>NC_092133.1:46097654-46405259 GCF_043159975.1 Macaca nemestrina | reverse complement strand
AGTCAAATGAGTAAACCTCCTGGAGCCTCAGTTTCCTTGCCTATAAAATGTGAATAACAATACCAACTTATTTTCAGGTTGTGAGCATTTCTCCATAATAATCCGCATAAAGCACTTACCAGAGCACTTGGCATACTGTGTGAGCATGTAATGTTAGCTGTCATTCCAAGACAACATGTTGGAATAATCTCTTTTTCCATTCCTATATATCTCATTTTCCTCCTTTTTCTTCTCCCTCAAACCTGTCCCCACTCCAGCAGATGTTTTGGCCTGTGTTCCTAGCCTCCAGTGAGAGCAGAAAGCCTGTTAGATTTCCTGGCTTTGTTTCCCAAAGTTTGAGCCCCAAGAAACTGGGACAAGATATTTCCCTGAGACAAGATATCTCAGGAAGGGGAATGAGTGGAGCTTCTTTTCACCCCACACTAGAAGGCCATTCTGTTTGGAAAAAGGAGAGGGAGGGGAAAGAAAAGGGTGTATACCAGCTTTCCAGTATCAACGTCAGGGAGAAAGCAAGGCTAGAGAGCAGATGTAACTAACTATAAGCAGCCTAATAAAGGTTCCCAAGCCCAAACCATGAATCCAAATGGCAGAGCTGCCAGACACGAAAGGCCTTGCTGCCCTTCCACCCCACAATACTTCACCTGTGGAAGCCTTGACAATTCCAGGGAGTATTTGCAAAACCCCGCCCCCACCCAAAATTTTTAAAATACTGTATATGAGTGAGTAAAATGATGCCAAGATTTTTAAAAGGATAAGCTTACCATCAGATAGGTAGAATAAGTAGTAGTGGTAGTGGTGGTGGTAGTGGTATAGAGATAAAAATTAAGTGGAGTTACATATAGTTATATTTCCCACACTCTGGTGTTTGTGGATTGGTGGGCTGAGATTCTTATCACATTCCAGAACTTGCAATGTCTCAAGGTAATTGTTTAAAATATTAATTGTTGTACTCACACTGCAAATGTTGATATAGATGCTGGGGTGGAGGTGGGGCAATACGCCAGAATACGCCCAAGAATACCTTGGAATTTGCAGAATTTCTTTCTTTTTGCATAATCTGATTCACACGTTAACATTATATGGACCACTCTGGCTCCATGAGCAGCACAAGAGAGACTTTCTGCAAATGTGATTATTAGATCAAAAGTTAGGAGCTTTTTTGCCCCCAGCTTTTCTCCTCTCCTAAAATCTTTTTTTTTTTTAATTTCTTTGTCAGTGTCTTTAATTTTTTTAGTTGCATTTAAAAGTCTTTCTATTATTTCTGCATGAGTAAGAGTATGTGTCATGTCGGCCTCCTTGTCAGCTTCTGTTTCACTTTCATTAAATTTGTTGATTGAGTGTGAAGAAGGAGGCACTGTCATCATTTCCAGATTTCGTACTTGTGGGTTAGATTTCTCTCGGAGCAATGCTGTGATCCCTACTGCAATTTTGTGATGGAGCCCTGGAGAGACCAGGATGAAACTAGGGAAGGCTCCTTATCCCTTTCATGGGTTCAGGGAGGCAGAAAGAGAGGGGAGGAGGATATTTCTGTTTCACTCTATTCATTCATTCATTTGCTTCACAAATACTGAGCACCTCCTGGGTGACAGACACTGATTTGGGTGCTGGAAATATGCTGGAAAGCATAAACAGCCCTGGTGCCTGCCCTCACAGAGCCTATGGTCTGGTGGTGAGACAGATTTAATCAGATAAACACATTAATGAATGTATAGTTGCACCATCATATCCTCATTTAATTGAGCTGGACTAAGACCTAGACATCAGTATTTTTTAAATAAGTTTCATAGGTAACTGTGCCAAGTCTGGGAATCACTGGGCTAGACCATGCAAGTTCTAATCATATAGGCTCTAATCAAGCATTGTTAAACATTTTGATTTTATCTTTCAAGCTGTGGTGAAAATGTTACTGAAGAGAGGTGATATAGTAAGATGTTCAGGGTTTTTTAATTTAAGCTTTTTTATTTTGAAATAATTGTAGACTCATATGCAGTTGTAAGAAATAATACAGGGAAATCCCATGTATCCTTTACCCAGTTTTCTCCAAAGGTAACATCTTGCAAAACTATGGTACAACATCACAACCAGGATATTGTCCTTGGTGCAGTCAAGATAAAGCATTTTCAACACCACATGAATCCCTCCTGTTGTCCCTGGATAGCCCTCCCCACTTTACTCCTGGTGACCACTAATATGTTCTCCATTTCTATAATCTTGTCTTTTCAACAGTTATATAAGTAGAATCATATAGTATAGAACCTCATGGGATTGGCTGTTTTCTCTCAGCATAATTTTCTGTAGATTCATTCAGGTTGTTTCACGTGTCAATAGTTTGTTCCTTTTTAGGGGGCTGAGTAGCGGTGTTCCATGTATCGGGGTGCCACTGTTCGTTTAACCATTCATATGTTGAAGGACATCTGGCTCGGCTCCAATGTCCAGAGATTTTAAATAGAGCTGCTATAAACATTTGTTTATAGGTTTTTGTGTGAACATGAAGTTTGTTTCTCTGGGATACATGCCCAAGGGTGCAATTGCTGAGTTATATGGTAGCTGCATGTAGAAACTATCATGCATAAAGAAACTGTCAAACTATTTCCAGAGTATCTGCACCATTTTACATTCTCAACAGTAATGTACCAGTGATCTAGTTTCTCCTCATTCTCATCAGAATTTAATGTTGCCACTGTTTTTTATTTTAGCCATTCTGATAGGTATGCAGTAATAGCTTGTTGTGCTTTGAGTTTCTCTAATGGCCAACGAAGCTGAACATCTTTTCGTGTGCTTAGTTGCCATCTGTATATTACCTTTGGTGAAGCGTCTCTTTGGGTCTTTTGCCTATTTTCTAATTGGATTATTAGACTTAATGTTGAGTTTTGAGAGTTTACTTTCATATTCCAAATACTAGTCCTTTTTGTCAAATACGGGGTTTGCAATTCTTTTCCCACTCTCCAATTTGTTTTTTATCCTGTTAACAGAATCTTTCACAGAGCAAAGTTTTTTAATTGTGATGCAGTCTAATTTATCAGCTTTTCCTTTTATGAACCATATTTTTGGTGTCAAGTCTAAGTCGTCTTTGCTGAGTCCTACCTCATGAAGATTTTTTCTTACTAGAAGTTTGACAGTTTTAATATTTTCTATTTAAGTCCATGAGTTATTTTGAGTTAATTTTTGCATAAGGTATAAATCTTAGGTTGAGGCTCACTTTTTAACCTTAAGGATTGCTCAGCACCATTAAAGTTATCTTCCCTCCATTGAATTTCTTTTACACCTGTGTCAAAACATCAGTTGCATATATTTGTGTGTATCAGTTTCTGGGTTTCCTGTTTTGTTCCATGGATCTATGTGCCTATTCCTCTGCCAATACCATATAGTTTTGACTATAGAAGCTGTATGATAAGTCTTGAAACCCTTGAAACCAGGTAAGACTGGTTCCTTTCACATTAGTCTTCCTTTTCAAAATTGTTTTAGCTATTCTGGTTCCTCTGCCTTTCTATATACATTGTAGACTAGTGTTGTCTAGATCTATTTTTAAAACTTGCTGGAATTTTTTAAGAGACAGAGTCTTGCACTGCTGTGTTGAGGGAAGTCAGGGACCCCGAATAGAGGGACCAGCTGAAGCCACAGCAGAAGAACATAAATTGTGAAGATTTCATGGACATTTATTAGTTCCCCAAATTAATACTTTTATAATTTCTTACACCTGTCTTTACTGTAATCTCTGAACATAAATTGTGAAGATTTCATGGACACTTATCACTTCCCCAATGAATATCCTTATGATTTCCTATGCCTGTCTTTACTTTAATCTCTTAATCCGGTCATCTTCTTTGTAAGCTGAGGAGGATGAATGTCGCCTCAGGACCCTGTGATTGTATCAACTGCACAAATTGTTTGTAGAGCATGTGTGTTTGAATATGAAATCTGGGCATCTTTAAAAAAGAACAGGATAACAGCGATGTTCAGGGAACAGGAGAGGTAACTTTGAACTGGCTGCCAGTGAGCCGGATGGAACAGAGCTATATTCCTCCTCTTTCATAAGCAAATGGGAGAAATATCGCTGAATTCTTTTTCTCAGCAAGGAACATCCCTGAGAAAGAGAATGTGCCCTGAAGGTAGGCCTATAGACGGCCCCTTTCTAAGGCGTCCTGTCTTTTATGGTCAAAGCCTGTGGGATGAAATAAGCCCGGGTCTCCTATAGTGCTCCCAGGCTTATAAGGACAAAAATTCCCAAAAAAAATTCACAAAAATTGTGGTCAGACAGGTTACCTGCTCTCAAACCCTGTTTCCTGATAAGATGTTATCAATGACAATGCGTGCCGAAACTTCATTAGCAATTCTAATGTCGCCTCATCTGGTGGTCCTGTGACTTGCCCTGCCTCTATTTGCTTTGTGATATTTTATTACCTTGTGAAGTATGCGATCTCTGTGACCCACACCCTATTCGTGCACTTCCTCCCCTTTGGAAAATCGCTAATAAAAACTTGCTGGTTTTACGGCTTGGGGAACATCACGTATCCTGCCGACATGTGATGTCTCCCCCGGACACCCAGCTTTAAATTTCTCTCTCTTGTGCTCTTTCCCTTTATTTCTCAACCCAGCCGAGACACTTGGGAAATAGAAAAGAACCCATGTTAAACATCGGGAGCGGGTTCTCCCGATACTGTTGGCCGGGTTGGAGTGCAGGGGTATGATCACAGCTCACTACAGCACCAAACTCCTGGGCTCTAGCAATCTTCCCGCCTCAGCCTCCCAAATAGCTAGAACTACATGCAACTGCCACCACAATGGTATTTAAAAGTAAAGTTAAAAAAATTTTTTTGAGATAAGATCTCACGCTGTTGGCTAGGCTGGTCTTGAACTCCTAGCCTCAAGCAATCCTCTTGCCTCCCAAAGCACTGGAATTGCAAGAGTGAGCTACCAGGCCCAACCAGTATAATGTTATATGTACAGTTTTTTGTAGTTATTCTATATTATGTTGAGGAAATTCCCCTCTATTCCCATTTTTCTGATCGTTTTTAAGATCATTCATGGGTGTCCAAGTTTGTCAGAGTCTTCCTGTATCCATTGATTGTTATGATCGAGGATTTTTTCTTTAGCCTGTTAATACAATGGATTAAATAGCTTCATTTTCAACTACTGAGCCAGCCTGAAATAAACCTCACTTGGTCATGATATATTATTATATATGTTGCTGAATTCTATTTGTTCTTTTACTGGTCTTTTGGGTGGAGAGAGTAGGATTTTGTTGGGGCTTTACTTGTATGTGCACATTGTTATTTCTGGGTTGTCAACCTCTTTCTCTCCAAGTCTGGGATATATAGGACAAAAACATAATCTAAGGAGCCCACCACCTTGTTACACTTTGAGTCCCTAGATCCCTAGGTGGTCTGGCTTCTTTTTTTCACCTTTGAAAATCTTCTTATGTTTGTTTTATATATAACATTGAGAGTTTTGGGTTGTTCTTAGTGGCAGAAGTACAGAAAGATACTCCATCTTCCCAAAAATAGTTCAGATTATGTTTTGAAGGCACTGAAGGCAGGCCAGAGAGGGCATCTAAAAGGCTACTGCACTGGTCCAGGTGAGGGGAATTAGTCTTAATAGGAGGCTGTTTCTTCCACCATTTTCCCCTCACATTCCACTGCCCCATTTGCACAGAGGTGGGGTTCTACTACCCCAGTAGAGCAGCAAGAGAGAAGGAGCAGGCAATCTCTTGGAGCATTACACCATGATAAAGGGGCACCAATACCCTCCAGATGCTAGCTGTTTCTGTCATGCGTGTCCGTGTGAAGAGACCACCAAACAGGCTTTGTGTGAGCAACAAAGCTTTTTATTTCACCTGCGTGCAGGCGGACTGAATCCGAAAAGAGAGTCAGCCAAGGAGATAAGGATGGGGCTGTTTTATAGGATTTGGGTGGGTAAAGGAAAATTACAGTCAAAGGGGGGTTGTTCTCTGGTGGGTAGGAGTGGGGGGTTACAAGGTGCTCAGTGGGGGAGTTTTTGAGGCAAGATGAGCCAGGAAAAGGAATTTCACAAGATAATATCATCGCTTAAGGCAAGGACTGGCCATTTTCACTTCTTTTGTGGTGGAATGTCATCGGTTAAGGCGAGGCAGGGCATTTGCACTTATTTTGTGATTCTTCAGTTACTTCAGGCCATCTGGGCGTATAGGTGCAAGTTACAGGGGATGCGATGGCTTGGCTTGGGCTCAGAGGCCTGACAGTTTCTTTCTAGAACTTTTAGACATTCTCCTTCAGCAGAAGAAATAAGTCACTCCTGAAAGCATCCTAACAATGTGCATTTCTCCAAAGTTTCCTTAACACTTCACATTTAACATGACTTCAGGTATAAGCAACATTAAACAAGTCATATCTTGTGTTACAACTTGAGTGAAACTTTAATGATGGCTGAATTTGCTAATTTGCTCCTGTCTGATGTATTTCCTGTTTATAATCCCTTTTGGCTAATAGCACTAATCAACAGAAAACACTGACAGACACAATGACAATAGTAATTCTGGACAGAGATAGTTTTATTATCTACAGATGAATCCATGTTTCTAAAACATTATTTACTATAATGTAAAATATGGGCTGGGCGTGGTGGCTCACACCTGTAATCTCAGCACTTTGGGAGACTGAGGCAGGCAGATCATCTGAGGTCAGGAATTCAAGACTAGCCTGGCCAACATGGTGAAACCCCATCTCTACTAAAAATATAAAAATTAGCGGAGTGCAGTGGTGCATGATTGTAATCCTAGCTACTTGGGAGGCTGAGGTAGGAGGATCGCTTGAACCTGGGAGGCAGAGGTTACAGTGAGCCGAGATCACATCACTGGACTCCAACCTGCGCAACAGAATGAGACTTTATCTCAAAAAATAAAATAAAATGTGGTAGATAAAGGTCATAATTTCTATGCACCAAAGCTTTTATAAGAGGCCTGTATTTTAGCAATAAACCTGTCCCTATTCTGTTCAAATTCAAGGGCACTTGAGTCACTTTAGATGATGTCACCTACAATGCGAAGAAATCACAGTATAGACATTTTTTCTTACTATGTTTGCAAAATAAACTTCACAAAATTGTCTCGCAACCTTGTCACCACTTGTTTTCTTTTCTTGAACATAATAATCCTTTTAACACTTTAAGATTGCCATTTTCAAGAAAAAAGTTATAATTTACATAACTGAATTTTATTTGTTTTAAAAAAATGGACTGCACTTTAGGATGAACAGTTGACCAAAGAAGGGCCCCTTTGCCATGTCTCTGAAAACATCTCCTATGAATACAGCCATTCCTAATGCTCCAATATCAGTGTCTCTATAATACACTGTGTAAAGGTGCCTCTTGGCACCAGCATAAGAGGAGATGGGAAGTCCTTTCTGAACCCTGACGTCATCCAACTTGGAGATGGGCATTTTTCACCCGTGCATCTCCTTGCTTTGCCATTTGGTATCCAGTCATTCAAAAACATCCATTGACCATCTACTCTTGACATAATTCAAGATGTGATCCTTGTAGTCACGTTAGACCTTGTCTTACTCACTTTTATCCCCCAACATCTAGATCTGTTACACATTGTAGCAAACTCTTGTAAAATATCTAATAAAAGAAAGAAAAAAATTAAAGAATATTGAATAGCCAGATAATATAATGTAGAATCATGTATGTAGAAGTTTTATGATGTTAGGAAAAATTATTGGCCTTAAAAATTCGCCATTCATTCTTCAAACAGTACATAGTATGCACAAGGTTCTTTGTCCCCAAACTTTGGCAATACCAAAAGAGGCCTTTAATCTTAACATAAGAGAGACTTGGCAAAAATCCCTTTGAGCAATCAGTGCTTGTCAAAGTCTCGTTCAACAATCATCTGTATGAGAAGCATCTAGGAAATTATTTAGGAATGAGGGGGCTGAAATCCTTAAATAAAGAAATAATTGTTTTAACCAGGGGCAAGTTATGAATAAAGTTGAGCCATAAATCAAAAGGATGTTAACTGAAAAAGAAGTCCCAAAGCAGATGGTGAGACAGTGAAGATAGTTAGAGAGCCTCTGCCCCAGTTCAAGAGTATTCAGGACCACAGGCACAAAAGAAGCAGGTGAGGAGTGACTTCACCTGAGAGAAAATAAAAACTTTTCCATTAGCGGAGACACCAAGCAAGAACGCCACAGTGTTAACAAGGGTTGGATGTTAACAGGTAAAATAACACTTTCCCCTAGATGAGCAGCCTGAGTTGATCTGCAATTACGAAATTGCAGCCAGTTGTGGTTGCTCATGCCTGTAATCCCAGCACTTGGGAGGTCAAGGCAGGAGGATTGCTTGTGCCCAGGAATTTGAGACCAGTCTGGGAAACACGGCAGAAACCCGTCTCTATAAAAAGTACAAAAATTAGCCAGGCATAGTGGTTTGTGCCTGTAGTTCCAGCTACTCACAAGGTTGAGGTGGGAGGGCTGATTGAGCCCGGGAGGTCAAGGGTGCAGTAAGCCATGGTCATGCCACTGTACTCCAGCCTGAGTGACAGAGCGAGACCCTGTCTCAAACAAAAGAGTAGACATTCAGCCAGGCACAGTGGCTCACACCTGTAATCCCAGCACTTTGGGCTGCTGAGTAGAAAGCATTGCAGGTAGAGGCGGGGAATTGCTTGAGGTCAGGAGTTCGAGAACAGCCTGGGCAACATATGAAGGCCCCCGTCTCTACAAAAAATAAAATTAGCCAGACATGGTGGCATGCACCTGTGGTCCTAGCAACTCGGGAAGTGGAGGTGGGAGGATCTCTTGAGCCCAGAAGTTGAAGGTTACAGTGAGCTATGATCACACCACTGTACTCCAATGTGGGCTACAGCGTGAGACCTTGCCTCGAAAAAAAATACATAAATAAAATAAAATGTAAACTAAAAGGAAAAAAGAGTAGACACCCTAAGCCCATGGGGGAAAAATCTGGTATTAACAGCTGAGTGACAGACTCCTCACGTTTGGGTAGAAAAATTGTTAAACTAAAATGTACAGCAGATCCTTGAATAATGTCATCGTTCAATGTCATTTCATTATAAGGTTGATAAGAAAAAGGTCAATTTTCAGCAAGTGCCACTATCTGAGTGGAGCTTGCACATTCTCCCCACGTCTACATCAGTTTCTTCCAGGTACTCCTGTTTCCTCCCACATCCCAAAGACATGCCCATTAGGTTCATTGTTGTGTCCAAATGGTCCCAGTGTGAGTGTGGTTTTGTGTGAGCGCACCCTGTGATGGGCTGGTGTCCTGTCCAGGATAGTTCCTCCTGCCTTGCACCCTGAGTGAGTTCTGGCCACCTAAGACCCTGAACTAGAATAATGCAGTAAATAATCATCTTAGTTGTTTTTATTTATCTTTCTTAAATATATGTATAGCTCACATTTATTTCAATGTTTAATATTAGAAGTGTTTTGGGGCTTAGGAACTTAACATTTGTTTCTATCAATTAGCCCGTGATCAGTGTGGTTTTGTTGTACATCATTTCACTCAAAGTTGCCGTTTCCAAGAACCTATTGAGGATGTTAAATGAGGACTTGCTGTATTCATAATACCAATTTTCTTTCACTTAGGTACAATTTGGTCAGGTGTTAGGATTTACCTCCCAGGCACTGTAAGTTGGATGAAGAAGGCTATTCTAACTGGAACACATATCTGTTACATATGTGATATAAACAAAAATTGCATTGTTATTAAGCAAAATTCCATTTTTAAATAAAATGCTCTAATGAGTAATCATGTGTATTTTCTTCAGTTATCTACATTGAAAGAGCATCACATTGGCTAGGTCTAAATAACTGTAAAGAAGCAGTTTGCACCCTTGGCTGTATATTAGAGCCATGAGGGAAATATAAAAAGTACTCATGCCAGCTTAAGAAACTCTCATTTCATCGTCAAAGGAAGGTCCAGGTTTGGGTATTCATTTTCTAGAGGGATATCACCATTCACTGGCTAAGTGAAACAGAATTGTTAGGTTTAAGAGGAAATTACCAGCGGCTGTGAGGTTGCCGCTACACTTGGAAACCTGTAAACCTTTAAAGTCCACAACCTTGGCTGCTTCTTTCAATCGATTGGGAGCTTATAAAAATCCCAACGTCCAGCCTGCACCTTAAGCCAATTAAAACCTTTGGAGGAAGAATTTAGGCATTAGCCTTAAAATCTTTGTAGCTGAAATTGAGAAACACGGCTAACAGGTGGCTTTACTGTTAGAGATGTCCTACAAGAATTAGAAGAGCAGATGTTCAGATCTTTGGTTCTCATGAAAACTGATCAACCAAAAGATTTCTTAAAATTTTTACTGAGCTTCGTTGATTCAGTTCTGTCAGCTGCCATTCTTCAGCTAAAGTTTGTGAAAAGGTCCTAGTTACTTAAGGGTACAGTTCATTTCAATAACTATAATTTAAGATAGTAACCCATATGTAAGGAATCTCTGTTGCAAATTCATCAAAATTTGGTTGTGGCTAAGTTGTGAAGCACCATCATCTCAGCATTGACCCAAATTAGACCTTGGTAGGGAATTTTAAGACTAGGATTTACTGCATCCTTGTGCAATTAAAGGATAGCACTCTCTATCTTATGAAATAGGCAGTAATGAATGGAAAGAGGTCTTATTTTAAACATATTGCTATATACATGACCTAATTAAATTTGCCAACAATTTCATTATTTTTAGGAACAACTAGCTATGTATAGCATTAAAGCTATTATAGAGTCTCCATTTTTTAAAAGAAATATTTCTTTGTAAACGAGTGAAATTTTCTAATAGTACCAAGCAATTTGCCACAGGCATTGTTCTGAGTTGCTTTTGTTCTTTTCAAAGCAGTTAACACATAAAAACCCTGAAAATCATTTTAAACCCAATTTATTCAAATTCACCAGCAGGCCATGAATACAGCTTTTTCTGTGAACAATAATGAAAACAAAAGAGCACCCCATTTAGTGAAGCTATCCAATGACAACTTGGATTTCAAACTTAGAGAAAGGAAAACAGGGATAGAAATGCACTCCATTTTAATGTTTACCTTTAACATGGATGAGGAAACTGGGAAGTAAATCTAGATGACTCTGTGGCTTCCGCATCCACTGGGAGACTACCCAGGTGCTTTAAGTCTCTCTTTCAAACTCCTTTCAGGAACTGGTATCCTCCCCTCTCCAACCTTACCTTTAAAGAGAAATTGATTAAGTACTGTTCGTTTGTTCCTTAATAGGAAGTTCATTTTTTTGAATGAACCTCCTTCCAAGGATTTACATGTTAAGACTTATCTTTACTATTCTTATAATAATTGTTGTTGTTTAAAATGAACTGTGATATCCTGAAGGAAGTGAAGTAACCTTGGATCAGTGGATTTTTCCGGACAACTGTGTACTCCCAGACAGAGTTGTCCAGAAAAAAAAATACACTTTATATACACTTATATCTTAAAGAGAAATAAAAAACTATTCTTAAAATGGCTTGAAAGTACCAATTGAGGGAAAAATGAATTTAGAGTATTTTTTAAAGGCCTAAATAAAAAGAGACTGCTCAGACTACCAGCTGGAATGAACGATTCAGAAATAAAAGATCTGAGGGCTTTGAGAGGCAGCAACTATTACGAATTCACAAGGGTAGTGAGAATTCCGCGGAGATGGTGGGACACAAATTAGACATTGATGGGATGGAAATATTTCATTGTTAATTTTTCATTAACAATTCAAACTATCTGCATATTTGGTTTCACAGAAACTGAAATTCTAGATGATTGACTTATTACACCTATGACAAATCGGATTTTAGGTTTTTGCTGTTTTTGCTTTAAGAAGACGCAGTCTTGGAAAAAGTGGAGAAAACAGTTCTTCAGAGACAGAGACTTATCGAAGTGAGGAGATAGAAAGGAAGTTAATTTTGAGTAGTTTCAATCCATTTAGACAAGACAATCTACAATGGTTTGAATATTTGTCCCATCCAAAACTCATGTTGAAATTTAACCAACAATATGGCAGTATTGAGAAAGGGGCCTTTAGGAGGTGATGGGTTGTGAGAGGTCTGCCATTAATGGATTAATGGCTTAATGGGTTCATGAACTATGGATGATCATGGAAGTGGGACTGGTGGCCTTATAAGAAAAGGAAGAGAGACCTGAGCTAGCACACTCAGCCCCCTCGCCATGTAATGCCCTTTGCCAACCAGGGACTCTGCAGAGAGTCCTCACCAGCAAGAAGGCCCTCACCAGTTGGTGCCCCTCAACCTTGGACTTCTCAGCCTTCATAGCTGTAAGAAATAAATTCTTTTTCTTTATAAATTGCCCAGTTTCAGCTATTCTGTTATAAGCCACAGAAAATGAACTAAAACACTATCCTTTTAACCTGAGCTTTAATAAATGTTAACTCTTGCTGCCCTTTTCCTAACTTTGTACATGCGTAACTTCTTTGTTGTACCCCATAACTTCTCTCCAGACTTGGCTTCTTCCAAGACTGCTGACCCCAGGATTTAAAAGCCTATCTTCACCTATAATCCCCACATTCTGGGAGGCCGAGGCAGTCCAATCACTCAAGGTCAGGAGTTCAAGACCAGCCTGGCCAACATGGTGAAACCCCATCTCTTCTAAAAATACAAAAAATTAGCCAGGCATCGTGGTCACGCTTGTAATCTCAGCTACCTGGGAGGCTGAGGCACGAAAATCACTTGACCCTGGAAGGTGGAGGTTGCAGTGAGCTGAGATTACGCCATTGCATTCCAACCTAGGTGACAGAGTGAGACTCTGCCAAAGAAAGAAAAAAAGAAAGAGACAGAGAGAGAGAGGGAAGAAGGAAGAAAGGAAGAAAGGAAGGAAAGAAGGAAAGAAGGAAAGAAGGAAGGAAGGAAGGAAGGAAGGAAGGAAGGAAGGAAGGAAGGAAGGAAGGAAGGAAGGAAGGAAGGAAGGAAGGAAAATAAAAGCCCATCTTATTCTCTTCTCCTTTCACCAATGGTCAGTTGCCACTACCATCCTGATAACATTGCTCCCTGGAGGAGACATTGAGGACCCTTTCCCCAGAAACGTAAGCTAAAACCAAACTACTAAAAGACATTTTTTGCCAGGTATTGTGGCTCATTCCTGTAATCCCAGCACTTTGGGAAGCTGAGGCAGATGGATTACTTGAGCCCAGGAGTTTGAAACCAGCCTGAGCAACATAGTAAGACCCTGTCTCTACTAAAAATAAAAATAATTAAAAAAAAGGACTTTAGCTGGGTGTGGTAGTGTGCCCCTGGAGTCCCAGCTATTTAGGAGGCTGAGGTAGGAGGATTGCTTGGGCTTGGAGGGTGAGGCTGCAGTGAGCTATGATTGCACCTCTGCACTCCAGCCTGGGCAGCAGAGTGAGACCCCATATCGAAAATGTAAATAAAAATAAAATAAAATAAAAGACATTTTTAGATACATAATGAAGGGAGATGGTTGGGGAGGAGGAGAGGAAGACAAAAGATACAACTCCAGTGGATAGTGGAGGCTTGTACCAAGAGGAGAAACCGGCAAGACACACAATGGGAACAACCATGAGGGAAGAGATGACTGAGGGACTGTATTGGTACTGCAGCCACGGAAGCAGCAAATATAAAAAAGTTACCCTTTCTGCCCAGCGAAGCTCAGAGCCTCCTCACTGATTTTCCTACTCCCAGGCCCTTCCAGTGTCTCTGTGGTTCACACTGAGCACTGGTCCTGGGGTCCCAGCAGTCATCATTTTACACAATTTGATCCTGCTCAGCCCTTCTGGCTTTGTCTCTCTTTTTCTTTCCTTCTTCTGAAAGTCTAGCTAGAGAAAATAACTCTCCATACCCCAGAACACACACCGCGTTTTCCCGTCTTTAGCTGTCTGCTCACTGATGACTTCCCCTCTAATGTCCATCCTCATCATATCATCTCCACCTACCCAAGTCCTAGCCATAAAAAGAGAAAAAGAAAAAGAAAAGAAACAGAGTCTCATTCCATCTCCCAGGCCAGAGTACAATGGTGCAATCACAGCTCACTGTGGCCTTGACCTCCCGGGCTTGAGCTATCCTCCTACCTCAGCCTCCTGAGTAGATGGGACCACAGGCAGGCACCACGCCTGGCTAATTTTTTTTTTTTTTTTTTTTAGAGAGAGTTTCACTCTGTTGCCCAGGCTGGAATGCAGTGGCTTGATCTTGGCTCACTGCAACCTCTGCTTCACAGGTTCAAGTGATTGTTGTGCTTCAGCTTCCTGGGTAGCTGGGACTACAGGTGTTCTCCACCACGCCGGGCTAATTTTTTGTGTTTTTACTAGAGATGGGGTTTCACCATGTTGGCCAGACTGGTCTTGAACTCCTGACCTCAAGTGATCCACCCACCTTGGCCTCCCAAAGTGCAGGGAGGTGTGAGCCACCACGCCCAGCCCAATTCAAAAAAAAAAATTTGTAGAGACGGGGTGTTGTTATGTTGCCCAGGCTGGTCTCAAACTCCTGGGCTCAAGCAATCCTCCCACTTCTGCCTCCCAAAGTGCTGGGATTGCTGGTGTGTGCGACCATGCCCAGCCCCAGCTCAACTCTGTAATGGGTAAATGAATAACCAAATGACGGCTCCAGTACAATCCTGACCACAGTCACACGGCCTCAATTCTCAGTATGATCTGAAATCTGCCCATAGCGCTGCCCTTTGAACAGATCAGCACCACACATTTTTCACTGATACCCACAGAAATTAGCATAGTTTAGATTATCAGATGTCTAAAGGAACATCCATGCTCATAGTTCCCATACCCAAACATTTTTTGCATATATAGCAGTTATCGAAAAGTACCCAAGACTTTTCTCCTGAGCTACAAAGTTACAATGCCCTGCCTGCCCTCCTACCCTGAGCTCTATATTTTCAGTTCTTTCTCTCTCATTTATTGATTTTAACACCTTTCTTGCTCTGATTTATGTGATATTATCCTGTAGGGAATCAAGTAGATGCTTCCAATTAGATTCATTACAAGTTCCCTTAAGAAGCGATTACGAAGGTAAGAGTCCCAACTGGCTGGTTCCCTCAGTAATACCAGCAGCATTTTTGGGGTGCGTGCCAATATCAGACAAGGTTTTAAGTGCCACGTTACTCCTTTATCACCAAGGGATCCTTGGAAGCTTACAAAACTGAGTACAGCTGAGCATAAAGTAGTGCTTTATTGAATGCCTTCATATGGCAATTACAAAGAAAACAGAAATATGAATGCCTCATCAAAAGGCAGTTTAGGGGGATAGTCAATCAGTGCATGGACCCTGTAGTCAAATGGTACTGGCTTTGAATTCCATTGCCAGCTATAGGACTTTTGGGAAATTACTTAACTTCTCTGAGTCTGTTTTCTCATCTGTTAAATGGGGGTAATGCTATAGTAATAGGGCTTTGGGGAGAATTAAATTAAGTCAGCACCATACTTGGTACATAGAGTTCAAATAAATGACAGCTATTACCATTACCATGAAGATTAACATCCCATTGAATCACGTGACCTGCCTTCCATTTCCAAAACTATGACCTTTTAGTTGCTAAGTTATTTGTGAAGTCTATGGGCTGTAAGAAAGATGGCAAGAAGGGAAAGAGGGAAAAGAGGAAGAAGTTTTCCTATTTTCCATGGGTCAGGTTTGCATTGCTACTGAACTCTTTATACAAAGTATAATAGGGATAATATTTTGAAAATATTAATAGTTTTCTTTCCCCTTAGAAAACTGCAAACTCCGCCTCCTGGGTTCAAGCAATTCTCCTGCCTCCAGAGTAGTTGGGATTACAGCATGCACCACCACGCCCAGCTAATTTTTGTATTTTTAGTAGAGACAGGGTTTTGCCATATTGGCCAGGCTGGTATCAAACTCCTGGCCTCAAGTGATCTGCCCGCTTTGGCCTCTGTAAGTGCCGGGATTACAGGTATGAGCCACCATGCCCAACCATTCTTTCCCCTTCTTTATATCTGGTTCTACTATTCAACTAATATAGCCTAAATACATCCTTATTCGTGATAGAGGAAAACCTGATACAGATGCAGTTCTTCCTGTTGGCCTGGTGGATTGTGGGGAAAATAACAGAAGGCAAATGGTAGCAAAAGCAAGTGGGCAGACCCTTGTGTCCTGGCTTGCCTCCTCTGGGCCACAGTCTGGAATAGGGAAGAAGAGGATGTGGTACATAAACTGGGGGAGAGCCAGATGCAAAAGCAGAGGGTGCTTGTGCCCCAGTCCTAGCTCAGAGCTCTGAGAAGAGACTGTGGTGTAGAATGGCTTACACCAACCTGGTGCTACCACAGAACAAGGAAGGTGGCAGGGAGGCATGGTTCTGCAGAAAGAGGACCTCTGTTCCCACTCCCAAACTTGCCTTTCCTCTTAAAAGGCATAGAAGGGCTCCAGAAGTTCCCAGACTCCCCTGTAGAACCAGACAAGGTAGGTAACAGAATTGGCAGCTTCAGGACTGATAATGGAGTCTCTGTGGCTAGGGGTGAGATAACACTAATGCCAAGGCCTGGGCCTAGAGAGAGGACCTGACTGAACTTGGTGACATCTGCAGTCCTGGCAAATGTAAGGTAGGGTGGGTCTAACTGAGCCTAGGAACAACACTGCACTGGGGAAAGACCACTGTAAGGCTCTGGGAACCCAACTGGATCAGCCACTTCAGAGCAGAGGCAGGAGATAGGAGAGGCCCTGCCCTCATATCAAGGCTCATCTTCCCTGCCACAGTGGGATCCACATGCCTAAACACCATCTGGTAGAGAAGTAGGAAATGAATCAAGGGGATATTGGAAAGATGGCTAATCTACCCTGTGTGGAAAAGAATGAACTTTGCACAAGGAGAAGTTAGGCCTTGCTCCTGAAAGTAGTTTAAGCCTTTGTAATGTCCTGCCTGATAAGATGGGGTTACCTGGGGGCCTAAGACCATGCCAGATAGTCTACGCTAACACTGTGATTATGGTGGGGCTTTGGGCCTTGCAGTATCAACCTAACCTCCGGAAGGCTGGAAGCTATAAGGTGGTCAATGGGTGGCCAACCATATCTACTGGTAGTCAACCATATCTAGGTAACCAAGCCCCAATTAAAAACTCTGGACACCAAGGCTCTAGTGAGTTTCCCTGGCTGGCAATACTCTGTGCATATTGCCCAACATCATTGCTGGAAGGAGTTAGCACTGTCTAGAGTTCCACTGTGATATGACAACTAGAAGCTTTGCACTTGCAACTCCTGGACCCTACCCCATCATGCCTCTTCCCTTTGCTGATTTTCATTTCTTTCTTTTCACTATAATAAACTATAACTGCAAGTATAACAGTTTTCAGTGAGTTCCATCAATTATTGAACCTGAAGGTTGTCCTGGGGCACTCCTGATCTCCACAAACCCCAAAGAGACTGGACCAACCGGAGTGAGTAAAGAAAGATTGTATCCATTAGAGCAAATCAAGAAGCCTCATTGTCTTATGGAATTTCAGTGGTGCTTTGTAAATTTGTGACCCTAATACTCAAGCAAGTAAAGACTTCTTAACACTCCAAATAAGGCATGGATGAAGGAATCACAGCTAGCTAGTCTTTTTTTCTCAAACTAAAGAAGGGGGCATGTGTACTGCCTTCAAACATTATAAAGCTATCATGTAAGAAAGGAACTAGAATTAGTGTTTGTCTAGCTGAAGGGTTATATAAAGCCCGACAGGTGAAAGTTATAGAGGGCCAGGCTTCAGTTTACTCTAAGCACAAACTTAGTGACAACCAGAGGCCTCTAAAAAACACAAGCAACTGACTCAAAGATAGCTGAGTTCCTCATCACCAGAGATCTTAGAGGCCAACGACCCCTTGTACTGAGATTGTGTATAGAATGAAAGTTGCCTCAAACATCCTTTAAGTTACATTCCAAGCTGAAGGACTGTGATTGGGAAGTAAGAAAATGTGGCCAAATGTGAACAGTTGGTGGTGAGTCTACATATGGATGTTTATTCTTTCAACTTCTCTGTAGGTTTGAAATTTTTAAAAAACTGGAAGCAAACAAAAAAGGAAAAAGAAATATTTTGGAAACTACCTGGTGGCTGGAAATTCTCAGTCATTTCTAAAAATAAACAGAAATTTGTTTTCTCACACTTTAGGATTAGAGTCAAGGATAATGGGTATTGCGTCTGATGAAAATATGTGTGATGGCTCCCACATTTTACCACTACCAGCACAGCTAGGTTTTTAGTCCTTTTGTATTTAGTGATTTCAATGGACTGAATTGTGTCCTGTTAAAATTCGTATGTTGAAACCCTAATTCCCAATGTGACTGTATTTGGAGATAGGGCCTTTAAGAGGCAATTAAGATTAAAAGAAGTCATAAGAGTAAAGCTCTAATTTGATAGGATTGGCAATCTTGTAAGAAGAGTCAGAGAGGGAGGCGGGATGGGGGAGAGAGAGGAAGACAGAAAGAGAAGGGGATAGAGAGAGGGAGATCTCTTCCCACCCTTTGAGAACACAGTGAGAAGGCAGCCATCTGCAAGAAGGAGAAAGAGTCTTCACCTGACACTGCTGCCAGACCTTGCTCTTGGACTTCCCAGCTTCAAGAACTGTGAAAAAAAAAAAAATGGCTATTGTTTACATTACTCCATCTATAGTATTTTGTTATGGCAGCCCTAGCACACTAAGATGATGACCTCTAATTATTTATTGACTTATTTCCTGCCTGTGTAATATTATTCATATTACTATGGCTCTTATATACAATTAGGTATATACTTAAACCTTAGTATATTTATAGAAACAGACAAAGCATTAACAGTGGCATTTCTGAAGATGTTTTTCAGATGCACTATTGTGCAAGCACACAAGACAGCAGGTGATAGTGCTAGCAATTACTGCAGGATTGACTCTAAATCCCATCGTCCTAGGAAGAACTGGCAACAGAAAATCATGAAACTTGTCAATGGCATGCCACTGTATGAAATAAGAATGACCCTGATAGGTGACCATTGATGAAACCAGGATTAGGATTTGCCGTAAATACTAGTGTCTGTACATATATTAATGTTTGAGGAGATAGGGTTGGAATTTTACAAATCATATTCGTTCAGAATTGTAAACATACAAAATGATTTTCCTGCTCTGTACTGGAGCAGCACCATCTGCTGGACCCACTCAAAATGCAAATTCTCCAACCCCAATGGAACTAAGCAAAGTCAGCAGCCTCCCCTACCTGCTCCTTTTCTGGACCCTAACATCCCCCTTCTTGTTTCCTGACACTGGCTGACACTTCCTTCCTGTGCTCATAAATATAGATTACCTATTTATATTTCTTGTTTCCATTATGTTTCCTGCAGCTTTGTTCCCTGTGTATAATGTATGTTAGGAGAATGAATGTGAGGAATCTGTCAGGAGGTTTTTAATAAAAAAGCTCATCTTTAATTTTGCAGAGTAGAACCTTGAAAGGGGAAACTATTTCAAGGGTATAGTCCTCCTTAAACTCAGTTCTTTTCCCAAATACAGTCGTGTGTGTGTGTGTGTGTGTGTGTGTGTGTGTGTATGAATGTTGTATCACTTGCCTAGTTTCCTGTCTCTATTTCTAACTCGTTGACCTCTAAGCTCCAAATTTCCCTCCTCCTACCTTTTCCTCTTACTCCCTTCTGGATCCCCAGACTCTGAGGCTAAACCTGTTCTTAGCCAGAAGATGTCTAACAAGCTCCATACTCAATGCTAATTTATTGCTGATTCTTTACCCTGGTTCTAGCAGATTCTTACTGAACCCACTTCCCATACTCAACCCTCAGTTCCCATAGTGAACTTTGCCTGTTTGCCCTAATGCCTGAATACCTTCCTTGATTACCTGCCCAGATCTTCCATTTTTTGTGGCTCTCATGGGGGAAAGTGTTGGGAGAACAATTTGAATAAAAGAACATGCCAAGATTGCTGGGAGATGGTTGAAAAAAAATCAGTGATGGTGTGTAACACCATAACACAGCATTGAACTCCCTGGGGAGCCAACTCCAAGGTGGAGACCAATGTGTAGGAGGTTTATTAGGGTGTTCCCGTGAGGTCAACACCCATGGAAAGAAAGCAGGATGGAGCAGAGCTAGAAGTCGAACTGCAACATAGCCTCAAAGCCTCAGGTGATCCTTCAGGGAGTTCTAAAAATAAGATGACCTTTCCAAGGTGACTTGACTGGGGACAAGAGAGGTCTCAACTTTCATACCTCTTGTCCATCAGCCACTGGCTGTGGGCCTCCAGCAGGGGCCATGTCCTCAGGCAAAGAGGCTATCTGCAACTAAGGCAATGCCCCAACAGAAGTGACCCAGAGAGTTATCATCAAGCGGCAAGGAAAGCAAGTCCTCAGGAGACTTGGTCTTTCCTAAAGGAGAATAAGTCTTTCCTGAAGAGACATCTGGGCAGTGCATCCCAGTGTCCCCTACCCTTATGTCACCTCACCTCCAGGAAGTACCATTACTTCCTCTGCCTAGCACACAACATTTTTTTATTTTTCATCTCACTCTCAATCTGGAAGTCACTCCAAACCCCAATCCCAAACGCTAGAAGGATTAACCCCTCTTGCAACAAGCAGCCCCAGAAGAAGGTGGACAGACAGTGCTGAGCAGCGCAGGGAGTACTTGAGGAGAACACAGTAAAAGGAAAGCAGAGCCTATTCCATGGTAGTGAAGAACCAGCAGCCAAAATTTCACAGAGCATATGCATGAAAGAAAAGATACCATGGAGAGAGTGAACTTGGAATGGATAGCAATGGAGACCTTCCCACAACTGGGAATGATTGTCCAGGAGTCAATGACCTAGAATATAATAATTAAAAACCATGAATAACAGAAGAGAAAACCAGACCAGAAAATATATAAACAGAAACCATCCTCCTAGCCAATCTAGTCTAAGGGCTTTCCCCAGTTTTCTTAAGGAAAAAAAAGAGAGAGAGAGAGAATTTTATAATTTTCCCTGTTCTACAAATGATTTGCTTTGGTAGATCCTTAGTGAGAAGCAAGAGAAAATGTATACCAGAACCCTCTTGCTTATTTGAAATAATTCCTGGTAAAAATTGGACCTAATTCTCTTCCTACATCATTGACATAGATAGGGTAATTACTGATAAATCCTTTGGTCATTTTTGTAAATCTCTGGGTTAAAGACCTCTGCAGTATTATACATGTTCTGGTCTAGATTACTCACTCACCAATTCTCCTCACTATATAGAGAAGATCCACTTAGCAGGCCTCCCCTTAAAGAAGGGCACCTTAACTGGACTACTCCTCCCATAGTAGACTGCACAGTACACAAGTAGAAGAGGAGAGCTCAGTAATAAAGTCACCATAAAGGATTATTTATTTATTTATTTATTATTATACTTTAAGTTCTAGGGTACATGTGCACAACGTGCAGGTTTGTTACATATGTATACATGTGCCATGTTGGTGTGCTGCACCCATCAACTTGTTATTTACATTAGGTATATCTCCTAATACTATCCCTCCCCCCTCCCCCCACTCCACAACAAGCCCTGGTGTGTGATGTTCCCCTTCCTGTGTCCAAGTGTTCTCATTGTTCAATTCCCACCTATGAGTGAGAACATGCGGTGTTTGGTTTTCTGTTCTTGTGACAGTTTGCTCAGAATGATGGTTTCCAGCTTCATCCATGTCCCTACAAAGGACATGAACTCATCATAAAGGATAATTTTTAAATGAATAAAGAAATCAGAAAATCCAGTATTGGCTAGCACATATGGCTATGAGCAAGCTCATCCTACAAAAAAACGGTGAGAAAACAGTTCAAATGTTGGCCATTTGGGGCACATATTCTACAAAAAGGAAAAGTTTTGAAATGTATATATATTTAATTTAACTATTTAAAATATTTTTAGGCTAGGCACAGTGGCTTACACCTATAATTTTAGAACTTTGGGAGGTCAGGGCAGGAGGATCGCTTGAGGTCAGGAGACCAGCCTGGGCAACAGGGCAAGACCCCATATCTAGAAATGGTTTTTAAAAAATTAGCCAGGTATGCTGGCACACACTTGTGGTCCTGTCTACTTAGGAGGTTGGGGCAGGAGAATCACTTGAGCCCAGGAGTTTGAGGCTGCAGTGAGTATGATCATGCCACTGCACTCCAGCCTGGGTGACAGAACAAGACCTTGTCTCTTAAAAAAAAAATTGTGTTATGCACCAGGTACAATGTGCTGGGTACTGGGAAGAGATCTTAAAAAAAAAATGTATTATACACCAGGTACAATGTGCTAGGTGCTGGGGAGCGATCAGGGGATAAAGCAGACCAAAATGTCTGTCCTCATGGAGCTTGTGGTCTAAAGGAGGATAAAAGGCAATAAACAAATTAAAAAGAGGAATACAAAGTATGTGGGTAGGGATGAGTACAACAGAGGAAAATCAAGCAGGAAAGATGGAACACTGGAAGAAGTAAGGCCAGTGTCAAACAGGATGGCCAGGGAAGGCCACACTGAGAAGGTGACACCAAAGCAAAGACCTACAGGAGGTGAAGTGGTGAGACATTCAGGTCACTAAAGGAGGAATGTTCCCAGGAGAGGGGAGAACAGTGCAAAGGCAGGAGGAAGGAGCACCAGCCTGTGCATTGAGAAAAGAATAGGGACCCAAGCAGCTAAAGTGGAACACATGTAAGAGGAATAACCATATTGTGTTTTCTGTGCCTAAGTATTCTGTGTAATACTTACTATTTACTGTGTCTTCTGATGCAAAAAAAAAAAAAAAAAGTTTAAAAGGAATTGGATGGCCATCTGCTGGATCAGGCTAAGGGTAGGTCCTGGAAGATACTCCTTCCAAACCTCGTAATCAGAGGTGACCGAACAGTTGGTTTACAAGAGCCCCTTTTCAAAGTAATTGGGGATGGGGTGCTTAGAACTGGGCTGGCACTGTAATTTTTTTAGGAATCTGCTCCCATTTACAAGATGTTCCATCATAAAAATCAAATCATAAAATCAAATCCAAGTATGTTCATTTGGTATATTCATTTTCTACTTCTTACTAGGGGTGGTGGGGGAGGAGAAGCTGGTACAGGAGAAATGTCTTTTATTTCCCCTCTATAACAACGGTATAATTCCAAATCTTATAGACCATCACACAGTTCTGTTGGTTGATTGTTTTCCATGGATTCTACTCTGCCAGGAGACACAATAAATAACTTTTTGAAACTTCATTCTTCAGTCCTGGGAGTTTTTACAAATAGAACAACACATGTGTTGGGACAAATTACATGCTTGAAAATCTGTCACTAACATCAACTTCATTTTAAAAAGTACTAAGCAACTGTTACAGTGGCATTTCTTTTGTTGGTGGGGAAAATAATGTGTGAATAGCTATGCTAATTTAGAGGTAATTTTCAAATTTCATGACTACATAAAAAAGCTAAGAGTAGTTCAATAGGTAAGTTTGGGAGGGAGTTGTTGGTTTTGTTGATTTATTATATCTTGACAGACTGGTATGATTGAAATGAATTAAATGTTAGACATGCTTAATATTTTATACTCTATATGTCATCATAATAGCAAAGTGCACAGATCACATTATTGAGTGCCTTTGATTTTAAAAATAAAGATTGCTATTCAGATGAATACCATTTCATTATTGCCTGCACTACTCTGTCAAATTAAAAAATATAATAGATATCTTTATTCTCATTTTAAAGCATGATAATGTTGAAGTTGATCACCAAATGTTGACGTTGATCACAGGTCTACATTAAAAATAAGTCATTTTTGTAGGTGAGTTATACAATACAGCAAAGACCACCAAAGAGAAAGCCAATACTTTCATGGAGAGCTCAGGACCTTAACAGATCCCAGCACCAATGCTTCAACCATTCCCAACTCCTTGTTCCTTGCTAGATGCTCCTCACCCCAAACTCCTGCACATTTCAAGAATTTCTGTGCACGTGTGTGTTAAGGGGAGGAGTTTTAAAGTATCTCTGTGTTCAACAAGATATATTAGCTTGTAAGCAGCAGAAACCTACTTAAACTAGCTTACATGAGAAAATAACATTATAAAGACATAGGAGTGTTTCTACACCAAGAACTGGAGGTGTAGTTTGGTTTCATGAGGGATTAAAATCTGTAATTCTGAAGTAGACTCAGGCAGCTGCACATCAATCTACGTCTTTCTCTCTGGGATTGTGGATTCTATCCTATCTGACTTGCTTTGTTCCGGGCATCATTCTTGCTCTGGAAAACACATTTTCCCTGCTCATTTTTTTAAAATTTAATGCTTAGGTTCAATCTGCTCATTTTTCCCCTATAGAAGAAAACAGCTTACTGTGTTCCAGAAAACAAGAGAACCTGAGCAGCCTCTCTGAATACGGGGCCCGCTTCTCACTCACAGGTATTCTTAACCTGGGGTCCATGTGGGGTTTGTGAATTTTGATAGGATTTTAAATTACATATTCATTTCCACTAATCTCTAACTGAAATTCAGCCTTTTCTTCAACTGTGAAGGCAGGCAGCAAGCCACAGTGGAACCTGCAGAACCTATAAATTTGTCGGTGTGATTGATGTTATAATGTGACACTCAGATCTTCTTTCAGAAATGAGGACTTATCCCCAGCTACTATGAAAGCTGTTGGCAGAGTGCCTTCAGCTGTCAGCCCCAGGGAAATGGCCTCAGTTGCAGAGAGCCATCTCAGCTGGGTAGTAAACACCTGGCCCTCTTCTCTGATTCCAGGTACTTCTGAAGGGTCATGTAATCTTCAGACCTTCTGTAAGGTTGGCTGAAGCTTCTTCTCAGATTGTATCACAGCTCAACGTCATCCTTCTCTGACCGGTTCCACCTTGCCTTCCCTCATGTTGATGTCAAGAGCATTCCCTAGCAAACTCCCTAAATGCCAATCTCCAGCTTAGATTCTGCTTTCTGGGGAAACTGAACTGTGACAGTTACTAATACAAAGAATCAATATTTTTATATCACATTATAGTTAGATAGCTTGAAATATATATGCTCATATCCACCTCAATATTTCAGCCTTCTGGATCTAGTTCCTTAATACATTAATAAAAAACTTTTTACTATATCAAAAATTACTTTTTAAACATTTTAGTAACTGTATTTCAAGATAATTTTCTGTGTTATCCTGTAAATTTTATTTTATGCATCTTAAAACATCACTCTGAGAAGGAGTCTATAGGCTTTAGCACTACCAAAGGAATCCATGGCAAAAAAAAAAAGTGGGAAGAGTCAAGAACCCCTGGGAACTCTCTCAGAAGATCCTGGTGTTTTTGCAGGGCTTTCAGCACCATCCATTTTCCAGCGGCTCCTTAATCGATGTCCCTCCTTCTCCATTGCTCCAGTGCTACTCAGCTGAACTCAGCAATTGCTCTTAACTGATCTTTTACATCACCGTTCCTTGCTCCCATCCATTTTCCATACAGACACCAGAATGGTTTAAACATATATGCAGAGCATGATGGCTCATGCCTGTAACCTTAGCACTTTGGGAAGCCAAGGAGGGAGAGAATCACTTGAGGTCAGGAGTTCAAGACCAGCCTGGTGAAACCCCCATCTCTACTAAAAATACAAAAATTAACCAGGCATGGTGGCATGCACCTGTAATTCCAGCTACTTGGGAGGCTGAGGCATGAGAATTGCTTGAACCCAAGAGGCAGAGGCTGCAGTGAGCTGAGATCACACCACTGCATGCCAGCCTGGGTGATGGAGTGAGACTCTGTCTCAAAACAAAACTATATATATACGCATACACCCACACATACATACACACACACACAGACACACACACACACACATATATATATAACAAATATGCCTGGAGTTAATTCTAAAATAATAGTTAACATGCCCCAGATTTTTACTATGAGCTGAACTCTCCACTATTATTGCATTAATATATTTAACAGGCCAATAAAGTATGTACTGTCATTATCACTATTCCATACATGTGAAAACTAAAGATTATAGAAGAAAAATCACTTTTCTAAAATCACATACCTAATAGTAAGTGGCAGAATTGAGATGGTAATCTCAGAGCCAAAGCTCACTCTTTATCTTTTTGAAAAATAACTTTTTATTATAAAAAATTTCAAACATATCCCCAAACACAAGGAGATGTATAAAAATCTCCATATACTTATCACTCAGTCTTAGCAATTTTCAATATTTTGACATTTTATTTTATCTGTTATCCTTTCCCTTGCCACTCCCACATTTTCTTTCTTTCTTTATATCTGGAATATTTATTAAAGCAAACATCAGACATCACAGAATTTCACCCAATACAATAGTAGAACCAGTAGAGCCCAGTAGAATATTTCAGTAGAATAATGTTTTAAAAATGTTTCTCGAGTCATACCATTCCCTGTTTAAAATACTTTAGCACATTCCTATTCTACTTAGGATAAATCCTCCACAGGACCTGTAGACTTCTGAGTCGCATGGCCCAGGCCTCCGTTTCAAACACCATTTGATGACCCTCTGCCTTGCTCAAGAAAACACCAGGTCTACTGACCTTCTCTCAGTATGAATAGCTCCTTATCACTGAGTCAGAACCTTCTTTTCTGAAGCCTAGGAGGCTTTTCCTTCCACTCATTCTCCTGTGTAAATGTCCTCTCCTCAGAGACATCGTCCCATGTTGATTCAGATTCCAAGTTCTCTCCAGTCTAATTCTCCTTCAGCCTAATTCTTTCTTACAGCATCCTGTTCTTGGCTTTCATTTGATTTCTCACAATTAATAATTTTGCATATATTTGCATGTTTGTCTGTCTCTGCTACTGGGCTGTAAGAGACCTGCCAGTTTTGCTCACAGATCTATACCTAGTCTCAACATAGTACCTAGCACTAATTAAACTGTAAACTGTGTGTGTATGTATGTGTATGTATACATATATGTGTACATACACATTTTAGTGTATGTATATTCTCGTGTATTCTATTGAGATTATGGGCAAGTGTATTCTATATTATATATAAAGAGAGTAAGAGAATAACTTATAGAGTTAAAAGTAAGTGTAAAAGGAGAAGTTATACTAAATTTTGAAAATAACCTATATTATTTAAATATTTAATTCTCCATTGTTCCATGAAAACAGATGTGACTATTCATTAGCACTGACTAATGAAGGATTGATATGTTATTTCAGATCATCTATCAAAAAAAAATACCCTCTTTCCAGCATATAAAATCTTTCTCTCCCCATTGTCCTCAAGAGCTAGGACTTTATAACCTACTTTTATTTTGGTCCTAAAAATATTTTTTTCTCAAAAATGCTTTAGAAGTAATTGAGATCATCAATAAGAAATTTATGCAGCTTTCTTGGAAATGTTATGAGTTAGGTCCTAGCAACCTATCTCTAAGGCTATGAAACACTGACAGTTTGGTATCTATTTTATCTGCACCAACTGCCTACTTCAGAAACTGCTGTTTTGAAATACCATTCTGGGCTGAATATCTATTGCAGTATGTATAAAACGGAATTACAGGCCATTGCTACATTTGCTGCAGTTACTGGCATGATGGATTATAGGTACTCAATCAGACTGCATGATTTAGTAAAGTAGCTGAAAGAGGAACATTTGTTCTCTTTTTGTTTTACAATAATGTTTTTATTAGAAATATATGTACATTGTCGAAAGCTGGAAAATGCCAAAAATAGAAGGAAAAGAGTGAAAATCACTGATATTTTGGCTTTTTTGTTTTCAGATTTTTTCCATTATGAAATTGCTGATATTTCATCCTTTTGACCTATAAAATTGTTAATATCATATAGCTTACTCTAACATATCCAAATAATGTCATATATATTATTTTATGTATCAAAAAGCATACTAAATAGATTGTTTTATAGCTTACTTTTCTCATTTTTAACATTATAATTTCAGCATTTGTTCATAATATTAAACTTTTTGAAAACATTATTGTGAATGACTATTATATTTCAATATGTGGATGTACCACAATTTACCTAATGATTTACCTACTTTTGAATACAAGTTGTTTCTAATTTGTTGCTATTACAAATAATCCTCTGATAAACATCTCTATGCATAATTAATTTGTGTTTACTTCAGATTATTTTTATTTCTAGAAATGAGATTCTTGGTTATAGGTTAAACATATTTTCTTGGATTTTTTGTTTGAGACAGAGCCTCACTCTGTCACCCAGACTGGAATGCAGTGGCATGATCTCAGTTTACTGAAACCTCTGCCTTTTGGGTTCAAGCAATTCTCATGTCTCAGCCTCCCACGTAACTGGAATTATAGGCTCACGCCACCTCATCTGGCTAATTTTTGTATTTTCAGTAGAGACACGGTTTCACCATGTTGACCAGGCTGCTCTCAAACTCCTGACCTCAAGAGATCTGCCTGCCTTGGCCTCCCAAAGTGCTGGGATTACAAGTGTGTGCCCAGCTGGTTAGACATATTTTCAAGTCTAGTGATACCCAGTGCCAGGAACTTGATTTCAAGAAGAAATATTTGTTGTATGAAAGCAAGGGCTGTGTTTGCTTTTGCTCACCTGTTTCTGCAGTGGCCAGGCGTTTTGTCACATTAAAGGTACTCAATAAATTGCTCAATGAATAAATGTATGGCACACGCCACTGAAAATAAAGAATGTCTCCAAAATCAGACAACATGACATGCATGTCTGTTTTGGGTTGCCAGTGTTGTAATTCTACTCACCAGTGGTAGTTCTTCTGAGGCACTAACAAGTAGTATTTTTCTGGTGGTTATGATCTCACTTTCCAGCTTCTCTCATGTATCAGAGATATTTTGTAGAAGTTGAAAATTGGAACTCTCAAATTAGATAAGTTGTAACTTAAACTTAGAGTCCTCCACTAGGTAGCTTCTCTGGGCCTCAGTTTTCCTCCATGAAATGGGAAGATTGACAGCATCCATGTCACTGAGAGGTTGTGAGGATTAAATGAGCTCATTTTCATAGAGATGATGCATTATGGTGCTGAGCACATAGTAATTGTTCAATAAATGTTTTCTGTTATTTGACATAATTGAGAAACTCTGAAAATACTTTTTCCTCCAAAAGGGAGTATATAAGGAAAGATGATGATTCCGTGTAAACATCTCAAAAAAGAGCCGAGGAGTACAAATGAGAAAATACCATTGAGAAAACAGAATTTTAAAAGATTTAGTAACCTTTTAAATTCCTCCTTGGTTTGTTTTAATTATCCCAGGTCTATTTCTTTCTAATAATTGGCAGAAAAATCACAGACCAAAGGGCTCTTCTGGTAGCGGAGCCTGGAAGAGCAGCTGGGGAGATTGGTGTCCTGCCCCACCGCCAGTCTTCCCAGGGACTGAGAGAGAGAGAACAGGAAATTGGTGAGTGTCTGAAGGTCTACAGTGAGGGGGACAGGAGAGAGAATGCAGGGACGAGGTACAGACTGAGAAAAGACTGAGACTTGAAGAGTTTCCAATCTGGACGGGCTGCTGGCACTGTGTGCCTGGGTCAGTCACAGCGGGATATGGATGCTGACTACTGAGTGAGGATCGAGTAGGTGTGTGGGCAAGGGCAGGTCATGTCCCACTAAGGACTGGCAGAGGCTGGCAGTGCTAGGAGAGGACCAGCCTTGGGGCAGGGAGCGCTAATGTTGAAAACAGGGACCAAATCAAGCCTTTGTTTTCCCAGATGTGCTATATTCAGTCATTTAATCGACAGCTGTTCTTGAGAGTCTACTATGCGCCAGGTGCTGATGCAGGCCCAGGGGTAACAGTAGTCAACCAACAAACAGGCAAACATTTCACCCTTTGTGGAGCTGTGTTCTAGTGAGAGGAGACAGACAATATACAATATATAAAACATACCCCAGTCATATGTATTAGAACATAATAGGTACCTTTTTAAAAAAAAAGAGCTGAATAATGAGGGTGGTGAGAGTGGGTGGTGAAAGGGAAGTTTACAATATTGATTGGGGTTAATAAGGGTAGGCCTTGTTCAAACAATGGCATGAAAGCCAAGACATAAAGCAGGTAAAAGAGCAAGCTAGAGTGTGTTCTAGGCAAATGTAAAGGCCTCAAGGTAGAAGTGTGTCTGTTTTTGAGGAAGGCCAGAGTAGCTGGAGCAGAGTGAGTGAGGGAGAGGATGGTAGGAAATGAGGGCAGGGAGATTAATGAAGACCGGTTAGTAGGGACCCCAGGAGACCACTGTAATGTTGGATATTCCTGGATCAGAGTTTCTCAATTTGTGCTCCACAAGTAATGTGGATTCTGCAAAAGAGTTTTCCTTGCCCTGTGCCCAGGCTGCTCAAATAGAATGCAGGCACAAAGAATATACCTGAATTCCGCTAGCCACTCTCCAAGGTCTTCTCCTGTGATGGGTGGAGAGACTTTCAGGGCAACCCTGTTCTAAATAGGAGGCGAAGGTGATATCCAGACAAATCCTTCCTGGGTATTTGCTTTGGGGATCTTGGGATTTTTGGCAGTATTGTAAGGCTCTGGCTCATGAATTCAGCCCTCTTGTTCCCATATCTGCAAGGGCATAACTGGGGTCCCCTCAGTCCTCTGGGTAATGTGACTCTTGCTGCAGACCTCAACATGGAAAGTTCTCGCTAAGGTGGGAAGGTCTCAGTCCTCAAAAGGAAATTGAAGCTGTGGCAGCTTTTTTACTAGAAGGATCAACTTAATGATGAACACGAATACTTAAAATAATAAAGAGGAGCTGGGTGTAATGAAGAACTATGATTGTTCAGGATCTCTGTAGGAGTAAATGTATTATTTCAAAATTTTCCAGTTTTGCACTCCCATGGTTATTGCAGCACTATTCACAATAGTCAAGATTTGGAAGCAACCTAAATGTCCATTAACAGACAAATGGACAAAGAAAAGGTGGTACATACACAATGGAGTACTCTTCAGCCATAAAAAAGAGTGAGATCCTATCATTTGCAACAACATGGATGGAAACGGAGATCATTATGTTAAGTGAACTAAACCAGACACAGAAAGACAAATGTCACATGTTCTCACTTATTTATGGGAGCTAAAAATTAAAACAGTTGAACTCATGGAGATAGAAAGTTAGAAGGATGGTTACCAGAGCCTAGGAAGAGTAGGGGAAGAGTGGGGGGCACGTGGGTGTGGTTGATGGGTACAAAAAATAGTTAGGAAGGATGAATAAGATCTAGTATTTGCTAGCACAATAGAGTGACTATAGTCAAAAGTAATTTTATCGTACATTTTTAAATAATTAAAAGAGTATACTTGGGTTGTTTGTAACACAAAAAATAAATGCTTGAGGTGATGGATACCCCTTTTACTCTGATGTGATTATTATGCATTGCATGCCTGTATCAAAATATTACATGTACCCCATAATACATCTACTATGTACCCACAAAAATTAAAAATTAAAAAACAAATCTCCAGCTTTGGGGTCAAACGCTAAAGCCATTTATTTACATTTTAAGATTTGGGGGATGAGAAATACAGCATTATGCTTTTAACAGCTCTTTACAGCTTTACCATTTTTTAACCTCCATCTCAGGCTTTTTGTGTTTAAGTATATGTATTCTCTTTATGGAAACCCAAAACTTCCCTTATTTAAATTTCAAGGATGTTAAAACATTTTAATGTTTCATTACAATTAATAAAACATTACATTAAAATGTAGAATCTACATCATATACTCCTTTTTTTTTTGAGACAGCGTCTCGCTGTCACCCAGGCTGGAGTGCAGTGGCGCCATCTCGGCTCACTGCAAGCTCTGCCTCCCAGGTTCACGCCATTCTCCTGCCTCAGCCTCCCGAGTAGCTGGGACTACAGGCGCCCGCCACCACACCTGGCTAATTTGTTGTATTTTTAGTAGAGACGAGGTTTCACCATGTTACCCAGGATGGTCTCGATCTTCTGACCTCATGATCTGCCTTCCTCGGCCTCCCAAAGTGCTGGGATTACAGGTGTGAGCCACCGCGCCTGGCCCTGTTTTCTTTTTTAAAAAATGTTTTATATTTTTAATTTACCCTTTTAACTGAACCTGTTTTCAATTCATGTGAATATACATAAAGTATAACACTAAAGAGTTAAAGAAAATATCAGAAAACTCTGCCAAGAGGTGTCAACTGAGTAATAACAACCTAGTTGGAATTAAGCCACTTTGACAAGGTACACTTTCTGAATGCTTATGTGTTAATTGCCTTAACAGACATTTATCTGTTGGTGTGACAGGCTGCTAACCTTAGATCGTATGCCTAGCTCTGGGTTTCCCCTTCCAGATAAAACTCTGTAATCAGACCAGCTTGCTCAGACGTAGTGCCTGCCTACCTAACCCCACCCTGCCGACAGCAGCTGCCGAGGAGTAAGACTAAAGTTACCCAAATGCTCGTCCAATAGGCTCACATGTTAAAGACCAAATATTCCCCCCGAAACATGATCTCCTCAGTCCTCTCATCTCTGGAAATGGAGCTACCATCCTTTTAGTTGTTCAAACTAAAAAGCTAGGAATAGTGCTTTAATTCATATCACCCCCAACCATGTAATCTAATAAATCAGTTAATTCCAACAGCTCCTTCTCCAAAAGATGTCATGACTCTGTGAGCTACCTTCCATCTCTACTGCTATAATCCTGGTCCACACCTCATCACACCTGACCTCAGTTATTGTGATAGCTTTCTGTTTTATTTTATTATTTGAATTTCATTATTTAATTTCATAAGAGACGTGGTCTCACTCTGCTGCTCTGGCTGGAGTGCAGTGGTGCAATCATAGCTTACTGCAGTCTTGAACTCCTGGGCTCAAGCGATCCTCCTGCCTTAACCTCCTGAGTAGCTGGGACTACAGGCACGTGCCACCGCACTTGGCTTATATATATATTTTTTTTGTAGTGACGAGGTCTCACTGTGTTGCCTAGGGTGGTCTTGAACTCCTGGCCTCAAGCAATCCTCCTGCCTTGGCCTTCCAAAGTGCTGAGATTACAGGCATGATCCACCACTCAGGGCCTCATAGCTTTCTCAGTGATCACCATATTCCCAAACTTGCACTTTCTAATGGCCGTCAGAATGGTTCTTGGAAACCTATATCAGACCATTTCATGCCTCTGTGTGAAATCCACATCTCTCACTGCCGCAAAATAAAACCCAAATTCCTTACCTTGGCCTACGAGACTGTTACTTGACCAGACTTTTACATACTTTTCTGACTTCACCTTCAGCCCTAAATGCCATGCTCCAGTCACTGTGGGCCTTCCTTTTGTTTTCTGAACCCATTCAATTTGTTCCAGCCTTGGTATAAGGTGTTTCCTTTCCCTGGAACACTCCCTCCACCGGCTTGTCTTCTTAAGGTTGGATATGTTATTCTGATCTCATCTTAAATTACCACTTCCTCAAAGAGGGCCTCTGTGACTCCCCAGTCTAAAGTAGCCCCCACCAATCTGTCTCTATCCTATTTTAACTTTCAAGAGGATACTTTTCCTGTTTATTTTTTTTTTCCTAGCTGTCTCCCACCCAGTCCCAGAATGTGAACTTTATGAAAGCAGTAATTTTGACGTGCAGTTTTCTGCTATATCCCCAGCACCTGGAATAGTGCTTGGCGAGTGGAAGGTGTTCCAGAAATACTCAGTGCATGAATAAAGTTTTCTCTTGGTGGGGTTGATTTCCATCTGAGTTGGTTCCATCATGGGTTGGTTATCTTATCTTCTACTCTAGACCGTCTTCCTCCCTGTCCACTCATCTGATAACCTACATGCCCCATTCATCACTAGGGAACTCGGCACAGGAAGGGAGTGGGTGAACTAGCATAAGTGGAACAGCTGAATTGAAAAGACTCCAAAACTCATGCCCTGCTGCATACAAATTGTTAGCAATATCCTTTTGCTTATTAGAATATTCTGAATTGATATATAGATGTTCTAACGAAAATTCATCTCTTCATAAAGCGCTTTGCTATCTCTGCAATAGAGAAGGAAGAAGCATTGTTCTGTTTCTCACTGAAAAAAGAATATTACAGAAATGATTTTAGAAGCTTTAAAAGTGCTATTGAAATGCTATTTTAAATACGGAAACGCTATTTTAAACATGGAGAATTAAAGTCCAGAGCCATATCATCTAGCAATCTAACAAAAGGACACATAACTTTGGGCTTTGAAACTAGACTATGAAAAGAGGCTAGTTTTATATTTTAAGCCATGTCTTCATGAGTGGGTATTTTTATATTGATATCTCCTCCACTTTCAATAGCTTATTAGTAATCTAATATTTTTTTCTGATTGTAATAGTAGCGCATACTCATTGTAAAGTTTTTGGAAAATACAGACGCAACAGTGCTTTGGCCGGGTTAGAGTTTAAGGGTGTGTGTTAAAGCCCGGTAGAGGAACATGTGGTGTGAGACAACACTGCCCCCTAGAGGTCTTTGTGTGCCGCGGGCTGACCGGGCCACCCAACCTCCCGAGAACGTCCCGCCGCTGGGTGAAGGCTCCTGGACAACTCCGGTGATTTCAAGGGGGCAAGGAGTCTTGTGAGAGGGAACTCGGTCCTGACCCGCAGTGGGCTTCCCTCATAACCAGACCTGCCTGATGATTCGGGCTCCTCAGGGAGGCTGAAGTGGAGGGAGAGTCTTCGGCCCCTGAGAAAAGAGGCTCCGCCCTGCAGGGTCAGCAGGACCGCGGTCCTGGGGGCAGTGGCAGGCCCGCCCCACCCCCACCTCCACCCCCACCCCCACCCCCACCGCCAGCCGGCCTCCCCTCGCTGTGCCTGCGAGCGAGGCAGGAACGGAGCCACCAGGGTGCCGCGGGGAGGCGGTGAGCGCGCTCCTGGTCGTCAAGGGGAAAGAGAACGCCATGCATGGGCCAGCTGAGGAAGCTTCCAGAAGCACAGGCAGCAAGCTGGGAGCAGCATAGCCTGATGACTAACAGAGAGGCAGGAAATGGAACCCTTAGATATCACAGAAGGGCAGCAGCAGAGACGCAAGAAGCGATTCTGAATTCATGGCTCCACTTTCACAGGAAGAAACTAGGGAAGGGTCTCTTGGGACAAGAGTAGAGATTCACAATTAATAGCGGGAGTGGGGCTTGGAGCCCAAGGACTTGTATACTTCCTGTAAATTTGGTGTGTTTTTACTCACTGCTTGGTAATGGTGGAAGACAGTTTTCACAGAAAAGTGAGAAAAGAGAGAAAAGCCTTCTATAATCCCATCCTAACCAAACAACTACATGTTTACCATTTTGATTGATTTCGCTGGAGTCTTCTCCCTATGCATATTTTGTACTGTACAGTTTTATTTCCTACTTTCCCATTTATAACATAAGTACTTTTTATTATTAAGAATACCTTTAACTTTGGAAAACAATGTGACGGTGTCTTATAAAGTGAACACGCCATATGAGCCAGAAATCCCACTTCTACATATTTACCCTAGAGAAATAAAAACTTATGTTCACACAAAATCCTGTGCATGAATGTTTATAGCAACTCTATGCATCAGCAAACACTGGAAACAACCTGAATATCTTCCAGTGGATGAACTGATAAACAGAAATACATCCATGCAATGAAGTACTACTTAGCGATAAAAAAAGGAATGCACTATTGATACACACAAACATAGGTGAATCTCAAAGGTACTAGACTGAAAAAAGCGTGTCTGAGAAGATTACATACTGACGATTCAATTTATGTGACATTCCTGAAAAGGCAAAACTATAGGTTTGGAAAGCAGACCAGTGGTTGCCAGGACTTAGGGATGAAGAGAGGGTGTGGCTACAAAGAAATATCAAGAGGAAACGTTTTGGTGTGATGGAACTGTTTTTGATTTTTATATTGTTGGTGGACACACAAAATCTATATGAGTGCTAAAATTCATAGAACTGTGTACACGAAAGTCAATTTTATTGCATGCTAATTTAAAAACATTTAAAAATAAAATAAGCTTTAATTGCCTTTAAGACATAATTTAAAATAACTTTAGAAAATTCCAGTGAGGACTCATCCCACAATTTAGGCACCCCTCCTGATACTAGACTGCTACACTGTTCCTATCTCTGTATTAATAAAGACGTATTGGAAACTCTGGGGGCATAAACCTTTGTCCATATTTAAGATGTTAAAAATTAAGATAGAGCTCAGAAGTGGAATGACGGAGACGATGGGTATAAATGTTTTTTAGAACTCTTGATATCTGCCGCCTAATCGCTTTCCCATCATGGTCGTGTCAATTGCCCCTCCCACCAGCAGTGACTGAGATTAAATGGTTTGGGCCTTCTTGAGTATATGAAATTAGAAGACATACTCAGGGTTGGTTGGGGAATTGTCTCCTGGTTGGGGTGGGGTGGTGGAGAAATAGGAGAGAAATGGAGGCAGGTGCGCGTGTAAACCAGAGACAAATAGGCCTTCACGCCTGAGGGTTATCTGCTTCAGGTTTCTGTGCTTCCCCAATAACTCCAATTTTGCTCCTTACCACTTTCTTTAGGATTGATTTTTATTTTCTTATTTCTTCTTCACCCCCTCTACTGGCCGTAGTGTAAGAGCAAAGTTAGGCTACCAAAGCAGCAACACTATCCTATGTAGTCAACCAAGCAATGTTTTCAAAACACCAACCACATAAAAGGCACTGTGCAAGCCACCCCTGCCCTCGGGGAATTTACAATGCAACAGGGAAAGGTGAGGTTAGTGTGACTTCCCCACCCAACACCACCTTTCTCCCTCCTAAGTTGCTAATGATAATGGTGAAAATAATGTCATCATCAGGTATTGTTTAGCTGTTGGAAGAAACCACTCGGCGTCGAGTTCATCAAGGAATACGTCACAGATGTGAAATCAAGCCAGGCCCAGCAAGGATGAGTGCATTTAATTGAACGCATTTCAGGTAGAGAAATGCCGTGTGCAGAAGTGACAGCCTTTGGTAAGGAGTATGGGACTGTGACTATTTCCCCTTGATGACCTTGCATGAAAATGAACAAACGGCATTTGAAAAGCTCCTCTCCTGAGGTGACTAGAAGGTGACTCAACGGTCCATTTCCATGCATCAGCTTGCTGGAGGAAATGGAAAGGCCTATTCCCCAAAGCAGTGTTTGTCTCACAGAAATAGAGATATTATGTGTAATAAGTTGGGAAAACTTGTGAAATGAAACATCTGTTCTGCATGCTTAAGCACCAAGGCACTTGCAAAATATGAATTTTTACTCCATATTCCAAGTGCTGTGATGATGAGCTGAGAATGAGTTTGGAAGGTTCATCTCTTTCCAATAAAAAAGGTTCATCGTGCCTCTCTGACTTTTGTAATTATTTTGGAACATTTTCAATAGGAAATTGAAAGAGAGAGGAGGGAAAGAACGATGACAGAACTGAAGACGAATTGATGAAAGAGTCAAAAAGCTAAAGAACTTTGAGAAATGGATTTTATGTGGAGTCAGCAATGCCTTCAGCTAATTTAACCAAATCAACAAAGCCATTAAAATGTGTAATGATTTTTATTTTGCTACAGATCTATGTAGAATGAAAGGCACCTTGTGAAATGCAAAATCTTCCATATTTAGAATCTAAGCCCCTGCATAGATGTTTGAGAGAACAGAACGTGGCTATTCTTTTATTGAATATTTTTAGAACATAATGCTACTCCCCCTGCTCACTCTACTGCAATAAACACTTTATTCTCTCTGGATGCCCTCAATTTCCCCTACCAGGTAGCAGCTGTGTATCACTCTCCAATGTACTGTTGATTTTCAATCTAGACCAGTCTCCAAGGTTATTATTGACTTTAAAATATACGATACCAATTTGAGGGTTCCACCAGATATCCGGGTGTGAAATTTTTTGAGGCCAATTTAAAGAACAGACTATCTTTTTTTCTTACCATGGTGCTGCATATTATTGTTGCTAATGCTACACCTAAGGAATTCCAAAGCTCGTTTCCAAACATCATCTCATTTGAGCTTAACCGGAACTGGGAGATGGACTGTGCAATTACTTTTACCCAGCATTCCAAAAGGGGAAAAATAAGCATCTGAGAATGACTTTCCCAAAGTCACACAAAGAACCAAGACAAGACGCTACGTCTCGTAACACCTGTTACTCTGTTTTTCTATTGTATTACATACTTTACGGTTGAATATAACCAGACAAGTCTTCTTCCTTGAAAACTCTCAGGAGAAATGTTCTCTAGTCCCAATCCCTTGTCTAATTTCTGCTTAAACCCATATCCTCCCCCATTTCTCCTTCTTGGTAGGCATGTGGGATCCCACACTGCAGATCCCACATGCCTACCAAGAGAGTAGTGACCTTATAGAGTCCCACATGGCAGTGTAAAGCAGCGAGAGTCACGTCTTGGGTCCGTAGTGGACTGATCCAACCATGTGGGTAGTGGTCAGAGGGGAGTTTTTAACCAGCGTGGACAAAAGTGGGTCACATCAGCAAGGTTGGAACTGCAGCAAAGTGGCCATTGGGATGATAAAGGGACAGTGATGCTCATGTCCCAGTGTGGATGTTGGGAGAGCATGCATGTTGCTTTCTGTGATGGTATCCTTCATGGCACGTGACAGCACAGTCATTTCTCCTAATTCTGGAACACTGGGTTTCCTACTCGACTCTCTCAGGATTCTCAGGTAAGAGAGGAGAGACATGTGTGAGGGGATAGGAGGAAGCAGAAAGGAAAACGAATGGGTAGAGATGACATAAAAGGCATATTCAATGAGGGATTGCCAGGGAGAAGGAAATAGATCCCCCTTTCTTTGTCATAATTTTCAAATAATCATTTTTATCAAAGACCATTTCCCCCTTGGGGATCTTGAAGGGCAGGTAAGGCCACCGCCTCAGTGCCTGTGTTTATACTTATGGATACCCACCTGAGACACTGGATGTGTGTTGGAGGGGGACTGTGGTCCTGCATTAGGTAGGTGGGTACTAATGAGCTAATGAACTTTGGTTCAAATTGTAAAAGCAAAGTGACTGCTGTTCCCCAAAGTTGATAAGGCCTGGGTGATGCTTCTCAGACTTTCATGTGCCTAAGAATCACATGAAGATTCTGATTCAGTGGGTTTTGGGGTGGAGCCTAAGATACTGCATTTTCAACAAGCTCCTAGTGATGCTTTGATGCTAGTCCATGGACTACGTAAGTAGCAAGGAGCCAGGGACATTCGGATTACACTATATATGTGGTTTTGCACCCTGATTTTTTTTTTCCTTTTAACCTTTTAAAACTTTTTGCTTAACATTTTACATGAATGTATTCCCTATGATATTAATTATTCTTTAGACTCATAGTTTTTAATAACTGTGATATTTAGTTACTTGGATGTGTAGTGATATATTTGATCACCTACCTTTTGTTTGAAATCCAAAATGCTTCCTGTTTTTACCTGTTGTAAATCATGATGTCATGAGCATCCTTATGTATAAATCTTTGTTTTCTCTGCACCAAAAGTTGCAACCAGGTCAGAGCATTCCATTAGAGAAAAAGAAAGAAAGAGAGAGAGAAAGAGAGACAGAGAGACAGAGAGAGAGAGGAAGAGGAAGAAGAAGGAGGAGGAGGAGGGGGGAGGAGGAAGAGGAGGAAGAAAGGAGAGGAGAGGAGGAAAAGAAGAAGGAAGAAGAAAAGAGAAGGAAAGAAAAAGGTATATAAAAGAAGTTGAAAATACTGTTTTAAAACAAATATTGACTGATCCTCTAATGTCCACATCCAAGGCACTTGATGACAGGAATTATAGAATATTAAGAAAAATAGAGTTTTTCCTTCACTTCTGCTGTAACATGTACTTGGAAACTATGCCGTAAAGTATAAAGCTCGAAAGTGGCTGGAATGTCTCCATTCAATGTATTGTAATTACAGATTGTGCTCCAAGATTTGTTATAACTTTGTGAAGGGAAAAAAACACAAGCTGTGTTTTGTATATTAAACATTAAAATTATAGGCTATATCCTATGCAATGGAAGGAAAATATGCCACATACATTGAATTTTTAAAAACTACCATACCATAATTTTGCATAAAAACTAATAAACAAATTGTATTAAATGGGAAATAGTTAATAATTTGGCCTCTCTGGTTTGCTGCTGTGTCGCCAGGTCCTGGTTCTCATTAAGGTGACATCTAGCCTATAGGACATTGAATAGAAAAAAGGCATTCCTTCTTCAAGCACTTAACTTCCATCCAGCCAAAGCTTATGTATATTGATTTTGTTGCAAGACACTGTACTGCCATATGCTAGAAAATGGTGTAGCAATAAAATGCCAATGTAAAATGTCTACAATGTGAATAGTACTTCCTAGATGTGGTGCACAGTCTGCACAACCATAGGCACTGGCCTACATCTAAATAGATTTTTCTGGAATGAAAGAATGAATGTATTCTATTGATCCTGGTTATGCTTTGAAGCTGTAATCTGTCGGTACCCTCTGTGGTCACTAGATAGGAAGTTGGAGAATATGCAAAGTGATAAAGAGAAGGGTAATGGGAAAGTCTAAATCAGTGCTTCTCAAATTTTAATGGGCATATGAATCACCCAGGAATCTTGTTAAAATGCAAATTATAATTTGGATGTAGGGCCTGGAATTCTGCATTTCTCACAAGCACCCAGCTCCCTTATCACCTGATAAGAATGCTCTCGGTCCATAGGCCACATTTTGAGTAGAAAGACTCTAAAACAATGATCAATCTTGACTTCTTGCTAAGTAAATATTTTTTAGTAAAAATTGTCACTCCTAGTTCATTGAAATTGATTCAATATTCTTATTAATTTCTGTGTTGGATTTTGGAATGGAAAGAAACTTCCAGGTGATTCTAATGTGCAGCCAAGGTTGAAAACCACTGATCTAGTGAAAAGTCATGCACTCAAAGCACCAGAATGTAGGGACTACCTGTAAAAGGCATTCACAAATGAAAAACATCAAATAACTGTGATTTTAAATTTTAAAAGAAGAATTATTCGTCTGAAGATATTTATCACCACATGAATGATATACATTACTAAGTATTGCAGGTGTGTCCAACCTTTTGGCTGCCCTGGGTGGAAGAAGAACTGTCTTGGGCCACACATAAAATACACAACACTAACAATAGCTGATGACCTAAAAAAAAAAAAGGGGGGGGGTGCATAGTTTTCATTATATCCACCACCACAGATAAGCAAAATAGTCCTTGCATGCAAAAGGTTGGACACAGCTGGAAAGAGTTTAGAGGCCGGGAGAGCTCTATAGGCAGAAATACTTTGGGAATGAAGGTAATGGGAGGACACAGGACAAGACGCTGCCCTTGCCCCCTCCACCACCCCACCCCCGCCGGTGTCTCAGGTGTGGCATGAGCACACATGACAGAGGCAGTGAGCACCTGGGCTAAGATAGCTATTCTACTCCTCTGGCATTGTGCTTCTTATGGAGTTGAGAGTTCCTCTGCACTTTCTTGTGTATGCCATTGGCCAGATGATAGTACTTTGCAACTCCAATCAATCAACATGCTTGCAGATGGTTACAATCTTGCTGTTTTCCCATCCACGATAATCACATGGCTGTATCTTAATGCCAGTTTACTGAGTTGTATTGCTAGGGGCTTTCTAATTCCCACTAAAGATTTTTAAAGCCCTCAGCCATTTTCTTACTTAAAATCATTAAAGGTAGCTTTAGGTATGTTGAGGAATGTGTGTGGATGATACAGCATTTCTCCTCTGCCTGGAATAGTTTTCTTCCCTAAACCCGCTGCATTCCCTCATCTACGCTCCACCTCATTTTAACAAAGGATTGGTATTTTAGAAAAACTCAGATTCTCTTTGGGGAAGTGAGTGACACCACTTGTATGGTGATTTTTAAAGATATATTCTCACGTTCTTTGATGCTTCTCCCCCAAAGAGATGGAGCTACATTCCCCTTTTCTGAGTGTGGGCTGGACACAGGGACTCAGATCTGGCAGAAGGGATGAAATGTCACTTTTGAGATTAGGTTATTGAAAGACTGTGGCTTCTGTCTTGGGGGGTGCATGCTCACTTTTTCACTCTTAAACTCCTCACTCTGGGAGAAGCCAGCTGCCATGCTATGAGGCAGCTGGTGGAGAGGCTCACGTAGGGAGGAACTGAGGACTGCCAGCAGCCGTGGCAGTGAGTGCAGAAGCAAATCCTTCCCCATTTGAGCCTGCAGATGATTATAGCCCTGGCAAACACCTTGACTGCAGTCTTGTAAGAGATTCTGAGGCAGAACCACCCAGCTAAGAAGCTCCTGGACTCCTGACTCACAGAAACTGAGATGATACTTGTTTTTTTAAAAAATTGGTAAGCTTGGCCGGGCACAGTGGCTCACGCCTGTAATCCCAGCACTTTGGGAGGCCGAGGCAGGTGGATCACAAGGTCAGGAGATCAAGACCATCCTGGCTAACACGGTGAAACCCCGTCTCTACTAAAAATACAAAAAATTAGCCAGGCCTGGTGGCGGGCGCCTGTAGTCCCAGCTACTCGGGAGGCTGAGGCAGGAGAATGGCGTGAACCCGGGAGGCGGAGCTTGCAGTGAGCCGAGATGGTGCCACTGCACTCCAGCCTGGGTGACAGAGCAAGACTCTGTCTCAAAAAAAATAAAAATAAAATTGGTAAGCTTGAGGATAATTTGTAATGTAACAATCATCAACTGACACAACTTGCCTGAAACAAAATATTTTTTTCAGCAAAGAACCTGCTACTCTAAGCTTGCTGAAACTGGCTCTGTATTGAAAACTAGAATGGAAAGGAATGTTTAGTGTCAGGGTAAATTCATAGATCAGTGGACCCAACAGAAATGCAGTGTGTGTGTGTGTGTGTGTGTGTGTGTGTGTGTGTGTGTATGTAAAATACATCTCACTTCTTTGGAAGTGAAAGATGAATTTTTGGAAAAACAAAACCACAAATCAGTTCTTTGTTATCATTGAAATCATTTGATAATCCTAATCATGCCTACACACTCCCAAAATAGTAGAAGATGGTAGCTCACAAAACAAGGAAGACTGGTAAAGCTACTGAGGTCTGCGGGAGCTGCCCTGTAAGTCAGAAGTGCCCACAAGTTGGAGCCATTAGGTTTTAAATGACAGAAACCCAATTCAAGCTAGTAAGCAAAGAGAGAATTTATTGTCTTACACATCTGGGAAGTCCGGGGCTACAACAAACTTCAGAACACCTGTTTACATAGTTCTCCGTCTCCCTCATCATCTGGCCCTGCCTCCCTGTTTCTTTCCTCAACTTCTTCTGTGACAAATCACTTTCTTTGGGCACCAGTAACCCAGCTTCTCATCCTGAGTTTGCCTGCTCCATGGCAAAAAGTGCATTTCTCCTAACAACAATTAATCCAACCCTAGGAACATTCTGATTGACTGGCTTGGGTTGTAAGACTTTGGCAAGGGGAAGGTGGTGAAGATGTGGTTGACAGGTTTGCCTGGACCACATGGAAAGAGAGGGAGTGATTACCCAAGGGACCCAAGAGGAGGGTGAGTGAGAGGGCTGTTAAACAAAAATATAATCATTGAAGCTCCCTACAACCTGGAGGCTTGATGAGAATAAGCCATGACACATGGTTGCTGTCGTATGGTTGCTGTTCTAAACACATGGTGGTTGTTCTTATGGTGCTTCAGGGAGATGCAACTAGAGGCTCAGGTTGTAGGCTGAGTTAAGCCAGGAATGAGGTTTTCTTCTAGAAACTTCTGGAACTAAATTACTAGGAAGTCCCTGGAGAGGTTAGCTGGCCCTCCATGTCTATTCTACTTAAAGCTGTTTGACTTATAAGTATGAGAATTTAATTCTTCTCCACCCAGCAAGAGAGAAGAATGAGGTCTATTTGCCTTTATGGTTCTAAGATAACTCATTTATAGTTTTAAAACACAGGGAAATTAAGGATGTAGGAATGTGTGGAGGTGGTAGACATCTGCTGAATTTTTTTCATAAGAGAGTTTGAGTTGAGATTCTGACATATGCAACCAAGAGATCCTAATAAAGCTGGTTCTAAAGAGATCCAGATTTTCATGTTAGAACTATAATGAATGAGATTTATGTGCTTTTTATGAAACTTTATATTAGCAATTAAAATATTTTGCACTGGAGGATCAGTTCAAGGGCAAATCTATGCAAAAATGTTCCAACTGAACCCTATGTATTCAGAATCACAGTGTGTTAGAACTGAAAGAGGCCTGAAAGATCCTATTTAACTTTTTTTTTAAGTGAAGAGAAATATCTTTTCATAACTTTAATGGCTATTTGTATTTCTTCTTTTGTGAATTGCCTTTTAAAATTATTTCTCATTTTTCTATTGGAACATTACGTTGTAAATTATTTGTAAGTATTTTTATATGTATAATATAAACATATTATCTGTCATATACAATATACATCTTTCCTTTTTTCCATATTATAGTGCTGCTTTTTATATATACATGAAGTTTTAAGTTTTTTGTAAATTGATTTATCTCTTTGTAGATTATATCTTAGTGTTTATAACTAGCAAGAAGACTTCCCAATACCCAAATACAGTAAATAGCCACATATTTTAAGTTATTTTGCAATTTTTAAAATTTTATTGAATTTTAAAGATCTGTCTTTAATTTAATTATATATAAGTCTCTAACAAATCTGAAATTTAATTTGCGAAGTAGGCATCTAATTTTATATTTTCCCAAATGGTTAGCCAAATATTGCTGTACCATTTATTAAGTAATCTGTTTTTCCCTATTCAACTGAAATGCCACACTGACTTGATATTTAATTTGTTTGTTTGAGGCAGCAGAACTTCTCAAAACATTTATTAACAGAGAACAATGTTTCATGTAATTAGCATTTGACTTAATAGCTCAATTTGAAGAATGGAAAAAATAAAGGGAAATGATAGATTTCAGTACTACGAACAACATTTGTTGGGACTTTTGAAGGTAGATAAATTGGAAGAAAAAGTATTATGTTGCTTTATTTTAAAAGTAGAAGCTAGCAATTTCTAGCTGCATTTGAGGACTTTATTTTCTCTTTGCATTTTCTTCCCTGTCATCTACAGATTTCCTAGCAGACTTAACACCTGGCATTGGGGAATCCTTAAACCCAGGGAAGGAACTGCGGGCAGGAAATTTTCTGTGAATGTTAGGGTTGGAAAAAGGGGAGATGCAATAAGGGGTGTGCTTCCTTAAGATGATAAACTCTACATAAAGCCCCTGGCTGGAATTCTGGGTTGAATTGTATCCTCCCCAACCCCAACAGAAAAAAAAAAAAAAAGACATGCTCTTCAACACATCTTCCTAACCCCCAGTATCTCGGAATGTGAACTTATTTGGAAATAGGATCATTGCAGATATAATTAGTTAAATAAAAATGAAGTCATACTGGAATAGGGTAGGCCTCTGGTCCAATATGACTGGTGGCCTTACTGGAAGATGGCCATGTGAAGACAGAAACACACAAGGAGAAGACCATGCAATGATGAAGGCAGACTGGAGTTATGCAGCTGAAAACCAAGCAACATCTTCTTATGTATTTAATTTGTGTCAGATTTCACCATGTGTCAAAGATTGCTATGAAAACACCAGAAGCTAAGGAGAGAGGAAGGATTCCCCTACAGGTTTCAGAGGGAACACGGCTCTGCTTACACCTTAATTTCAGATGTACAGCCTTGTACTTTGTGCTACTTTATTATGGCAGCCCTAGAAAACTAATGCAGCCCACATGATATTTAATGGCCTCATAGCTTCTGACACCAAAATGCCCCCAAAACACCTTTGATCTGAATTTTGTCAAATTTTGAACACTTATAGGAGATGATATAACTAGAATATGATGAAATACTTATTAAATAAAGCCCAGTGACTCCATGGATTCCAAGTAAAAGTTAAGTAAATCCCTTAAAATCAGAGCTAGAATAATTGTTCTGCCACTCATTAGCTCTGTGACCTTAAGCAAGTTATTTAACTTCTTGGGACCTCCGTTTCCTCATCTGTAAAACAAAATGTCTACCTCAAAGGGTTATCATAAAAACTGAACAAAGTAGTGATGCATGGAAAAGTACTTACAACAGTACTTGACACAGAGTGAGTATATAATTAATGATCATCTTCTTCTTTTTCTTCTCCTCCCCCTCCTCCTCCACCAGTGCAACTTAACAAATTCAAAATGATAGTTCATCACATAATTGCAACAATGTGCTAGACACTCACATAAAGACCCATTGTAATGTAGTCATTTTGCAATGGAAGTTTGGCCATGTGACAAGAATGTGCCCCTGATATGTCTCCTTGCAGGTTACTATGAACTGAATTGTGTCCTCCCCTGGCAAACTCGTACGTTGAAGCCCTAATCTTCAATGTGATCGTATCTGAAGATAGGGTCGTTGGGAGATAACTAAGGCTGAAGGAGTCATAAGGGTAGCACCCTAATTCTATAGGACTGTAGCCTCATAAAAAGAGGGAGAGAGAGAGAGAGAGAGCTCTCTCTATGGCAAGCACCAAGGAAAGGCCACATGAGCATGCAGTGAGAAGGCAGTTGCCTGCAAGCCACAGAGTGCACTCACTAGAAGCCAACCATGCTGGCACCCTGATCTTCCTCTTCCCTGTTTCAGAGCTGTGAAAAAATTAATTTCTATTGTTTAAGCCACCCAGTCTATGGTGTTTTGTTATGGCAGCCAAATTGACTAATTCACAGATTCAGTACTCAAAGGATTAAATATATATTACCTCTTGGAACAGACAATGTGGATCTCCCTACTTGGCTGTATCCTCCTTCCCTACTAGTCTTCCAAATTTGTAATGCTGTAGGGCCCTCTTCTTTGCTATATCTATGTCCTTACTGTGAGTCTTCTATCTCAATCCAGCCCAAGGCTTTAAATATCATGTGAAATGGTTTGAATGTGTGTGTCCCCTTCAAAATTCCTATTGAAACTCAATCCCTAATGCAGCATTGTTAAGAGGCAAGGCCTTTGGGAGGTGATTAGGTCATGAGGGACCTGCCTGTGTGAATTAATTAGAACCTTATAAAAGGGATGGAGGGAACTAGTTAAGCTCTTTTTGTTCTTCTCCTTTCTCCCATGTAAGGGTGCTACAGTGAGAAGATGCCAGGTCCTCTTCAGACACCAAACTTGCTGGTGCCTTGATCTTGGACTTCCCAGCCCTTAGAACTGAGAGAAATAAATGTCTATAATTTATAAATTACCCAGTCTCTAATATTGTGTTATAGCAGCACAAAGTGATTAAGACATCGTATGTATACTGATGATATACAAATTTAGTCCTCATCTCTTCCTTCAACTGCAGGCCTATGTGTCCAACTTCCATCTTGACTCTTCCACTTGGATGAATAGTAAATAGCCACCTCAAATGTTTTGAAATCTGAAACAAACCCTTCATTGAACTGTTTGTTCCCTCTTTCCAACCATGCCTTGCCCATGTGGACACCCCCAACCCAAAAGTCATCCTTGATTTCTTTTTCTTTAGCCCCTCTGCCCACATCTAACCTGTCAGTAAGTCTTGTCAGTTCTACTTCCAAATTATATTTTTAATGTTATTCCTATTTCTCAGTTCCACTATCACCACCACGACTACTTCTTGCCATAGTTTCATTTCTTGCCATAGTCTCCTAAATGGTCTCCTTATCTCTAGTCTTGCTGTCTTATAAATTCCTCCCCACTCAGTAGCCAGAGTTATCTTTTTTAAAATATAATTTTAATTTTACAAAAAACAATACATGTGCAGAGTTTAAGCAGGCAGAGTTCAACAAATGATATCACCAAAAGGAAACAAACAAACAAGACAAACCAATACCTTCCAGGGAAATAATTTTCAATGCTTCAGCTCAGAGTTATCTTTTCGTTTGTTTGTTTTTGGTTAGGTTTACTGAGATATAATTTGCATAGAGTAAAATTCAGCAATTCACATATTTAGGTATACATTCCAGTGACTTTTGACAAATATATTTGGTCATGTAACCACTATAATAAAAATATAGAATATTTCCTTTACCCATAAGATATAGATGGATATAGATGTAGATGTAAAAGATACAAGGTCTCCTTCTGTTGCCCTTGAACTCCTGGGATCAAGCAATCCTCCTGCCTCAACCTCCCAACTAGTTGGGATTACAGGTTTGAGCCACCATGCCCATCCCCATAAGTTATATTTCAATACATAAACTGAATCATGTCAACTTTTTAGGCAAAAAGCCTTCAGTGCGTTTCTTCTAACGTAGAATAAAATCCGAACTCTTTGTCAGGGTCCTTGAAGCCCTACAAAACTCACTTCCATTTACTTCTCTGAACTCCCCTAATAACAAGTCCCCTCACTCAGCAGGGCCCTGCTCAGGAGTTTCAATCTGCTTCATGGACATTCAACTTGCTGCTCCCCTTGTCTGGAACGATCTTCCTCTGATATTCCATCCACCTTACCTTTTCCGATCTCTTTATTCAGAGTAGCTTTCAATTCACCTCAAGAAAGTTATTAATTATTTTATCCTGTTTATTTCTTATCACAATTTGGGATAATTTTGTTAATGTATCTTTTTGCTTGTTTATGTCTTAGACCACCAGAATGTAGCAAGATAAAGGCAGGGCCTTGGTCCATTTATGCAACACTATATTCCCAGCTCCCATGATATTATCTGTTCTACCACACAGCGGGTTCTTCATATTAGGTTGAACTATTTGGAATTACCCACATATGACCGTTTTTGACCTACAAGAATGGCGGTTTCATATGGTTCATTTGGTGTATAAATATTTGCTGAATAAATAAATGAATGAACTGAAATTTTGAGTTGCTGCCACCAGGAAGAGAGTAGACAGTTATATTTGTGTGCAGTTAGAAAGGGTTCACTCTCCTGAGTTCACTTGATCCCTTTTTATCCTAAATTGCCACCCAAAGTACCATCGTAATTTTCCACTAGGAAAATTATTCATTAAAACAGATAACATGGGTCACTTAAGTGTAAAACTTAAAGATGACACTTCTTTAAGGAAATCTACCAGAAGAAAATCTTTTTCTGATTTTTAAAGTTTAATGAAACATAATTTACATATAATGTAAATGGCTAATAATTTACGTACAATGGCTAATTTTTAATTCTTCACGTTTTTTGTTGGCAGGCAACGTGTTGGACCTTCCTGAGCTTCTCAGAAGAGAGAGGGTTTTCTTTTGAGGCAAACTTGATAGTACATTTTGACAGTACAGGAGGAAGTACTGCATGGTGACAGAAAAGCGCCAGCTTTGTTAGCAGGACCCCCTGGCAGAGATGCAGGCTGTGCCACTTACCAGCCAGGGGACCTTGAGCCAGCTGCTTGGGCTCACTCACCCTGTTTCCTCAGCTGCAATTGGGATGAACAGACTGCCTGCTTCGGGGTTGCCTAAGGCTCACATTGGTTAATGATGTGAAACACTTAGCGCAGTGCCTGGCATGGAGAGAATTCTCATTAGATGATACCTTGGCTGGGCTTTAGGAGCTACAGAAGAAACTTCATCTCCGTGAGCTCAGCATGTTTCTAGCTTTCCTTTTTGTTTTCTATTCAACCTTTCACCCAACTCAGCTTCTCAGTCCCTAAATGACAAAGGTTTGGGAAGGAAGATCTGGACCAAGGCTTGCAATTGTTTCTGATAATTAAATGTTATGTTTTCTTCAATCTAAATAAGTTTGCCTGTACAGCCTTGTTCAATGGTTGTTTTTTTTTCTCTCCCTGATAAATGACCCTCAACTTATTTTCCCTCATTTAATTGCTTATTTACATACAGTGCCTAGAAGGAAATAAATTTAATGGCCCCTAGCAATTGGCCTTCAGGTATCAAGTTTAAGTCCCTTTAAGCAGAACAGCAAATTGAGCACGGAATGAACTGGTTTCATGGTAGTGTACTGCAATTAGATGCAAGAATAGGGAAAGCAGGGTGCTTCAAGCGGTGACACAATTAGAATAGCACTGGGGGGGCTTCTCTTTCCACTTCTTCAACTCCCCCTGGATTCCACTGGCTAAAGAGTCAATGACATCCCTGAAAAATCTTCCCTCTCTTGTTTCTCTGATGCCACCTCTGTGTTCTCTGCCTCACTGGCCACACTTCCTTTACCTCCCAAACTTTTAACTCTGAGTGTCCCAAACTTGTCTCATCACCTACCCCTGCTGCCCAGCTCCCCACCCTGTTCCCCTTCTGACACGGGCACTCTCCTTCTGATCTCTTGGGAGAGAAACAATGAAGGGCTATTTGGCACTTTTATTTCTATTCAAGGAACCAGACTGTGAACAAGTTTACCATTTAGTCCTTTGGACTGTGTCTTGAATTCATCCCTCTTCTCCATTCTCACCAGCACCATCATCATGATGGCTAATATTTCCTGAGTATCTTTCATCCAGGCATGATGTCAGGTGCACCAACTTACTTAATCCTCATAGCCACCACCTGAGCAAGTGCCTGTTTTATAAATGGACCAGTTCTTGCTGCTATTGTACAAGTTATTTTCTTTCTATAACATCCTCCTTGTCCTCCTTCCACATTCTTAAAGAAACTTGCCCTTCCTTTAAAGTACTCAGGGAGCCCTGCATTGCTTCTTGAAGACTTCTCCAGCTTCATCATCTCACAGTGGTCTCTCTTTTCACTAAATGTTCAATATGCTGCACATAAATACTCCAAGTTAGCACAGAATTGTTCTATGGCTGTCATATATATTAAAAATAATTAAAAGTTCGCTTTTTCTCCCATTATTGGAAGGATACATGCTCCTATTAGTAAATTTAGTAGGTAGAAAAAAATTATCACTATCCAGACTGCTTTCCATTTAGTCTTTATGCATAGCTTTCTGTCTGCCTATTTTTATCTTGTGTTTGTAGCTTACTATTATAAAATATGCATCTCCATGTTCATTGTCAACATTATTTACAATTACTGAATAATATAACACGGCGTGGATTTACACATATTCTCTATATTTGGATTAAAGGAGATGGAGTATGTGAAATTAAATGGGAGAAGTATCTGACACATAACAGGCAATACAAATATTATCACATAGTATCAATTTATTTGTGAATATTGAAAGCTCCGAAAAAGAAAAAAGTTTTTTTTTTAATTCCCCTAATTACTTATTGCAGTATTGTGTTCATGCAAAATGCTCAATCATTTTGGAGAAATAACAGTTTTTTTCCTCATCATGAAGTAAGGTATGCTCACTGCAAAAAATCTAGAAAATAAAGAGGAACATACTAAAGAAAAGAATACTCCCATGTAATCTCAGTCTTCAGAAATAATCTTTTGTAACACACACTGCTCGTGGGAATGTAAATTAATTCAGCCATTGTGAAAAACAGTGTAGCAATTCCTTGAAAAACTTAAAATAGAATTACCATTCAACCCAGCAATCCCATTTTTGGGTATATACTCAGTGGAATGTGAATCATTCTGCCATAAAAACACATGCACGTGTATGTTCATTGCAGCACTATTCAAAATAGCAAAGACATGGAATCTACCTAAATGCCCATCAATAGTAGACTGAATAAAGAAAATATGGTACGTATTTACCACAGAATACTAAGCAGCCATAAGAAAAGAAAAAGATCATGTCCTTTGCAGCAATATGTATGGAGCTAGAGGCCATTATCCTAAGCAAACTAATGCAGAAACAGAAAACCAGATACTGCATGTTCTCACTTATAAGTGGGAGCTACACCGTGAGAACACATGAACACAAATAATGGAAAAAGAGACATCATGGTCTACTTGAGGGTGGAGGCTGGGAGGAGGGAGAGAATCAGAAAACTACCTATAGAGTACTATGCTTGTTACCTGTGTGATGAAGTAATCACTTTGAACATTGTCTTCTAATCTAGACTCTTTTCTACGTTCTGTTTGCACACAGAAATACACATGCAAAGCTGAACACATATGTGAAACAACATTCAGACACTCAAATTTTCCTCCAATACATGATAAAATCTTGCACAATAGCTTCCTCCACAGCAGAAAATGTCTTTACTACATCTTAAAAATGGGGTAAATGAATAGGGTCAGGCTTTTCAGTGTAATAATCTTGGTAAATATTTTCAATGTGAGGAGATACAAACAAAAGACCTTCTCTCCCAGCAAATTTAGACCCAAATGAAAATTTAAGCACAGTCATTTTAAACAAATTTGTCCTGGAGCTTAGTGGTTCAAGTTCAAGGTTGAAGAGCAGTCTGGGGACATCAACTCTTAATATTTTTCAAGTTTTGGAGCAAGTGGTTTCTAGGCTCTGAGTGAAGTGAAACAGAATCTCTAGGGGCATGTGGTAAAGATGATCCCATACTATGTGCAGCATAGAGTTAAAGAGAAGAGGCGAGAGCATGAAGAGAAACCAGTACAATCAGTTGTTCACATACCGCTAACTACAGTGATACTCCCGTTTGCTTCCTGTGAAGCAGACAATTACTAATAATCACTGATGTCACTTTTTTATTTCATACATCCTTTAACTATTTTCTTATCTTGAAAGAGTCAACATAAAAGCCACATCCATTTTCTAATTTTGAACAATAGAGAAACCTAATATCTTCTCATATTTTTGTCTTGCTTCCGTCTCATGAGTTCCCAAAATAGATACATTATCTGAATGAAGAGTTCATGGGCAAATGTCACACTTTTCTTGGTTCAGCTAATTATATTTCTGCTTTTGCTTAGAATAAGATTAATTTTCCTATTCTGCTAATAAACCATGTGATGGCAAAATGCCTTATGCTGAGAAAAGATGCCTTTGGCATTTTAAAGAATTGGGAAGCTATTTCAGATAAGCTATCATGTGCATGAAGAATAATTTATTCATATGAAATGTTCAATAACCAGAAAAGACCGATTTAAAAAAAAACATTTCACAATTAAGTTTTTTTTGTTGTTGTTATGGACAGTGATTTCTTCTAAGAAACAAAGCGTCTGTCTATATGAAGAATAACTAACATAATGGTTAATAAATATTGATTGGATCCAGCCAAGTGAGCAGCATTTTTGAGTTTACAGATGTGGTGACTTTGAACTGTATTTAAGTGCTTATAATGAAATCTTGCAGTTGGAGTAATAGCTTTGTTCCTGAGTCTCATGAATATTTTCCAGCTCCTTTGTCCTAAATTTCTGCCTGACAATCACCCATTTCAAGGAATAAAAGGATATAATAAGTGATAAATCTATGCTGGAACTTTTAACCTAAAAAGTTCACATACTTTTTCTAGTAAACTGAAAACTATTAGAGAAAGATGGAGATATTAAAACCTATTCATGAGGAAATCAATGGCAACATATTTTAAATGGTTTTGAATTTTATAAAGATTTACTTTTATAGCACTATGTCCTTTTTCTTTTCTTCTCCTTGGTTTGATTTCCAACAGCTGAGCTATTTACTTGTTGAGTTATTTCATATCTATTATTCCATTTAGACCTTGAGCCCTGTGAGAGTAGGGACTAACTTTATTCCTAGTGCCTGTCACATGGTTTGCACTAAATAGGTGTATTTTTCCAGCCTGCACTACTACTTACAATAAGGAGTTTCTTATATTTACTTGAAAATGTTTTCAACCTTCTAGGGATGACCTCTCATATTATTATTCTATTATTGACCTTTTTATCCTTATTATTGACCTTTCATCTTATTATTCTGATTTAGTGAGCAGATTTTATTTCTCCTTGTCCATACCATTCAAGGCTGTCTAGATTTCAATTGTATCCTCAGATTTTTACTTTCTGCATTGATGAGTCTCAATGTGAACCCTCCAAAGCAGGTTCCTACGGCACTCATCAGTTTCTTTAGTTGAGGGATAGTGGCCACTATGTCCTCAGGATGTTGGAGACATGATGAAATAAAGACAGTGATATTAGGCCCCTAACTGTAATCACTCATGCTGCCCCCACCCATGTCTACCCACTGGAACAGAGAGTGGTGGCATTGGGGTGGTACAGGGCTTGCCAAGGATGTTGGCTTGTAGTTCTATCTCCAAACATCCAGGGCATGTCCTCTTTTTCACCTCTCCTTTAGAATCTGCTTCCCTGAATCATCCCTTTAAGTGCAGGAAGAAAGCTATTTTTAACGTGAAAATTACTGTTCCACAGTTATCTCATGGTGGAAACTCTTAATGGGCTCTTACTTTGGGCATCCGTCTGGCTCTCAGTGCTAGTAACTTTCTTTTCTTCTTATTTTTGTTTTATTGTGTTTTGTTTTAAAGATGGGGTCTCTGTCACCCAGGCTGGAGTGCAGTGGTGTGACCATAGCTCACTGCAACCTTGAACTCCTGGGCTCAAGCAATCCTCCCACCTCAGCCTCCCAAGTAACCGAGACTACAGGCACCCACCAACATGCTTGGCTATCAGTGCTAATAACTTTCTGAAGCTCCATGCCTTTAACTCCAGTGTTCTTTACTTAATGTTTTGAAATATCTGCTGCCCACAAATCCTAGCACATTTCTGAAGTTATCAATATTTTAAGACCTCCCATACTCCTTTTTCTCCCGTCTTCCCGTCTCATTGTTATTAGCCTCATAGTTGCAAGGCCCCAGCCCAGCATCCACCACACACTATATCCCATACATACAAATACAGCATAGATAGTATTGAACATTTCATTTTTCACTTTAGCCTGGTGAAAATTAATATGTATTTAAGTATTTTATAGGCATGACTCTTAGTTTTAGGTTGTCTGTCTGGTCCATCCTTATTTCTACCTTTAAATCCAGAGCTACTTCCACCAGCTTGAGATAAAAGAAGACACTAGGTCCTAAGTCTTCCACTTCGTTCCCTATGGGTTTTGTTCGTTTGTTTGTTGGCTTGTTTTTGGTAGAGATGAGGTCTCACTCTGTTTCCCAGGCTGGAGTGCAGTGGTGCAATCATAGTTCACTGCAGCCTCAAACTCCTGGGTTCAAGCAATCCTCCTGCCTCAGGCTCTGGAGTCACTGGGGTTACAGGCATGAGCGACTGCACCTGGCTTCGATTTCCTGATTAGATTTTTCTCTCTGCAGCTAGCTTCTTTCTTCCTGCCTGAGTCATTTTCTTGTCCTGGGAGACATTTTTCTGTCTTGGACATTTGTCGAATTGAAAGCAAGGCACTTCATTAATGTCTGTCCTCAACTTCTGTTTGACATACTTCCCATGTCTTCAAGTCATGGTATCTCTAAAACGATTCATATTGCTTTTCATTACTAAGCTTTTTTTCCAAAGTACTCCTCTTCAGCCTTCATTCCTGATGTCTTTATATTTCTCTAGAAGATCTTATATGCTAGATATACACCTCCTTTAGACACTTATCATTAACCCAATTTAGGGTAAGATAATTTTTTTTACATTATAGTTCTTTTATTCTCTTAAGAGTGAGCACTCTTGGCCAGGCGCGGTGGCTCAAGCCTGTAATCCCAGCACTTTGGGAGGCCGAGACGGGCGAATCACAAGGTCAGGAGATCGAGACCATCCTGGCTAACCCGGTGAAACCCTGTCTCTACTAAAAAATACAAAAAAACTAGCCGGGTGCGGTGGCGGGCACCTGTAGTCCCAGCTACTCGGGAGGCTGAGGCAGGAGAATGGGGTAAACCCGGGAGGCGGAGCTTGTAGTGAGCTGAGATCTGGCCACTGCACTCCAGCCTGGGCGACAGAGCGAGATTCCGTCTCAAAAAAAAAAAAAAAAAGAGTGAGCACTCTTATAAATACCGACAACTGCTCACAGTGGTCCTAGTAGGGACATAAAGTAAATTGAAATGGACATTGTTTGGCAGGTGATTTTTATACCCTTCCTGACGATGCTGGTTCAATTTAACATACTGGTCTAATTTGTTTTTAATCCCAAACCCAATTAATAATACAAAAGTAATACATATTCATTCTAGAGTATTTGGAAAATATAGCTAATCCCAACAACCAATCAGAGATAACTACTTATCTTTTTCCTTTCAGTCGCTTTTTATATACACATACACTTAAACCTATCTCTTTATCAAATTTTGATCAGTTATACACATAGGGAATTGAAATAATCAAATATTTCTATAATTCTTCTAAGTAAAAATAGTAATAAATGACATTCAATTTGTACTTGTTTATTCTGGTGTGTGTTTTTCTCTTTTTTTTTTTTTTTTTTTTTTGCAGTTTTAAAAAACAAACATTTATTTTCTCCCACAGTTTGAGGAATCAAAAAACAGCATTTCTGCGTGGTTCTGCCACCAGGTCTCTCATGAGGCTGCTAGAGCTGTTGACCAGAGCTAGACTGTTGCTGGTGAATCTGCTTCCAGGTTCATTCCTGTGGTTGCTGACAGGGCTCCATTCCTCCCTGGCTGGTGGCTGAAAGCTTCAGTTCCTCATCGCGTGGGCCTCGCCATAGGGCTTTTCACAACATGGTAGCTTGCTTCCTCCAGAGTGAGAGCTGTCTTCTGTGTCGCTCGCGCTGGGAGTTGGAGACTGGAGCTGTTCCTATTCGGCCATCTTGCTCTGCCCTCTGTTTTCCTCTTTTAAAATAATTGCTTAGTTTTCCAGATTGGCCAGCAAAAACTTATTTAATTTATAAAGTTACTGAAATACTCTCTTTTTAAAAATGAAAAAATATGCTATAATAATTTAATGATTAAACAAAATGAAAAAGGTAATAAAATAGAATAAAATATTTATCTTGAATGTTGGAAATTGAAACAAAGCATATTCAATGTTCAATTGAATGACTATCAAGTGGTATCTGGTATATAGAAACCTAGTATTTTTATAGATCTTTTTGAATAGAAATACTGGTTATTGGGTTTACTTCACCCAAGAAATCCTTTTGCTTAATAGGAGTATATCACTAATACAGTTAAGTGTTGGTTATTGTATTGTGTTAAGTGTTGGTTATTGTATTTTCACGCTGCTATAAAGAACTACTTGAGAATAGGTAATTTATAAAGAAAAAGAGGTTTAATCAACTCACAGTTCTGTGGGGCTGGGGAAACTTACAATCATGGCCGTAGGTGAAGGAGAAGCAAGACACATCTTACATGGTGGCAGGAGAGAGTAAAAGAGCGAGGGGGGAGTTGCCACACTTTAAAACTATCAGATCTTGTGAGAACTTACTCACTATCATGAGAACAGCAAGAGAGAAATCTGCCGCCATGATCCAATCACCTCCCACCATGCCTTTCCTCCAACATGTGGGGATTACAATTTGAGATGAGATTTGCGTGAGGACACAGAGCCAAACCATATCAGTTGTATAGATTGAATATTGAAATATTGAGTCATATATTGAATACTGAAATATATGTAATTCTCAAATTATGAACACTTAGCTGGCAAATGTTCTTATATGTGAATGGCTCATTAAGCTTTAGTTTTCCTGTTCACTGTTGCTGCTCTGGATGACAATCTTGCTATCCATGCAGACAGCACCACCTATTGGCCAGCACCCAGGGCCCACTCTGAGTGATTTCCTTACCACCTTTCCTTTTTCTCAAGGTCCTCATGGCCCTGCAGTGCTTGAGTACTTGTTTTTCACTGCTGGGAATCAGTTTGTTTGACTGAAGACTGTCACACATATCCACACATTCTTTAAAATCCCTTTCTTCTTCTTACACTTCTCTTCCAAAGCTTGCCTGGTTACCTTAATTGAATCTCACTCTCTCTCTCTCTCTTTCTCTCTTCCATCCTTCTGTCCTTCCTTTCTTCCTTCCTTCCTTTCTTTCTTTCTTTTCTTCCTTCCTTCCTTTCTTTCTTTCTTTTTCTTTCTTTCTTTCTTTCTTTCCTTTTTTCCTTCTTTCTTTCTTTTCTTTCTTTCTTTTTTCTTTCTTTCTTTTTTCTTTCTCTCTCTCTCTCCTTCTCTCCTTCCTTCCTTCCTTCTTTCCTTTCTTTTTTTGAAAGAGGGTCTTTCTCTGTTGCCCAGGCTGAAGTGCAGTGGCATGATCTCGGCTCACTGCAGCCTTTACTTCCTAGGCTCAGGCAATCCTCCCACCGCAGCCTCCCAAGTAGCTGGGACTACAGGCATGATCCGCCATGCCTGGCTAATTTTTGTATTTGTTGTAGAGACAGGGTTTCACCATCTTGTCCAGGCTGGTCTTGAACTCCTGGGCTTAAGTGATCTGTCCACCTCAGCCTCCCAAAATGTTGGATTACAGGCATGAGCCACTGTGCTCAGCCTCTTTTTCCTTTTATTTTATTTTTTTTCTTTAATACCAAGCTTCTGCTTTGCTTCTTTCATTCTTCTTTCCTGTTTTCTAAGGGATTACTGAAGTGGTTTTTTTCCCCTCTCTTTTTCTTTTTTCTCCTCATACTGGTTTGGAAGTTATATATTTTCTTTGCATTATTTCAGTAGTTGTTACTAAAATATTTTTAGTTGAATGCTTCATTATGTTCCCATTCCATCTTTGTTTTTATGTTTAGATTTTATTTCACCAAAAAATTTAAAAAACCCATAGTTGAAAATATCAGCCGGGCGCGGTGGCTCAAGCCTGTAATCCCAGTACTTTGGGAGGCCGAGACGGGCGGATCACGAGGTCAGGAGATCGAGACCATCCTGGCTAACACAATGAAACCCCGTCTCTACTAAAAATACAAAAAAAATTAGCCGGGCGTGGTGGCGGCGCCTGTAGTCCCAGCTACTCGGGAGGCTGAGGCAGGAGAATGGCGGGAACCCGGGAGGCGGAGCTTGCAGTGAGCCGAGATCGCGCCACTGCACTCCAGCCTGGGTGACAGAGCGAGACTCCGCCTCAAAAAAAAAAAAAAAAAAAAAAAAAAAAAATATCAAATACCTCCTCATGAGCCTTATATCCCTCCTTCCTTCTCCTGAAACATTTCTTTTACTGGTCATGTTGGTATCTACTTCCATGTCTCCAAAAAACATTCATTTCTCAATTTCTTATATTTCACAACTTTCCAGTTTTTGGTATTATCTATTGACTTCCCACTCTAGAAAATGACGCTCCCACCATACATGTGCCTTCTTTCCTCTTCAGGCCCTCACGAGACAGTCATATTATGTTTGCGTTTGATATCAAGCAATATATTTACATTAATATAACTATGCACAAACTGTTCACAGCTGAGCCATGTAAGAAACTATGATTAATTTTTCTTTCTTGAGCAGCTTTTTGCTTGCCCTGGAGGTAATTATCTTGTTTTACCATTTGTTTAGTTTTCTATGTACTTATCACTAATTTAATCCCAAATTATTTACCAATTCTCTAACTCTTCTCTTAAGATACTAAGATTCATTGCTTTCATCTTCCTGACAAAATATCTTTCATTCTTCTGATAGCCTATTGGTCTTTATGCCTGATGCATAAGACAAAAAGCTGTCATCTTGGGACTTGCCCTCCCCGTCATTCCGGCCTCACTGTCTTACTCTACTGCATATATCTTCCAACCCAGGTGTATCTCCTGGGTGTGTTGCCCTGATCTTCCACTTTCTTGGTTTAATTTCTTGTTTTGGTGAAGATGGTACTGAGCAGCTTAGTTAGAGAACCGTGATGTCACTGCATTTAGGTTTTCCTCCTGGGCTGATCAGGTAAGATTCTTCCAATCTCCTGTCAGAAGAGTCAAAGTTGGCTACTACTATTTTAGATCTGGGTTAAGCAAGATAGTGGGGTAGAGAGAGCTGGGCATTCAATATGCATGCATTTTCTTAAGCTGGCTTTGTTCAGTTCAATGCTCCCAACTTCAACGCTGCTTGGGATCCCTAAGCAGGAAACCTGTTCTCTCTCTCTCCTGTGAATATGCTTCCTGGGAAAGAAAAGGGAAATAGAAGGGGTACCTTTTCATGATTGGAAAGGATCTAGTGATGTGACTGCTTCTTAAATAAACTTTCAACGCGTCATTCTCATTTTAGTCTCTCCTCTTCACCACACTTCCAGAAGAATCTGATGCTGTCAATTGCTGAGACTTGGAGGCTCTTTAGTGTAAAACAAGTTGCTTCTTGGCTTTCCTGCTACTGGTTTAGTACTTTAATTTGGGAGTTCTGCTAAGTCTTTTCTCACTCATTCATTTTTCCAAAATTGTGTTATTGTTGTTTCTTTTCCCATGGCCCAGGACTTAAAAACTTTCACTGACAAATTAACTGGATTTGGGGAAGACCAAATTTGATGTGTGTGTTTAATTTGCTCCCTACATCTGGGAGCTCCGTTAAATTTTTTACAAGCATAACTTGACATAAAGTCTAAATTTAATTAATAGATTTACCCTTCACCTCAAAAATACAAGGGCTTTAGAAATTTTTTTTTTTTTTTTTTTTTGAGATGGGGTCTCGGACTGTGGCCCAGGCTGGAGTGCAGTGGCGCGATCTCGGCTCACTGCAAGCTCCGCCTCCCGGGTTCACGCCATTCTCCTGCCTTAGTCTCCCGAGTAGCTGGGACTACAGGCGCCCGCCACCAAGTCCGGCTAATTTTTTGTATTTTTAGTAGAGATGGGGTTTCACCGTGTTAGCCAGGATGGTCTCCATCTCCTGACCTCGTCATCCACCCGCCTCGGCCTCCCAAAGTTCTGGGATTACAGACGTGAGCAACTGTGCCCGGCCGGGGTTTAGGAACCTTTAATAATAATTACCTCATATTCCCTATTAATGTTTATTGTTTTAATTCTGCCTTTTAAATACATTTCATCTCCAAATTAGCCATTGTTCCCCATTATTGTTATGTATAAAAGTGCTTATTTAGATATAGCCAGATGTTTATACATTTATACATTTCTTGGTCCACCATTTCTTCTTGCATGTGACTCCTTCCTCTGGGTTCAGTGTTCTTGCCACTGAAGTACATCTTTACTGAAGATGCTGTTGGTGCACTGTCTGGAATCTCTTCACTGGGCTAGTGTACTCATCATCCCTGAGCTGCTGAGAGTGTCAGCTGCTAATAGTTCACACTCTTTCCCTGAGGAGTCCCTTCAAGCCAACAATTTCAGAAAAGGCCTGAAAGGTGACAGCCTTCCCCCATGGGTAGCTCACAGCCAATGACTGATTGATATCAGTGTACAGAACTGAGGCTCCAGAACTCCCTGTGGGATCAGACTGAGGCTAGACTTCAGCTAAACCCATATCTTTCCCAGCTTCTTTTCCTGTCCTATTCTGCTTCCTTCCCCGCTGTTCAGATTTCTTCTGAGAGCACTCCCTCAGGCATCACTTGGGCAGGAATCTAAGTCTCAGGGTCAACTGCAAGAGCCCAACCTAAGAGAGTTGATAGCAGTAGTAGTTCTATACACCTGAGTCTCAAGATGGGATTCTGGAGTTTGTTCACTCACCAGTGGTTCTATCAGAATCTCTTCCCGGAAGATAATCTCGGATGTGCTCCTGAAGTGCAATTGCTAACACTTTTACTTGTTGTGAACCAGGACAGCATATAAGTAGAAGCGAATGCATTAACTTGTGTGACGTATCTAGTATTTGAGAGTACAGGAGGAAAAGTAACTTGAAAGATTGTTGAATTGGGAGAGTATTGCTAAGCACCACTGATGCACTAAGTATAGATGCCAGGATCAAATCTATTAAACACTAATTTAAACCCAAGTGTGAGAGTCAAAGGGCCTCCATGGAAGCCTTTAAAAAGTCCCTCATCACTGGCAGCCAGAAGGCCAACTGAACTGAAGCCCAGGTGCAGCCTGTAATTACGAATGGCAGAATGTCAGAGAAGGTTAATTCTCAGCCTGGGTAAGTCTCCTTCAAGAGAGTCAGGGTCCTGATAGGAAAAAAGTGGGAACATGAGAATTGGAATGGGGAAACTTAATAGACACACTTAAGGACCTTGGCCTCTCAGCTTCTCCGGAATATCTAGGCCTACAGAGGTGGCCCACTCCCTTACTGGAAGATGGAAGACCTTCTCCTTGCTTGGAAACTATATGGAAGCTTCGAGTAAGTTAAGTGTCTTACAGAACAATGTTGGTCCTGCTCAGAATCTACCCCCGCTTCTCTCCCTGATACTAGCCAGTATGAGGACTAAGTTTCAGTATAATCCACCTGGGTAAGTACAGTGTCTGATAAGGGAGGGGAGGATCATATGGCAAAGGAGCTGCAGGACTGGCTGATTTAGACCAGCAGGAGCCCAGAGAAAATGCCTGGAAGTGGATCCCAAAGATGCTGGATCAAGAGTGGGGAACAGGAAGTCAGGAAAGGGACACTTTGCTGTTATAGTAATACTGTGTAGTGACATAGGATTTGACACCCTGGCAATGGCTGTGGAATGACTGTTAGAAGCTTGGCTTTCCTACTATTTCTGTGACATTAATCACATTTTAATCACAACTTTCATATCTGTAAAATGGAGGACTGGGACAATATTGATCATTTATTTTTTAAAAACTATTATTTTAGGTTCAGGGATACATGTGAAGGTTTGTTACATAGGTAAACTCATGTCACGGGGGTTTGTTGTACAGATTATTTCATCACCCAGGTATTAAGCCCAGTACCCAATAGTCATCTTTTCTTCTCCTTTCCCTTCTCCCACCCTCCACCCTTAAGTAGACCCCAGTGTCTGTTGTTTTCTTCTTTGGGTTTATAAGTTCACATCATTTAGCTCCCACTTATAAGTCAGAACATGTGGTATTTGGTTTTCTGTTTCTGTGTTAGTTTGCTAAGGATAATAGCCTCCAGCACCATCCGTGTTCCCACGAAATACATGATCTCATTCCTTTTTATGACTGCACAGTATTCCATGGTATAAATGTACCAAATTTTCTTTATCCAATTTGTTGTTGATGGGCATTTAGGTTGATTCTATGTCTTTGCTATTGCGAATAGTGCTGTTGGATATCAAGCAGCTATGGAATGCCCCCAGAAAGCACATAGAAGGAGTTTGTTATCTGAAATTCAGGCATTGCATGCACAAATGAATGGTAGGAAAATGACCCTGAAAAGAGAACAAAAGAATGAGAAACCAAGCCAAGATGAACATTTGCATGCTTGTGTTTATGGTAGAATGATTTATATTTCTCAGGGTATATACCCAGTAATGGGATTGCTGGGTCAAAATTGTAGTTCTACTTTTAGCTCTTTGAGGAATCACCATACTGCTTTCCACAGTGGTTGAACTAATTTGCACTCCTACCAACAGAATGTAAGTGTTCTCATTTCTCTGTAACCTCACCAGCATCTATTATTTTTTGACTTTTTAATAATAGCCATTCTGACTGGTGTGAGATGGTATCTTCATAGTGGTTTTGATTTGCATTTCTCTAATGATCAGTAATATTGAGCTTTTGTTCATGTGCTTGTTTGGCCACATGTATGTCTTCTTTTGAAAAGTGTCTGTTTATGTTCTTTGCCCACTTTCTAAGGGGTCCTTTGCCCACTTTCTATGGGGTTGTTTTTCTCTTGTAAAATTGTTTAAGCTTCTTATAGATGCTGGATATTAGACCTTTGTCAGATGCACAGTTTGAAAATTTTCTCCCATTCTGTATGTTGTCTGTTTATTCTGATGATAATTTCTTTTGCTACACAGAAGCCTTAAGATTAATTAGATCCTTCTTGTCAATTTTTGCTTTTCTTGCAATTGCTTTTGGTATCTTCGTCATGAAACCTTTGTCTGTTCCGATGTCCAGGATGGTATTGCCTAAGTTGTCTTCCAGAGTTTTTATAGTTTTGGGTTCTACATTTAAGTATTTAATCCATCTCGAGTTGATTTTTGTAAATGGTATAAAGAAGGGGTCCAGCTTTAATCTTTTGCATATGTTTACTTAGTCATCCCAGCACCAGTTATTGAACAGGAAGTCTTTTCCCCATTGCTTGTTTTTGCCAGCTTTGTTGAAGATCAGATTTTTGTAGTTGTGTGGACTTATTTCTGGGCTCTCTATTCTTTTTTTTTTTTTTTTTTTTTTTTTTTTTTTTTTTTTTTTGAGACGGAGTCTCACGCTGTTGCCCAGGCTGGAGTGCAGTGGCGCGATCTCGGCTCACTGCAAGCTCCGCCTCCCGGGTTCCCGCCATTCTCCTGCCTCAGCCTCCTGAGTAGCTGGGACTACAGGCGCCCGCCACCGTGCCCGGCTAATTTTTTGTATTTTTAGTAGAGACGGGGTTTCACTGTGGTCTCGATCTCCTGACCTTCTGATCCGCCCGCCTCGGCCTCCCAAAGTGCTGGGATTACAGGCTTGAGCCACCGCGCCCGGCCTTGGGCTCTCTATTCTGTTCTATTGGTCTGTATGCTTGGTTTTGCACCAGTACCATGCTATTTTGTTTACTGTAGCTCTGTAGTATAGTTTGAAGTCAGGTAAAATGATGCCTCCAGCTTCGTTATTTTTGCTTAGGATTGCCTTGACTATTTGAGCTCTTTTTGGTTCCATATACATTTTAAAATAGATTTTTCTAGTTCTGTGAAAAAGGTTGTTGGCAGTTTAGTAGGAATAGCATTGAATCTGTAAATTCTTTGGGCAGTATGGCAATTTTAATAATACTGATTTTTCCTATCCATGAGCATGGAATGTTTTTCCATTTGTTTGTGTCTTCTCTGATATTTTTGAGCAGTGCTTTGTAATTCTCATTGTAGAGGTCTTTCACCTCCCTAGTTAGCTGTATTCCTAGGTATTTGATTCTTTCTGTGACCATTGTGAATGGGATTGCCTTTCTGATTTAACTCTTGTCTTGGCTATTGTTGGTGTATAGGAATACTGGTGTTTTTTGTACATTGATTTTGTATCTTGAAACTTTGCTGAAGTTGTTTATCAGCTAAAGGAAATTTTGGGCCAAGACTATGAGGTTTTCTAGATATAGGCCAGGCACAGTGGCTCACGCCTGTAATCCCAGCACTTTGGGAGGCTGAGGTGGGTGGATCACCTGAGGTTTGGAGTTCGAGACTAGCCCGACCAACATGGAGAAATCCTGTCTCTACTAAAAAATACAAAATTAGCCAAGCATGGCGGTGCATACCTCTAGTCCCAGCTACTCTAGTCCCAGGAGGCTGAGGCAGGAGAATCACTTGAACCCGAGAGGTGGAGGTTGTGGTGAGCCGAGATCATGCCACTGCATTCCAACATGGGCAATAAGAGTGAGATCCTGTCTCAAAAAAAAAAAAAAAAAAAAGAGGTTTTCTAGATATAGAATAATGTCATCTGCAAAGACAGATAGTTTGACTTCCTTTCTTCCTATTTGGATGCCTTTTATTTCTATTTCTTGCCTGACTGTTCTGTCTACGACTTCCAATACTATGTTGAGTAGGAGTGGTGAGAGAGGGAATCCTTGTCTTGTGCCAGTTTTCAAGGGGAATGCTTCCAGCTTTTCCCGTTCAGTGTGATGTTGACTGTGGCTTTGTCAAAGATGGCTCTTATTATTTTGAGGTGTGCTCCTTCAATATCTAGTTTATTGAGAGTTTTTAACATGAAGAGGTGTTGAATTTTATGTAAAGTGTTTTCTGCATCTATTGAGATAATTATGTGGTCTCTGTCTTTAGTTCTGTTTATGTGATGATCACATTTATTGATTTGTGTATGTTGAACCAACCTTGCATCCCAGGGATGAAGTCTATTTGATCATGGTGGATTAACTTTTTGATGTGCTGCTGGATTCAGTTTGCAATTGTTTTATTGAGGATTTTTGCATTGATGTTCATCAAGGATATTGGCCTGATGTTTTCTTTTTTGTTGTGTCTCTGCCAAGTTTTGGTATCAGAATAATGCTGGCTTCATAGAATGAGTAGGGGAAGAGTCCTTCCTCCTCAGTTTTTTGGAATAGTTTTTGTAGAAATGGTACCAGCTCTTCTTTGTACATATGGTAAAATTCAGCTGTGAATCCATCAGGTCGTGAGCTTTATTTTGGTTGGTAGGCTATTTATTACTGATTTAATTTTGGAGATCATTATTGGTCTATTCAGGGGATCTGTTTCTTCCAGGTTCAGTCTTGGGAGGGTGTATGTGTCCAGGAATTTATCCATCTCTTCTAGGTTTTCTAGTTTATGTGCATAGTGGTTTCTGGTGGTTATTTTTATTTCTGTGGGGTCAGTGGTAATATTCCCTTCATCATTTCCAATTGTGTTTATTTGGATCTTCTCTCTTCTTCATTAGTCTAGCTGGTAACCTATCTATCTTATTAATTTTTTAAAAGAACCAACTCCTGGATTTGTTGATCTTTTGAATGGTTTCTTGTGTCTCAGATTCCTTCAGTTCAGCTCTGATTTTGGTTATTTCTTGTTTTCTGCTAGCTTTGTGGTTGATTTTTTCTTGCCTCTCTAATTCCTTCATTTGTTATGTTAAGTTGTTAATTTGAGATCTTTCCCACTTTTTGATGTGGGCATTTTGTGCAATGAATTTCCCTTTTAACACTGCCTTAGCTGTGTCCCAGAGATTTTTCCACTTGCTTCCATTTGTTTTCCATTTGCTTGGTAGATTTTCCTCCATTCCTTTATTTTGAGCCTTTTGGTGTCATTATGTGTGAGATGGGTCTCTTAAAGACAGCATACCATTGGGACTTGCTTTTTTATCCATCTTGCCACTCTGTGCCTTTTAAGTGGAGCATTTAGCCCATTTACATTCAAAGTTACTATTGTTATGTGTGTATTTGATCCTGTCGTGTTGTTAGCTGATTATGTTGGTTTGTTTGTGTGGTTGCTTTATAGTGACACTGGTCTGTGTGTTTAAGTGTGTTTCTGTATTAGCTGGTAGTGATCTTTTCTTTCTATATTTACTGCTTCTTTTGAGTTCTCTTGTAAGGCAGGTCTGGTAGTAACGAACTCCCTCAACATTTACCTATCTGAAAAGAATCTTATTTCTCCTTCCCTTGAGAAGCTTAGTTTGGCTGCATATAAAATTCTTGGTTGATGATTGTTTTCTGTAAAAATGTTGAATACAGGCCCCCAATCTCTTTTGGCTTATAGCGTTTCAGCTGAGAGGTCCACTGTTAGCCTGATGGGATTTCCTTTGCAGGTAACCTGCCCTTTCTCTCTGGCTGCCTTTAACATTCTTTCATTTTTACGTTGGAAAATCTGACGATTATGTGTCTTGGGGATGATCTTCTCTTGTAGCATCTTGTAGGAGTTCTCTGTATTTCCTGTATTTGACTGTTGTCCTCTCTAGCAAGGTTGTGGAACTTTTCAGGGACAATATATTGAAATATGTTTTCTAAGCCATTTGCTTTCTCCCCCCTATTTTCAGGGATACCCGTGATTTGTAGATTTGGCTTCTTTACAAAGGATGCCCCTACTTCTTGGAGGTTTTGTTCATTCCTTTTTATTCTTTTCTTTTTATTTTTGTCTGACTGTCTTATTTCAGAAAGCCAGCTTTTGAGTTCTGAGATTCTTTTCTCAGCTTGGTTTATTCTACTGTTAATACTTGTGATTGCATTGTGAAATTCTTATTTCTGTGTTATTCAGCTGTGTCACACCTGTTAGGTTCTTTATTATACTGACTATGTTGTCTTTCAGTTTCTGTATCACTTTATTGTGATTCTTAGTTTCCTTGGATTGGGTTTTGCTGTCCTCCTGAATCTCACCTATACATATCCTAAATTCTATCCCTGCCATTTTAGCCAGCTCAGCCTGGTTAAGCATTCTTGTTAGAGAACTTGTGTGGTCATTTGGAGCACATATGACACTCTGGCCATTTGAATTACTGGAGTTCTTGCATTAGTTCTTTCTCATCTCCATATGTGGGTGTTCCTTTAACTGCCATATAGATTGAGTACAGTCAATAGACTTCTGGATGTTTTCACTAGGTTGAGGCTTTGTGCAGGGTCCTTTTTTGAAGCTGATCTCTTGTCTCTAGTTTCAGAGGTGAGTATGTTAGTGAGGTATGCTTGGTGTTGAAGCTTTGGGGTCTGATCCAGTAGGTGGCACTTAGGCTTATTGGTCAGTTGGTAGACTCTTGCATAGTTGTGTGGCTCCTCTATATTTTCTCACAGTTGCAGCTGTGTTTGCTCTCAATGCTCTGAAAGTGTGGGTTCCTCTCCCCATTGAGTGCTAGCCGTATGGCTGTAGATTGTGGTTTGACACTCCTAGCTGCCCACTGCAGCTCTGGTGCAATGTCAGTGTTTATGTTCCTTCCCCAACTTGGAGGCAACAGAGGAAAGGACCTTAGGAGTGGTTGTGGTCAAGGGTCTTTCGCTTGTCTCCCAGGAGCTCCACCCCAGAGAGATGTAGGTCAGCAATTCCTCAGTGCAATCACCCCAGGATGGAGGGTCTGTGCTGTGGGCTCAAGTCAGGGGTTCTCTCTGGTGATGACTGGGGGCTGGGGGTGTGGGAACCATGGGAGATGGACTGGCCTCCTCTTCTTGGGTTGATTGTAGCTTGTCGGAGGTATAGAGAAGGCACTTAGAGTCTTTTCTTCTTCATTAGTCTAAGGGTAGTAAGGGCAGTTCTACTGCAGAGAGGCAATGGCAGAGAGACTTTCAGGAACAATATGTATTAACTAATTGTTTCAACAAATATTTATTGACAGTTCAACATGTACCAGACACTGCGTTAGGCAAGGGGTCTTCAATGGGCCACAGATAGATGTGGTCCTTGACCATATCATTGGAGCTTAATGGGAGATACTGATAGTAAGCCAGTAAACAACAACACAAAAATAAGGTAATTCAGGTTGTGACAACCTCTGTGAAGGAAACATATAGGATGGCTGTGATAGTGACTAGAGCAAGGAATGGCCTAATTGAGCTAAGATAATCAGGAAGGGTCTCTGTGAGGAGTTGACATTAAGCTAACAATTGAGAATGAGAAGCCAGCCACGTAAACAGCTTGGGTAGGAGCTCTCCAGGCTGAAGGGAATGGAGATACACAGGCCTCAAGGTACGAAGGAGATGGATGTCTTCTGGAAACTGATAACAAGTCAGAGTGGCTCAGATACGCTGATATATCCCCTGGTATTTTTAAAAATTTTTGGCCGGGCGCGGTGGCTCACGCCTGTAATCCCAGCACTTTGGGAGGCTGAGGTGGGTGGATCATAAGGTCAGGAGTTCGAGACCAGCCTGACTAATATGGTGAAACCCCATCTCTACTACAAATACAAAAATTAGCTGGGTGCGGTGGCACGTGCCTGTAATCCCAGCTACTCAGGAGGCTGAGACAGGAGAATCTCTTGAACTTGGGAGGCGGAAGTTGCAGTGAGCTGAGATCACGCCACTGCACTCCGGCCTGGGCGACAGAGAGAGACTCCATCTCAAAAAAAAATAAAAATTAATTTTTGAGGAGTTCTCTGTATTTCCTGTATTTGACTGTTGTCCTCTCTAGCAAGGTTGTGGAACTTTTGTGCAGGAGACTCAAAGACAACAACAACAACAAAATCACAATTTGATTTAAAAGTTAAAGTCAATATTGTAGGTGCATATATTTATGGGGTACATGTAATGTTTTGATACAGGTATTCAATATGTAATAATCACATTACGGAGAATGGAGTATCCATCACCTCAAGCATTTACTCCTTGTGTCACAAAGAGTCCCATTATACTCTTTTAGTTATTTTAGAATGTACAATTAAATTATTATTGACTATAGTCACCCTGTTGTGCTGTCAAATACTCAGCTTTATTCATTCTTTCCAACTATTTTTTTGTACCCATTAACCGTCCTTACCTCCCTACCCACCCCACCCCCATTACCCTACCCAGCCTCTGGTAGCCATCCTTCTACTCTCTATCTTCATGCTTTCAATTGTTTTGATTTTTAGATCCAACAAATAAGTGAGAACATGTGATGTTTGTCTTTCTGTGCCTGGCTTATTTCAGTTGACAAAATGACCTACAGTTCCCTCCATGTTATTGCAAATGACAATATCTCATTCTTCTTTATGGCTGAATAGTAATCCATTGCAGATAATTGCCACATTTTCTTTATCCATTCATCTGTGAATGGACACTTGGGTTGCTTCCAAATTTTGGCTATTGTGAGTAGTGCTGCAACAAACATGGGAATGCAAATATATTTTCTATATACTGAGATCCTTTCTTTTGCGTATATACCCAGTAGATTGTGGGATCACATGGTAGCTCTATTTTTACTTATTTGAGAAACCTCCAAACTCTTCTCCATAGTGGTTGTACTAATGTACATTCTCATCAACAACATATGAGGGTTTCCTTTTCTCCACATCCTCTCCAGCATTTGTTATTGCCCTGGTATTATTTTGCTTCTTAAGTATTAGAAGTATACTTAGTGTTATATATTCTGTGATTGTAAGTAAAACTGCCTTTGCTATATAGTATGGATAGAATATTTTGAAGTTATTACTATAAGCTGACACATTGTTTTTTTCTATTATAAACAATAACATTTGTTTCCATTTATTGAGGGCCTGTTTAATGTTAACTACTTTTCAAATATTCCTTATCTCATTTAATTCTCCCAACAATCCTACAAGAAAGCTAATATTATCCCATTTTATAGATGAGGAAATTGAGGCTTACAGAGGGCAAGTAACTTGCCCAAGGTCACTCAGTACCAGCAAATTGATTTTTTTTCCCTTCTCCCTGCCCCCAAATACCTGCCCCACACCACAAAACAAAACAAAACAAAACAAAACAAAACTGCTTCTGTAGATCTAGTTGTCTATTTCCAAATGCAAGGCTTAAATTTTAAGCCTTGGAGTTTTCAATTTAAAGACTTTGCCATGAAATACAGTATATTACTTTATCATAGAAAACAAATAGAGCCTTTTCTTGACAGACACAGTGAACACCAAATTCTTTCTTTTAGGTTGCATCTAACAATTCTCTCCTTAAGCCAATAGATATTATTTCAACAAATTAACCCAGTTTTGATTTGGATGGCAAGACTCAAAGACAACAACAACAACAAAATCACAATTTGATTTAAAAGTTAAAGTCAATAAACTATAGAAGCAGTGTATTAGTCTGTTCTCACACCGCTAATGAAGACATACCCCAGACTAGGTAATGTATAAAGAAAAGAGGTTTAATTGACTCACAGTTCCACATGGCTGAGGAGGCCTCACAATCATGGTGGAAGGCTAAAGGCACATCTCACGTGGTTGCAGACAAGAGGGCATGTGTAGGGGAACTCCCCTTTATAAAACCATCAGAACTTGTGAGACTTATTCACTATCACGAGAACATCATGGAAAGAACACACCCTTGTAATTCAATTACCTCCACCTGGTCCCACCCTTGATCGCACGTGGGGATTGTTATAATTCAAGGTGAGACTTGGGTGGGGACACAGAGCCAAACCATATCATCTGAAGGGGGCTAGCCCCTCCACACCTGTGGGTATTTCTCATCAGGTTGGACGAGAGACTGAGAAAAGAAATAAGACACAGAGACAAAGTATAGAGAAAGAACAGTGGGCCCAGGAGACCAGTGCTCATCATACAGAGGACCTGCACCAGCACAGGTCTCTGAATTCCCTCAGTATTTATTGATTGCTATTTTCACTATCTCAGCAAAGAGAATGTGGCAGGAGAACCAGGTGATAGTGGGGAGAAGGTCAGCAGGAAAACATGTGAGCAAAGGAAACTGTGTCACAAATAAGTTCAAGGCAAGGTAGTATGCCTGGATGTGCACATAGGCCAGATTTTTGCTTCTCTCCACCCAAACTTCTCAGTGTAGTAAAAAGTAACAGAGCAGCATTGGCCGCCAGCATATCTCACCTCCAGCCACAGGGGGGTTTTCTCCTATCGCAGAATAGAAGGAATGTATGATCGGGTTTTATGCTGAGACATTCCATTCCCAGGGGCATGCAGGAGATGGAGGCCTTCCTCTTGTCTCAGCTGCAAGAGGCCTTCCTTTTTTACTAATCCTCCTCAGCACAGACCCTTTACGGGTGTCGAGCTGGGGGACGGTCAGGTCTTTCCCTTCCCATGAGGCCATATCTCAGGCTGTCTCAGTGGGGGGAAACCTTGGACAATACCCAGGCTTTCCACAGTTCATTGTGCCCCTGGTTAATCGAGAATGGAGAATGGTGATGACTTTTACCAGCATATTGCCTGTAAACATATTGTTAACAAGGCACATCCTGCACAACCCTAGATCCCTTAAACTTGATTCCATATAGCACATGTTTCTGTGAGCACAAGGTTGGGGCTAAAGTTGCAGATTAACAGCATCTCAAGGCAAAAAAATTGCTCAGGGTACAGATCAAAATGGAGTTTCTTATGTCTTCCTTTTCTATATAGACACAGTAACAGTCTGTTCTCTCTTTCTTTTCCCTACAATCATTCCACCCCTGGCCCCTCTCAAATCTCATGTCCTCACATTTCAAAAACATAATCATGCCCTTTCAACAGTCCCCAAAAAACTGAACTCATTTCAGCATCAACCCAAAAGTCTAACTCCAAAGTTTCATCCAAAACAAGGCAAGTCCCTTCCACCTATGAATCTGTAAAATCAAAAGCAAATTAGTTACGTCCTAAATATAATGGGGGTATAGGCATTGCATGAATACACCCATTCCAAATGGGAGAAATTGGCCAAAACAAAGAGGTTACAGGGCCTACGCAAGTCCAAAATCCAGCGGGGCAGCCAAATCTTAATGCTGTGAAATGATCTTCTTTGACTCCATGTCCTGATGCAAGAACTGGGCACCCATAGCCTTGGGCAGCTCCACCCCTTTGGCTTTGCAGGGTACAGCCCCTCTCCTGGCTGCTTTCATGGACTGGCATTGAGTGTCTTTTCTAGGTGTACAGTGTAAGCTGTTAGTGTATCTACCATTCTGGGGTCTGCAGGAGAGTGCCCCTCTTCTCACAGCTCCACTAGGCAGCAACCCAGTAGAGACTCTGTGTGGGGCCTCCAACTCCACATTCCCCTTCCATGCTGCCCTAGCAGAGATTCTCCATGAAGGCGCTGCCCCTACAGCATACTTCTTCCTGGACATTCAGGCATTTCCATACATCCAATGAAATTGAGACGGAGGTTCCCAAACTTTCGTTCTTGACTTCTGTGCACCCACAGGCTCAACATCATGTGGAAGCTGCCAAGCTGCACCCTCTGAAGCCACAACCCAAGCTCTATCTTGACCCCTTTTAGCCATAGCTGGAGCAGCTAGGATGTAGGGCACCAAGTTGTTAGGCTCCTCACAGCAATGGGGCCCTGGACCTGGCCCAGGAAACCATTTGTTCCTCCTATGATGTCCTGTGATGGGAGAGGCTTCCAAGAAGGTCTCTGACATGCCCTGGAGACTTTTCCCCATTGTCTTGGATATTAACATTTGGCTCCTTGTTACATGCACGTTTCTGCAGCCGGCTTGGATTTCTCCTCAGAAAATAAGTTTTTCTTTTCTATCACATCATCAAGCTGCAAATTTTCCAAACTTTTATGCCCTGTTTCCCTTTTAAACATAACTTACGATTCCAAACCATATCTTTGTGAATAAAACTGAATGCTTTAGCAGCACCCAAATCACCTCTTGAATGCTTTGCTGCTTAGAACTTTCTTTCACCAGATGCCCTAAATCATCTCTCTCAAGTTCAAAGTTCCACAAATCTCTAGGGCGGGGGCAAAATGCCACCAGTCTCCTTGCTAAAGTATAAAAAGAGTCACCTTTGCTTCAGTTCCCAACAAACTCCTCATCTCCATCTGAGACCACTTCGGTCTGTACTTTATTGTCCATAAATATCACTTCAGCATTTTGGTCAAAGCCATTCAACAAGTCTCTAGCAAGTTCCAAACTTTCCCATACTTTTCTGTCTTCTTCTGAGTCCTCCAAACTGTTCTAACCTCTGCCTGTTACCCAGTTCTGAAATCACTTCCACATTTTCTGGTGTCTTTACAGCAGCACTCCACTACCCAGTACCAATTTACTGTATTAATCTGTTCCCATGTTGCTAATGAAGACATACCCAAGACTGGGTAATGTATAAAGAAAAGAGGTTTAATTGATTCACAGTTCCACATGGCTGGGGAGGCCTCACAGTCATGGTGTAAGGCAAAAAGCACACCTTACATGGTAGCAGGCAAGAGGGCATGTGTAGGAGAACTCCTTTTATAGAACCATCAGATCTCATGAGACTTATTCACTATCATGAGAACAGCATGGGGAAAAAAACCACCTCCCCATGATTCAATTACCTCTCACTGGGTTCCTCTGAGAACACAAGGGAATTATTACAATTCAAGGTGAGAGACTTGGGTGGGGACACAGAGCCAAACCATCTCAAGAAGGAACTACACAACAATAAAAACAACAAAAAACGTAACGTAACCAATAGCACCTTAAATGTTTATGTTTTTGGTGATTATATCAACATCAAAGAAATGTAAATCAAAACCACAATAAGATACCATCTCACACTAATTAGAATGGCTATTACTACAAAGTCAAAAAATAACAGATGTTGGCAAGGCTACAGAGAAAAGGGAATACTTACACACTGTTTATAGGAATGTAAACTAGTTCAGCCACTGTGGAAAGCAATTTGGAGATTTCTCAAAGAATTTAAATTAGAACTACCATTTGACCCATCTATCCCATTACTGGATATATACCCAAAGGAAAATAAATAATTTTACCCAAAAGGCACATGCACATGTATGCTAATCACAGCACTATTCACAATAGCAAAGACATGGAATCAACCTAGGTGTCCATCAATGGTGGATTGGATAAAGAAAATGTGATACATATATACCATGGAATACTATGTAGCCATAAAAAGGATGAAATTATGTCCTTTGTGGCAACATGGATGCAACTGGAGGCCATTATCCTAAGCGAATTAACACAGAAACAGAAAATCAAATACTGCATGTTCTCACTTATAAGTGGGAGCTAAACATTGGGTACACATGGGCATAAAGATGGGAACAATAAATGCTGGCAAATACTAGAAGGAGGAGAGAAGGGGGCAAGGGTTGAAAAACCAACTATTGTGTATTATGCTCACTACCTGGGTGACGGGACTCAGCTTCATGCAACATACCCATGTAATAAACCTGCACATGTACCCACTGATTCTAAAATAAAAGTTGAAACTATACATATTTTTTAAAGAAGTTACCTCAATACTCTTTGTGAAAGGTGACAAGGCAGTGGAAATGGAAGGGTAAGGAGATCAGGAATTCAAAAGACATTTTTCAAGTGTAATCCGCTTGAAACAGAATGAAGAAGAGGAGAAGAGGATTGGATACACATACCGGTTGCAAAGAGGGTCTGTAGCACATCTCTCTTTTGAAATTTATATTTACACCACTATATACCTAGGGAATGTTTCAGAGAAGAAAGATAGGGGAATACAATAAATTGATTAATTACTTGAGATTTTCTCTAGCTTTATCTGTGTTTAAAAACAGGATTATAAATATATCCTAATTTAGAGGAAGGCATCAATGACAATTAAATTATCCTATATTCTATCTCTTCTGTATGAGACTATTCCAATATTTCTACTCTGGAGGACTCTAATAGGCTCATCCTGGAATGCCCATCTTCCTCTATACTGACTTACAACTTTGTTCAAATCCCAGGATACATCTATGTAAATAATGCAATCAACTCTTTACATATGCAGAATGAGCTTGACTTTTAGCAAGATGTAACAACTTTACATTATAAGATGCTCCTATAACTCCTTCATTCATTCTTCCTGAATCAATGTCTTCCATCCTCTGAGTCATTTCTCTTTAATTCTATTTTTATTTTTCTTTGCCTTTAGGTTTCAGTCACTTTTATGGTAAACACTTTAGGTAATATTTTTCATGAAGGATGGATTATGAAAATAAATGATACAATGTAAGCCATTGACATGTCATATCATTGGGATAAATGATAGTAGGTAATTTGAGAGTTTCAATTTGATAAAAGGGGCTTAGCCAAATGATAAGGCTTAGCATTAAGGTATTTCAAATTGTTATATATTCAGATTTAATTTTATAAAAGTTAAGATCATGTAAATACCTCAACCATATAAATTGATAAATTGCCTTCATCTCCAGTCAACCATTTACATCATTTTCCAAGAGATGAGTTTTAATGTAATGCGAGGCAGCTTTATTCTCTGAGTCATCTGTAATACTTCTTGTTACTACAGCCAAAGACCTCATCAGCATTTTCATTTTCATTATAAATTCCAAACCATCAATACAAGTTAAAAATTCAACACCAGTTTATGAAACAGGGGGGAGAAAAGAAAAATATGCATATTTTCTTCCATATTTTGGGATCCTGTATAAGAAAAAATTAATTTTTCTGCAAACACAAGATTGAATTGGGCATTCTGAATACATGTTGTTGAGATAAGCAAAATATTTGGTCCTAGAAGTTGAGAGAACATGTTACTGAATGATTGTTTAGCACTAAAGGTTTATCTTTTAAAGAGGTCGCGAAATAAGAATATGTAATTAGGCTGGGTGCAGTGGCTCACATCTGTAGTCCTAGCACTTTTGAAGGCCAAGGCAGGTGGATCACTTGAGCCCAGGAGTTCAAGACCAGACTGGGTAATATGGCAAAACCTTGAATGTTTGTACAAAAAGTATATGGTGTTGTGTGCCTGTAGTCCCAGCTACTCAGAAAGCTGAGGTGGAAAAATTACCTGAGCCTAGTGGGGTCAAGGCTGCAGTGAGCTGTGATCACACCACTGCACTCCAGCCAGGAAAGGAAAGGAAAGGAAAGGAAAGGAAAGGAAAGGAAAGGAAAGGAAAGGAAAGGAAAGGAAAGGAAAGGAAAGGAAAGGAAAGGAAAGGAAAGGAAAGGAAAGGAAAGGAAAGGAAAAGAAAGGAAAGGAAAGGAAAGGAGAGGAGAGGAGAGGAGAGGAGAGGAGAGGAGAGGGGAGGGGAGGAGAGGGGAGGAGAGGGGAGGGGAGGGGAGGGGAGGGGAGGGGAGGGGAGGGGAGGGGAGGGAAAAGGAAGAAGAATATATAATTAGTTTCTACTTGAATCTTACTTGAATGCATTTTACTGAATTTCACTTATGCAAACATGTACTAGCTTACAAAAATGTATGCAACATCTTTATGAGGCAGATACTGTGTTAGGAGACACAAGAGACAAACAATGTAGACGATTCCTCTTTCTGTGAAGTTTATGGTCCAGAGGAGAAGAAATACATTATATAACCTCTAATTCATTCATTTATTCTTTTCTTTTCTTTTCAATTTCTTGAGACAGAGACTCGCTCTGTTACCCAGGCTGGAGTACAGTGGTGCAATCATGGCTCACTGCAGCCTCAACTCCTGGGCTCAAACGCTCTGCCCACTTCAGCCTCCTGAGTAGCTGGAACCACAGTCATGCACCACCATACATGGCCAATTATTTTATTTTTTGTGGAGATGGGAATCTCACTATGTTGTCCAGGCTGGTCTTGAACTCCTGGGTTAAAGCAATCCTCCTGCCTCGGCCTCCCAAAGTGCCGATTACAAGTGTGAACCACTGCACCTGCCCCTTATTCACTTTTTTATTGACAAATATTTACTGAGGTATTATCATACGTCAGGCACTTTTCTAGGCATTGGGAATATAGCAGTGTATAAACCTGATAATCCCTGCCTTCATGGAGTGTAACTTCTGATTGTGGTAAGTACTGCAGAAGAAAATGCAGGCTGCTACAGGAACCCCTTCAACATAAGCCCCATAGCTGGTCTAACCATTCACTCAAAAGCCTCCTCAAGAGGGCTGGGAAACTGTGTTTCCTTCAGATGAGATGAGGCTGGACTAGACTGGAGAGCGTGAGAGTGATGGAGGAGCACTTCATTTATGCCTGAAGATCCCTGTACCATGCACTTGTTTTGTGTGCAATGTGTAACCACCAGACTGATGAACAGCACCTGGTCACTTAAAGGTGTCTCTGTGACATACCTGGACTGGGCTACATGTGCCTGCATTGTATATATGTATGTATGAATAGACCTGGAGAAACTTCTCTGCTTTCAAAGTACCTGATAAGACTCTCATCATTAAATTATCATCTACAAGCATGCATTTTTGGGAAAGGTTTTTAAGACCAGGAAGTCACACACCTTGGTCCATTTTAGAAAATTTTGCCCATGTATCTTGATTGTGCTGACTTTCTTCTGTGTCCTTCAGATAATTAAATTCTTTTATTTTTCCAAGTGGTATCTGCATCTGATCTTTCCATCCATCTAAACTTGCTATGAAAATCTGTCCATTTGGACCAGGCACAAGTGGCTCATACCTGTAATCCCAGCACTTTCAGAGGCCAAGGTAGGAGCATTGCTTGAGCCCAGAATTCAAGATCAGCCTAAGCAACATAGTGAGACCTTGTCTCTACAAAAAATAAAAATAAAAACATTTAGCCAGGCATGGTGGTGCATGCCTGTGGTCCTAGGTACCTGGGAGGCTGAGGTGGGAAAATCGTTTGAGCCCAGGAAGTCGAGTCTGCAGTGAGCTGTGATCATACCACTGCATTCCAGCCTGGGCAACAGAGCAAGACCCAGTCTTTTTTTTTCTTTCTTTCTTTTTTTTTTTTTTTTTTTGTTGAGACAGAGTCTCGCTTTGTCGCCCAGACTGGAGTGCAGTGGCCGGATCTCAGCTCACTGCAAGCTCCGCCTCCCGGGTTCACGCCATTCTCCTGCCTCAGCCTCCTGAGTAGCTGGGACTACAGATACCCGCCACCTCGCCCAGCTAGGTTTTTGTATTTTTTAGTAGAGACGGGGTTTCACCGTGTTAGCCAGGATGGTCTCGATCTCCTGACCTTGTGATTCGCCCGTCTCGGCCTCCCAAAGTGCTGGGATTACAGGCTTGAGCCACCGCGCCCGGCCAAGACCTAGTCTTAAAAAAAATGTAAATACACAAAATAAAATCAATCAATTTAGTGGTTGTATGCCATAAGTTAGATTGAACAAATGATGTATCATGCAGCTTTCGCATACTATTTTAAAGGTGATAACAGAAATTATGAGAGAACTTTAAAACACTTTCTAGTTTAGGCATTACATCCTATGGCCATACACTATAAGGATCATTAAATAGGGTCAAGGTCTTTCTTTTCACTATAAAGTTCTGCTAAGGTCATTCTTTTCACGATAAAGTTTTATCTGAGAGCATGAACAGACTTGCTCTGCATGGAATATATAGCTACCTTGGTGGATGATTTGAGGGAAGTTAAAGAGAGCTTTTTAAATAAAAAATATCCCGACCTGTCTTAGTCCATTTGGGCTGCTATAACAACATACAATAGACTGGGTGGTTTATAAACCACAGAATTTTATTTCTCACAGTTCTGGGAGCTGGAAAGTCTAAGAGCAAGGTGCTAGAAGATTCAATGTTTGATAATGGCTTTCTTCCTCATAGACAGCTGTCTTCTCACTCTAATGTCACATGGTAGAAGGGATAAGAGGTGTCTCTTGGGCCTCTTATTTTTCACTCAGGATCTATACTTAACATGCTTCACATGTAGTAGGTAGTTTCCTGTAATCACCTGAGAGCTTCTCTTGTCCACTGCACAGATAGAGCCAGTTTACTGAGATGGCAGTATAGTAGAGACACCTGAGATACATGTAGAGTATTATAGATTTACTGAGACAGAGTATTGCAGAGAAAGAATTTAATTAATGCAGGGCTAGCCATGTGGAAGATGAGTGTTTATGACTCAAATTAGCCTCCCCCAAAATTCAAAGACCAGGGTTTTTATAGGGATTATTTGGTGAACAGGGGCTAGAGAATGGGAAGTGCTGATTGGTTGGGTTGGGGATGAAATCAAAGGGAGTCAAAGTTGTCTTCTTGTGCTGAATCAGTTTCTGGGTGGGGTCACAAAACCAGTTAAGCCAGTTTATCAGTCTGGGTGACACCAGCTGGTCCATCAGAATGAGCATCTGAAAAATACCTCGAACATCAATCTGAGGTTTTACAACAGTGATATTGTCTACAGGAGCAATTGGGGAGATTACGAATCTTGTGACCTCTGGCTATGTGACTCCTGAGTCATAATTTTCAATCTTGTCAGTTTCACAAAGTTGATTTCAGTCCCCAAGCAAGGAGGGAGCCGGGAAAGGCTATTGTCATCCTTGCTCTAAGGTCAAACTATTAAGTAAATTCCTCCCGAAGTTAGCTTGGCCTTTGCCTAGGAATAAAGAAGAACAGCTTGGGGATTAGAAGCAAGATGGTCAGCTATGTTAGATTTTTCTTACGGTCATAATTTTGCAAATTTGGTTTCAATCCCACTAATGTTTCCCCACCCCGCTTGCCCTGAAGAAGTTCAAGATTAGAGCATCCCTCCTTATCACACCTCACCTGAGAGCTCTCAGCTTATGAATCATTTTGCTGCCAGTTTGGGGGCAAAAAAAATACCCCTACATTATCTTTCATTGATGGCTGTCATGTTAAAGGAACTCATGTCCATTTAAGAGAACATAACAATTTGAAAAGGGATATCAATTGAACAATGACAGATGGCTCATGCTGATACAAGAATAACAAGAAACAGAAGAGCACTTTAATTGAAACGTAATGAAAACTCTCCAGCAGAGAGAATTTGAGAGCATAAAACAATCCCTGAAACTTAAAACACAATTTCAAATGTCAAAATTCAATAGAAAATCTGTGGGGAAAAAACAGTTATCTGGAAGATTGATTAAGGAAACATTTTACAATACTGTAAATAATATATAATATAAATATATATTTAAATATAAACATATATATTTATATTTTTTATATATGGTTTTTATATGGTTTAATATTTAAATATAAAGAAATAAAAATAATGCATGAAAAGTTAACAAAAATGAGGGATAGATTCAGGAGACCTTATGCACTTGGATTTCATGAAGAGAGAAAGACACAGAGGGAGAGCTTTGATTATAAAGGGTAATAAAACTTTCCTGAACTGAAGAAAGATTTCAAGTTTTGAAATGAAAGTGTACTCTATAAGCCAGGCAGCTATAGCTTGTGAGATTTCTGAATTACAAAGATAAGAAGTATATCTTATAAGCTTCAGCTGTTCAGAATCAATTACTATAGAGTTGATTCAAAGTCCTTGTTAGTGGATTATGTCCTCTGTTAATACTTTTACCAGGAACTTTGCACAGCAATAGTTAAAGATCTAAAAACTGTCCTCAGAGGCTGCCCAGAAGAACATGGGGAAAAATTAAAATTTGTGTAGAGAATTAATGGAAGGGATTCCACAGATAAGTTATAATTAGCATGGGCAGGTAATTTGTGGCCACGTTTTAAAAGAGAAAAAAAATTGCATTAGCATAAGACTTCCAATCTGTAATATCGAATGCTAAGAGATAGTGCAACAATACCTATAGAGCTTTGAGAGAAAAGATCTATGATTCAAAAATCCTAAATGAAATTCACATTATCATTTACATGTAAAGGCAGAAGAAAATTTTTGAATATGCATGCATTTATAAATATATCTCCATGTACTCTTTTGCAGGAAACTAAAAGAACATAGAACTAGAATTTACACATCAAAATAGAAAAAGATGACCTGAAGATAAAAGAGATGATAGGGTTTTTTTTTTGGGTTTTTTTTTGTTTTTTTTTTTTTTGGCAGAGTCTCACTCTGTCACCCAGGATTGAATGCAATGGTGGGGTCTTGACTCATGGCTCACTGCAACCTCTGCCTCCCGGGTTCAAGCAATTCTCCTGCCTCAGCCTCCCAAGTAGCTGGGATTACAGGCGCCCGCCACCATGCCTGGCCAATTTTTTGTATTTTTAGTAGAGATGGAGTTTCACCATGTTGGCCAGGCTGATCTTGAACTCCTGGCCTCAGGTGATCCACCTGCCTTGGCCTCCCAAAGTGCTGGGATTACAGGCATGAGCCTCCACGCCCAGCCAATGGTAGCGATCTTATAGAGGATATGTTGAGAACAAAAGCAATCTGAAGCCACACAGCTTAATAAGTTTAGGAACTGTTTGGTTGGGCATGGTGGCTCACACCTGTAATCCTAGCACTTTGGGAGGCCAAGACAAGAAGACTACTTGAGACCAGGAGTTCAAAACCAGCCTTGCCAACATTACGAGAATCTGTCTCTATATAAAAAACTAAAAATTAGCTGGGCATGGTGGCATGTGCTTGTAGCCCTAGCTACTTTGGAGGCTGAGGTGGAAGGATCACTTGGGCCCAGGCATTCGAGCTTATGGTTTCAGTGAGTTATGATCACAGCACTGAATTCCAACCTAACGGATGGAGAGAGACTATGTCTCTAAAAATAAAAATAAAAAAGATTAGAAACTATCTGCACCAAGATGACTTTACTATTCCAAGAAATCCTTGCCTAAGAAGGTAAAGTTGCAAAATATTTTTTTGTTTTGGAAACTTTCCGATCTATGTATCTGAACAAAAAACTACTCATACAGACTCATCGGGCTAAACAGCCTTCTTTTCAGAACAGTAGATCACAACTGGGTTTTTCAAGTGACTGTTTACCTTTTGAGGCTGGCTTTATAGGTCTTGCCTCACTGTATCCAGCAATTCAAACTTTACTCAATCCCGGTTAGGACCCCACACCTCATATTGAAAGACATACCTTAGAACCAGACTCCCCAAACCTTACACATATCCCACCCTTGACACCCTTTTCTGAGGCTACTAAGATTATGTGAAGACAGTCATCTTCGTTACCACAGTGAGCAATAAACTTGGTTTTTGTTCATCAGTAAACCATTTTGGTGGTTTTTGGAGGAGCCAGCAGTTAGCAATGGTTATAAATCTAAATCTAAAAGCAATTTATACAAGACTGATGAATCTGGCAACAAAAAAATAAACTGCATGATAAATACCATAAACAAAGTCAAAAGACAACTGACAACCAGGTTAAAAACATGCTTTCAACGTGTATTACAGGAAAAGGGCTAATATTCCGAATATGTAAATAATTCTTAGAAATTAAGAGATCAAGCACCAAGCATCCATTAGAAAAATAGGATAAGGACATCAATAGACAATTCACACACAGAGAAAGAGACACATAAATGGCTTTAACAGCTGTATAGAAACAGAAAGTAGGTCATAACTTTGTTCTGTGAAAAGGCTGTGCACACAAAGCTATTCCTAAATGCTGAAAAAGCCAAGAAACCAAAGAAGGAAGTGAACAAATCCAGTTCATCAGTGATGCGTGATTTATTGAGGAATTAATGGACAGAAGGGTGATCTTGGATGACTGCAAGATAGGTAGATCTCCACACTGTTATTTCCCAGACCCAAGGTTTATATACCATATGGAAAGGGTACACACGCTCCAGCAAAACAATTAAAGGCAACCCTTCAGAACAGGCGAAAATGCTACATGTGTCCTAACCTATAATTTGTGCGATAACATCAGGGTTGTTTTGTTCTCATACTAGGGACAGTAAATAAAGTAGAAACCAGAAGGTATACATGGGACTGGGTCTAATCAGAAGTCAACATGGTGGATTAGCATCCAAGATGGGGTAAGTTTTGTCTCCACAACCTTAACAAGGCTGTTGAAAAAGTGTCCTTAAATATACATATAATCACTTTTCAAAGTCAAGAAACAATAGATGCTGGCGAGGCTGTGGAGCAAAAGGAATGCTTTTACATTGTTGGTGGAAATGTAAATTAGTACAACCATTGTGGAAGACAATGTGGTGATTACTCAAGGATCTAGAACCAGAAATACCATTTGACCCAGCAATCCCATTACTGTGTATATACCAAAAGGAATATAAATCATTCTGTTAAAAAGATACATGCATGTGTATGTTTATTGCAGCACTATTCACAGGAGCAAAGACATGGAATCGAACCAAATGTCCATCAATGATAGACTGGATAAAGAAAATGTGGTACATATACACCATGGAATATTATGCAACCATAAAAAGGAATGAGATCATGTCCTTTGCAGGGACACGGATTAAGCTGGAAGCCATCATCCTCAGCACACTAACACAGTAACAGAAAACCAAACACCCTATGTTCTCACTTATAAGTGGGAGCTGAACATTGAGAACAGATGGACATAGGGAGGGAAATAACACACACCCAGCACCTGTCATCGGGGTGGGAAGAGGGAGAGCATCAGGATAAATAGCTAATGCATGCAGGGCTTAATACCTGGGTGATGGGTTAATAGGTGCAGCAAACCACCATGGCACATATTTACTTATGTAATAAACCTGCATGTACTGCATATGTACACCAGAACTTAAAATAAAATTTTTTAAAAAGAAAAATACATATATATACCTATAAAGTTCAAATTCATAACTAGAAAAATGCAGATTAAAAAAATGCTGAGCTATTATTTCTCACCTCTCAGATGGGTAAAAATTAAAATAAAATTTTAACTAATAAAATTTAATAATAAATTAAAATATGACAACACATTTTCTTAGCCAGATCTTAGGAAAATAATCACTCTTTTCATCAATGCTAAGGAACACAAACTGCTACAACCCTTCTCAAGGGAAATTTGACAATACCTAATATAACTACATAAGGAGCCCTGTAATCTCACTTATGAAATCTACCCTGAAGATACATATCCAACAATATGAAAAGCATATGTACAAGTTTATTCATTGTAAGATTGTGTATAATTGCTAAATATAAGAAACAAATTAAATACTCATATATAGAACAGTGGTTTTTAATAAACTCTAATAATCCACCCAAGACAGTACTATGCAGCTATAAAATAAATGAGGAAGAGCTCTACGGATTCATATGCAGAGATTTCCAAGGTATATTTTTATGTGGAAAGCAAACTACAGAAGAATATCTAGAGTATACTACTCTTCATGTAAAAAAGAAGTATATATAAGAAAATATACATATATCCACATATATGAGGAAAAACACACTGGAAAGTTAAACTAGAAACAAATGAGATTAGTTACCTACAGAAGTTAAGTAGGATCAGTGTGGAAAAGTTGGGGAATGAAAATGGGTAGAAATGGCCGGGCGCGGTGGCTCAAGCCTGTAATCCCAGCACTTTGGGAGGCCGAGGCGGGCGGATCACAAGGTCAGGAGATCGAGACCACAGTGAAACCCCGTCTCTACTAAAAATACAAAAAATTAGCCGGGCGCGGTGGCGGGCGCCTGTAGTCCTAGCTACTCAGGAGGCTGAGGCAGGAGAATGGCGTGAACCCGGGAGGCGGAGCTTGCAGTGAGCCGAAATCGCGCCACTGCACTCCAGCCTGGGCAACAGCGTGAGACTCCGTCTCAAAAAAAAAAAAAAAAGAAAAAAGAAAATGGGTAGAAATGATTAGAGAGATGTGACACACTCAGAGTATTCCTATACGCATAGCTCTAATTCCTATAAATATGGTCATGTCTCACCCCCCCAAAAAATAAATAATTAAAATTAACGAGGATGTTGAGAAAGGGAAGACCCAAAATGGAATATAAGCAGTAACAAATAAGCCCAACTGTATTATAAATAAATGACATAATTATACTAAATGGGATAAAAAATAAAAGAATAATCTAACATAACCTGGAGAACATTATTTTTACCATATACTAGAAGGCTGAAAACAAAAAGAACTGTATGAAAATACTGTACTTCAGTAAATTTGTTTTTCTTAGGGTATGGGTTAGTATTTCTGAAACTACTTTATGTATATACTAGGATTGAGTAATTAAAAAATACACTGTGGATATTGACAGCCAGTTTTCTCTCAGACAAAAGAGTTAAAAATAGGGAAATTGTGAAGTAGCACAAACTCCAGATTGAAATCAGAGCACGAATATCAGTGTGAACTCATGGGTATACATGCAGTGAGATCCAACTAGCAATGAGCACAACTAGTTTCCAGATCTTGGTTTCTAAATACCATTCTCAATGAAAGGAACCAGAGCTCCTTGGGGAAATGACTAAGTCCAGACCTAGAGCAGGAGGAATGCAAGATAAGCTTAGACTATTTAATGTGCCAGAAAGTAAAGACATGTTCACAAAATAATGGGGGCGAAGTCTATAAGACATAGCAGCCAACTTAAAGGAGCTACTAATGCCCAAATTTGGACAATTTGAACAACACAATCAATTGTATGAAAAGCAAGTACAGAAGTGTATCTAGAATATATTACTCTTGATGGGGTTGTTTTACAGTTAACTTTTTTTAATAAGTAGAAGGAGTATACTCTAGAATAATGATAAAAAGTATAGTACAGTAAATACATAAACCAGTAACATAGTTACTTATTATCATTATTAAGTATTATGTACTGTACATAATTGTATGTGCTGTACTTTTCCATGGCTGACAGTGCGGTAGGTTTGTTTACATTAGCATCACTATAATCCTGTGAGCAATATGCTGTGTTACCAGGTTACGAAAGCTACCATGTCACTACATGATAGGAAATTTTCAGTTCAATTATAATCTTATGGGACCACCTACTATCATATATGTGTCCTGCCATTGACCAAAATGTAATTATGAGGTGCATGACTATATATAAATAGACATATGTAGGACATTCTGATAGGAAAATGCCTGGATATATGAGAAAAAATGCTTTTACCTCTGAAGATCTAAATAAGGGAGGCTAGGCCGGGCGTGGTGGCTCAAGTCTGTAATCCCAGCACTTTGGGAGGCCGAGGCGGGCGGATCACAAGGTCAGGAGATCGAGACCACAGTGAAACCCCGTCTCTACTAAAAAATACAAAAAATTAGCCGGGCGCGGTGGCGGGCGCCTGTAGTCCCAGGTACTCAGGAGGCTGAGGCAGGAGAATGGCGGGAACCCGGGAGGCGGAGCTTGCAGTGAGCCGAGATCGCGCCACTGCACTCCAGCCTGGGCAACGGTGTGAGACTCCGTCTCAAAAAAAAATAAAATAAAATAAATAAATAAATAAATAAATAAATAAATAAATAAGGGAGGCTAGAGAGATAGAAAGACTTTTACTCTTCATATAATCTTTTTAAAAAATAATAAACTTTTGAAAATACTGTCAATATTATCCTAGGAAAAATAGTTTTATTTCTGTATTCATTAATTAATTTGGACCCAGCACTGATGAAGTTAAGTTTAACTTTTATTTTAGTTTTTCTCTATTGTTGAGTGAACATTCTTTCTCGCAGTTTCCAATCATGTTCTCTACATTGAGTCATTGCTTGACTCCATTTCCGTATTTGTAGTATCATGACATCCTTGGTAAGACGATAAACTTCCTTATAAGCAAATTTAGAAGCAATTATTTAATTCAAGCTTGCACAATTTTCTCAAGTCCAGCACGAGTTGTTGCCACATCTAACAACAGCAAAGTAAAGGTTGCAATGCTTACTAGTGATGATTTCTTGAAGAAGAAAAGTCTTACTTAACAATAGAAACCTCTTTCGTCTTGCTGCCCAAGTCACCAATTTTATATAGGGGAAGTAGTTAAAATCAACTAATTATGACAATTCCAGGGTAAATTAAATTCTTAGAAATTTTTCAGAGAATAATACTTTCTGCCTCAAAAGTATGCATTTATTATGTATCAAATAAAATTTTTTTTTGTTGTTTTGTTTTTTTTTTTTTTTGAGACGGAGTCTCGCTCTGTCGCCCAGGCTGGAGTGCAGTGGCCGGATCTCAGCTCACTGCAAGCTCCGCCTCCTGGGTTCACGCCATTCTCCTGCCTCAGCCTCCCGAGTAGCTGGGACTACAGGCGCCCGCCACCTCGCCCGGCTAGTTTTTTGTATTTTTTTTTTAGTAGAGACGGGGTTTCACCGTGTTAGCCAGGATGGTCTCGATCTCCTGACCTCGTGATCCGCCCGTCTCGGCCTCCCAAAGTGCTGGGATTACAGGCTTGAGCCACCGCGCCCGGCCTCAAATAAAATTTAAAATGTAGGGAACATTGAAGAAATATGAGATCAGAGAAATCAAAGGTTATTATTAAATTACATTTCTTTTGTATCTCCTGAGATTTCTCAATTATGCATTACTTTTATTAATTCATTTCTTCATGAAATACAATATTTATCTAAAACCTGTTATGACCAGGACGGGGTGAGGAACTGGAGACATAGCTATTTAAAAAAAAGTATATTTATAAATTATGAAACAAAAAGAAAAAATAGAAGGTGAATATGTAGATAAAAAGAGACAACAGACTACCAGCCAATCTCAATGTGTGAAACTTGTTTAGATCCTGATTCAAGAAAAGACATTAAAAAGATGATTTGAATGAGGTAATTTCAAATTTGAATTCTGCCTGGATGGTTGATGATATTAAAGAGGTATTATTCATTCTTAGGTGTAACAATGACATTGTGGTTATGTTATAAAAAGGAATCATTTCAGAAACAGACTGAAATATTTACAAATAAAATCATATGTTGTCTGGGACTTACTTCAAAATAATGTGTGAGTGTAGGGAATGGGCAGGGTTGCAGTAGGGGCAGATTGGCCATGGGTTGATGGTTACTGAGGCTGAGTGATGGCATGTGACGGTTTATTATTTTATTGTTTACTTTCATCTATTTTCAAAAAGTTAAAAAAACAGCCCTCCCTTTGCTGAAAAAAGAAAAGAAAAATTACAGGTTGTGTCCCTGCCTCCTGGAGCTTTCAGTTTTGGAGAGAAAACAACACTTGCTGAGAAATTAAAAGATGATGTGTGTTGTAAAATGAGAGTGCAGGGTGACATTGCAATTGAGCAAGCTATCTTGAGATAGAGAGAGAAGGTAGTCAAAGATTTCGTCGACAAAGTTTAGTTAAAACTAAAATTAATAGCGCCATTGTACTCCAATCTGTGACAGAGTGAGATATTATCTCTTTTAAAAAAAAAAAAAAAAAAGGCCGGGCTCACTTTGGGAGGCCAAGGCAGGCGGATCAGTTGAGGCCAGGAATTCAAGATCAGCCTGACCAGCACAGTGAAACTCCATCTCTACTAAGAATAGAAAAAATTAGATGGGCGTGGCAGTGCACGCCTGTAATCCCAACTATTCGGAAGACTGAGGCACAAGAATCACTTGAATCTGGGAGGTGATTGTTGCAGTGAGCCAAGATTGTGCCACTGCACTCCGGCCTGGGTGACAGAGTGAGAATCTGTCTCAAAAAAAAAAAAAAGCCTAAAAACTAAAATTGAGAGACAGGTGGACTTGTGGGAGAGAGAAGATGGGGGCATATGGCAAGCAGAAAGCAGCATGTTCAAAGGTCTGAAATATATGTACATGTATTTTACAATCTATATAAGTCAAAATTGGATGTAAAGTTTAAAAGTCAGCTGAATATTTTGTTTACATATGTCATAGCGTTTATCTGAAGCTGGTAAGGGTATATCCACATTGTTCTTTGCCATGTCATCTCCAATAACATGCAAGTAAATTCAACAAGACTTGTTCTCTGTATCAGGGACATAAAGTTGAATAACGCATGGTCACCTAAGAACCTTATAGTCCAATGGTAGAGACAGATATATTTGTCTATACCTTAGCAAAGTAAAACATGGCAAGAGCTGTACTAATGGAATAAGCTGGATACTGTGGGCGTATTTAGGAGGAGTGATTAGTTATGCCTTATTAGAACAACAAAAGGCTCAGAGAGGAGCATGCTGGGTTTTAAAAGTTAAGTAAGACTTGATTAGGTAGAGAAGGGGGAAAGAGAGGGCATTCTAAGTAGAAGGAACAATGTGAGCACAGACTCAGACTCAAAAGTACATATTATATCCAAGGACCTGCAGGTAAATGATATGGTTAGAACATAGGCTTAAAATAAAATTAAAAACTGCCTGGTGCAGTGGCTCACGCCTGTAATCCTATAACTTTGGGAGGCTGAGGTGGGCGGATCACAAAGTCAGGAGTTCGAGACCGGCCTGGCCAATACGGTGAAACCCTGTCTCTACTAAAAATACAAAAATTAGCCGGGCATGGTGGCCCGTGCCTGTAGTCCCAGCTACTAGGGAGGCTGAGGCCGGGGAATGGGTGAACCTGGGGAATGAGTGAACGAACCCAGAAAGTGGAGCTTGCAGTGAGCCAAGATCATGCCACTGCACTCCAGCCTGGGCGACAGAGCGAGACTTCGTCTAAAAAATAAAATAAAATAAAATAAATACTATTTAAAACATCTGTTTTGTGCTGTGATAAGATGTCATTTGTATGTTTACATTTTTCTTTTCTTTTCTTTTCTTTTTTTTTTTTTTTTTTTGAGTCGGAGTCTCACTCTGTTGCCCAGGCTGGAGTGCAGTGGCGCGATCTCGGCTCACTGCAAGCTCCGCCTCCCGGGTTCACTGATTCCCAGGGTTCACTCATTCTCCAACCTCAGCCTCCCGAGTAGCTGGGACTGCAGGCCCCCGCCACCACGCCCAGCTAATTTTTTTTTTTTTGGTCTTTTTTTTAGTAGAGACGGAGTTTCACCATGTTAGCCAGGATGGTCTCCATCTCCTGACCTCGTGATCCGCCCACCTCGGCCTCCCAAAGTTCTAGGATTACAGGCGTGAGCCACGGCGCCCGGCCATGTTTATATTTTTCAAATGCTTCACAAAGAAATAAATGCATCCTGGCTTCTATCACAGGCATTTCAGAAAAGGAATTGTCTAACTAGATGACTACAGATAATACAAAGCAGTGAATAAAAATAGAAGGCAGTTCAGGATATGTTTCAGCTCTTGATTCTCTAAGAAATGGATGACAGGTACAACTAATTTAGCATCAAAGCATCAAACCAAGCTTTTCATAAGTGAATTCAGCCATTTTCATGGTGCCTGGGCTTCCTTGCTGGCTCCTGTCCTCCTGTTCACCTCTGGATTTGGTAGTTCCTTTAGGCTTGGTCCTGATTCTTTTACTCTTCTCATGTTGCTTTTGTTTTTCATGGCTTTGAATATATACTTATGACTCCGTATTTAGCACCAACTCAAACCTCTCTTCTCAACCTCAGATCCAAATACGTAAATGCTTTCAAGGCATTCTTACTGAAATGCCGCGAAAATGTAGGATGTCTACAGCTGTACTTGTTCTTTTTCATCAATCCTGCCTCACCTCCAGTCTTCCACATCTTAATGATGCCACCTTCTACTCGGATGTTCAAGCCAGAACCTGAATATTATCCCTGACTCTGTCTCCCTCATGTTATGTATTCAAACTCTCACTAAGACCATTTGGTTCTACCTAAAATGTTATCTTGAATCTCTCCATTTCTGCCTTCTTTACTGCTGCCACCCTAGTATAAACTACCATCCTCTCTTGCAACAACTTTCCAAATGGTCATCTAGCTTCCGCTGTTGCCCATGACAATGCATTCTCTACCTTAGAAGATGAAGATTAGGTAATTCCCCTGATTAGAATCCTTTAGTGACTTCCCTTTACTCTTTGATCAAATGCAAAATCCTTAATAAGGCTAGCAGCTTCCTGAAAGATCTGCCCCTATCTCTCCATCATTTCAAATCATTTGTTGCCTGTGTTATTGTCCTATTGGTTTTCAGGTTCTCAAATGTGTCCAGAACCAGCTCACAACCTTCATGCTTGTTTTTGTTTTTTTTTTTTTTTTCTTTCCAGAAAGTTATTTTCCCGTCTCTTGGTTGGTTCTCTCTTTTTAGGTGAAGCTTTTGCTGGGACTTAGAAAGTAAAAATCTGTTCCATCACTCATCAGGCTAGATTAACAAACATTGATAAAACTAGCTGCAAAGTTTGAGGGAAACTATTTATCCCAAGGACATGTTATAAAGCTTCATAATAACCCCATTCTTTGAGTGATTACTGTTTTCTTACTTGCTAAGAAACTTTGTTCTTTAAAATTATATGCTATTAGAAAAGAAACTTTGTCGTTTGAAATTATATTATTGTAACATAAAACATCATAGTGTCTTGGAGACTCTAAAACACTTTGACACAGAGAATCAGCCTCCATTTCCATTCCAGCCACAGAGCTTAAGAAAAGGGCTTCTGGACACAATACTCCATATCTGTCTTAACTTACTAGTTTCCAAGGAAGCAGAACCCTGGATCCTGCTCAGACCTGATGTTGACTCCTGATTTGCTTTGAGTTCATCTAAAGCCACTTAAATGATTTCATTTAAATCTCACCCAAACTCTACTCTTCCCCCAAATCCTATGATTACCTTTTCCTTGTTTGGTGAGTGAGATGCCTCACAGTTCTGCGTGTGATCTCCCTCACTGCAATGAATCTATAAATTTGACTTTGTTGGACTGTAAGTTGTTTCCTTGTGCTTGTAGACTGATTGAGGTAGGACATGGGACTCTTCTTCAAAAAGTCGTCTCTAAAGTTCCCAGGACAAAATAGGTCCTCCTAATTCATTGTATCATCAGCACCTCTTACTTTTCTTTCATAGTATATTATATCCTTCAAGACCCCAAAGCAATTCGATACTTTAGTCAAAATATTTGGTTAAAAATATTAACCAGTTATATCTGCTGTGCTTTGTTGGTAATTGGATCACGTTGAAAGCAATCTAAATGTCCAATACTTAAAGTTTGAAGCAGGTTAAATATTCCTTACCTCCCATACTACATCTCATGATGTTTGCATGATGCATAAAAGTTTTGTAAGCCTGTAGTAATTTGAAAGATTAAGTTTTGACCAATAATGCAAAGGTTTTTAAGCAAGTTGAAGAACCTTGACAAACAAGCAAAGCAGGCCTGATTAACTGAAGTTGAATTAGAAAGAAAAAACCTGAAATGATTAAAAAAAAATGTTTAACACATTCTTTTTATTGTTTATTTCCTTATGTGTATTTTTATTTATTTATTATGATATTAAAGCAAGGAATATCTTATGACAGGAAAGCAAAAAATGATATAAAGGACACAATAATTCCACCTAGCTACAAGTAGTAGAACTTAACACCTTTCCTTCCTCAACACATTATCTCCCTCTGAACACAACCATTTGTCATTTTAAACAGCCTTGTCACCCTGTCACTGAAGCTTTAATATGTTTAGTTTCTAAGCTCCAAAGCCTGAGGGAGGAAAGGGAAGGCTGAAGTCTCAAGAAAGAGCTAAGTAGTGAGATGACTGAAATGTAACTTCCTACCTCACAACTTTGTCTTGGGTTAATTCTAAGGCCTAAAAACTACCAAGTATCCACTCAGTAAATAGCTGTTGAATAAATGAATGAACAGATGTCTCAATAAGCAAAATCGGTTTACTATATCTATTTAGTGTTCAGTTTCTCATAAGGATGTTATTTCCACAAAAATTCAAAATAGAGTTTTCAGCTCCTGACATTGGCTAAGGTGGCTGTACATTTATCTCCTGCCTGGTACCTTTCCTTTCTGACAAGTTTCTAGTCTGCTGTATTACACTCTCTAAAACAGCCGCTCTGAGCTGACTAGCACCTTATCACTTTAGGCTTTCCTCACCTCCTCTGGCCCGGCACATCTGATATTTTGTTTAATCCTAAGTACTCCAGTTATTGCTCGTGTGAAGAACAGATACATTATCACTGGAATTTGGTTTGAGGGAAGAAACTCCACTGAAGCCATCCGTCTAAACATTAAGAATCAAGGAAGGCCTTTATTTATTTAATTTTCAAATACCAGCCATCCTTCATCTGCACCCCAAATCATCAAATGTTTTTAGCAACTCTCTGTAAAAAATTTGAATATCTTAAAAAATATTTTATTGTATTCAAAAGTGAAACAGAGACGATAAATACAAGTAGCCAATTTTAAGTACCACTGCTGCTTCAAAGAATTTCCTCTAGATTTGTTATTGTTTGCAAAATATATAGCCGTGGCTCATGCCTGTAATCCCAGCACATTGGGAGGCCGCGGTGGGCGGATCCCGAGGTCAGGAGATCGAGGTCATCCTGGCTAACACGGTGAAACCCCGTCTCTACAAAAAATACAAAAAATTAGCCGGGCGTGGTGGCATGTGCCTGTAGTCCCAGCTACTTGGGAAGCTGAGACAGGAGAATGGCATGAATCCGGGAGGCGGAGGTTGCAGTGAGCCAAGATCTTGCCACTTCACTTCAGCCTGGGTGACAGAGTGAGACTCCATCTCAAAAAATAAATAAATAAAACATATATATATATATATATATATATATATAAAACATATATTAAATATTACAGTTACAAAAATAACAATTACCAAAAGCTTCAACGGATAATATCTGTGCCTAATATACAATGTGGCAATGTTCATTATGAAGTTTTAATATGGAGAACTTTTTTCAGAATTTTTAAGAGAATGAATTTTTCTTTTTAGAATACCAAAGGCTTATGAACATCTGATGTTCAAATACCCAGCAATGGCTGGTTGTCTTTTGCTTGCCTAAACTCCATCTGAACAATGGAGAAGCTCTACTGAACCAGCGCAACATAAGGAATTGCACATCCCAACATTTCTTTCCATCTTTTTTCTTTTCTGTCAGACTTTCACTCTTTTGCTGATAATAAGTACCCTTAATCTATTAAAAGAAATACGAAAACCACTTCTGACTTGCCTATTCTCTTTCATTACATGCATATTTACATCACCACTGTATGACAAATTATTTCACCTCATAGACCCTGTTTTCTCATCTGTAAAAGTGGTTAATGGTACTTACCTAAAAGGTCGTAAAATTTTTTAAAATAAAGTATGTAAAACTTTCAGTGCAATGCCTTGTATTTGTCAAGTACATTGTAAATGGGAGTATTATCTACATCAACATCTTTACCAAGGTTACAATACTGCTCTGACTCATTCCTAACTGATTAAGGTCATGCATTACTTAACAAGGATGTAGTCTGAAAAATTCATCATTAGGTGATTTCATCACAGTGCAAACATCATACAAGGTACTTACACAAACATAGATGGTATAGTCTGCAACACATCTAGGCTATATATGGCATTGTCTATTGTTCCTAGGCTGCAAACCTGTACAGCCTGTTATTGTACCGAATACTGTAAGCAATTGTAACATAATGGTCAGTATTTCTGTATCTAAATGTAGAAAAGGTACAGTAAAAGTAAACTATGGAAGATATAAAGTGGTACACTTAGGCCAGGCGCAGTGGCTCACTCCTGTAATCCCAGCACTTTGGGAGGCAGAGGTGGGAGGATCTCTTGAGCCCAGGAATTCAAGCCCAGCCTGGCCAACATGGTGAAACCCTGTCTCACCATGTTGCTGGATGTGGCGGTGCGTGCCTGTGGTCCCAGCTAGTCAGGAGGCTGAGGTGCAAGGATCGCTTGAGCCCAGAAGGTAGAGACTATGGTGAGTTTTTTTCTTTTTCTTTTTCTTTTTTTTTTTTTTTTTTTTTTGAGGTGGAGTCTTGCTCTGTCGCCCAGGCTAGAGTGCAATGACGCAATCTTGGCTCACTGCAACCTCCACCTCCCAGGTTCAAGCAGTTCTTATGTCTCTGCCTCTCAAGCAGCTTAGAACACAGGAGTGCACCACCATGCGTGGCTAATTTTTGCATTTTTAATAGAGACAGGGTTTCACCGTGTTGGCCAGGCTGGTCTCAAACTCCTAGCCTCAAGTGATCTGCCTGCCTCAGCTTCCCTAAGTGCTGGGATTACAGGTATGAGCCACCACGCCCAGCCCATAACCTTTCTTCTGTTTAAAAATTTTTATTTTTATTTTTTCGCTTTCAGACTTTTTGTTTAAAAATGAAGACACAGCCAGGTGCTACAGTGCAAGCCTATAATCCTAGCTACTCAGACGGCTGAGGTGGGAGGATTGTCCAAGGCCAGGAGTTTGAGGCTGCAGTGCAATATGATTGCACCTGTGAACAGCCACTGCACTCCAGCCCGGGCTGACATAGTGAGGCCTAGTCTCGAAAAAGAAAAAAAAAAAAAGACATAAACACACATTACACATGAGACTAGGCCTAATAGGGTCAGGGGTTTCAATATCACTGTCTTTCACCTCCTTATCTTCTCCCATTGGAAGGTCTTCAGGAGCAGTAACATGCATGGAGCTGCCATCTCCTATGGTAACTATGCCTTCTCTGGAATACCTCCTGAAGGACTGTTTTGCAGTTAACTTTTTTTTAAGTATAAAAAAGGCATTCCAAAATAATAATCAAGTATAATACAGCAAGTACACAAACCAGTAATGCAGTTGTTTATTATCATTATCAAGTACCATGTACTGTACATATTGTATGTATTATACTTTTATAGGACTGGCAGCACAGTAGGTTTGTTTACACCGGCATCATCACAAACATGTGAGTAATGTGTTGTCTCACAATCAGCTCTGACGTATCCGGGCAATAAAAATTTTTCAGCTCCACTGTAATCTTAAGGAACCACCATTGTATATGAAGTTTGTCATTGACCAAAAGGTCGTTATGTGGTGTGTAACTGTAATATAAAAATAGTTATTGTGATGAAATTATTTTAAGGGAGGGAGACAATGGGTTTGGAAATAAAATTAGTCGTTTTGTTAGTTTTTTATTGCTGCTGTAACAGATTATGACAAACTTAAACATTAAAATAACACAGATGGGCCAGGAGCTGTGGCTCTCACACTTATAAGTCCAGCACTTTGGGAGGCTGAGGCAGGAGGATTGCTTGAGCCCAGGAGTTGGAGACTAGGGTAGGCAACATAGGGAGACCCCGTCTCTACAAAAAAATAAAAAACAAAATTAGCCAGGCATGGTGGCACATGTCTGTAGCTCCACGTACTCAGGAGGCTGAGGCAGGAGGATCATTTGAGCCTGGAAGGTTGAGGCTGTAGTGAGCCCAGATCATGCCACTGCACTCTAGCCAGGGCAACAGAGCAAGACCCTATCTCTAAAAAAAAAAAAAACAAAAAAAAAAACACAGATGTATTATTGTATAGATCTGGAGATCAGAAGTTTCAAATGGGTTGGCAAGGCTGCTTTCCTTCTGGAGGCCCTAGGAGGAGAATCCATTTCCCTGCCTGTCTCAGCTTCTAGAGGCTGCCCACATTCCTTGGATCTAGCCCCCACATCACTCTGACCTCTACTTCATCACATCACCTTCTCTCCCTTTGTCTCACATTTCCTTTTTTATAAGGATCCTTGTGATTACATTGGGGACATCAGATAACCCAGGATAATCTCCCAATCTCAAGATCCTTAACTTAATCACATTTGCAAATTCCCTTTTGCCATATAATGTAACAGTGATAGGTTCTGAGGATTTGCGTATGGAAATAATGGAGGCCATTATTTAGTTTAACACAGGCATTTTAAAAAAAAGAAATTGGGGCATTTAACCTTCTAGAAACTGAACTGAAATTTCTCCATAATCAATAGAAAACTTTCTATTTTCTCATGTTCCACACTAATGAAACCTGCTTTTCTTCAGTGACACCAGTTGATAAAAATAAAACTATTTCTGATTCAATATGTTGCTTTCCCATTTGGATATCAGTATTTTAATTGAATCATTGACCACAGTTTTATGGCAAATGTGAATTCTGGGTTAAACAAACTAAATTGAGATGCAAATAACCATTTATAACATTGATCCTGTGGGTGAATTATTTCATAGTTCCAACAAATGTACTTATGTTTACCAACTTACAATACAAGGTCTTTTTAAAAGTCATTAATTTATTTTTATTTTTATTTTTTTTGGAGACAGGGCTCATTCTGTCTTGCAGGCTGTTGTGCAGTGGCGTGATTATAGCTCACTGTAGCCTTGAACTTCTGGGCTGAAGTGATCCTCCTGCATCAGCCTTCAAAGTAGCTGAGACTACAGATATATGTCACCACACCCAGCTAAATTTTATATATTTTTTGTAGAGATAAGGATATATAGCCCAGGTATTTGACCCTCCAAATCTGATGTTGAAATTGGATACCCAATGTTGGAGGTGGGGCCTAATGGGAGGTATCTGGGTCATGGGGCAGATCCCTCATGAATAGATTAATGTCCTCCCTGGGTTGCAGGTGAGTGAGTTTTTGGTCTCTTAGTTCCCCTGAGAGCTAGGTTTTATGGAATTATTATTATCATTATTATTATTTTTTTTTAGGCTAGTCTCGAACTCTTGGGCTGAAGAGACCCTCCCACCTCAGCCTCCCAAGGTGTTGAGATTACAAGCATGAACTACCTCACCTGGCCAAGAGCTAGTTGTTAAAAGAGGCTAGCACTTACCCCCTCTTTCTTGTTTCCTCTCTCACCATGTGATCTCCACATACACTGGCTTGCCTTCCCTTTCTGATATGAGCGGAAGCAGCCTGAGGCCCTCACCAGATGTGGATGCCAGTGCCATGCTTCTTGTACAATCTGCAGAATCATAAGCCAAATACACCTCTTTTCTTTATAAATTTCCCAGCCTCAGGTATTCCTTTATAGCAACACAAACAGACAAAGATGTATGCAATTTGCCATTTTAATCATTTTTAACTGTACAATTTGGTGGTATTAATTATATTTACAATGTTGTGCAACCATTACCACCATCTATTACCAAAACCCTTTTGTCACCCCAAATAGAAACTGTGCTTATTCAGCAAAATCTCCCACTTCCCTCTCCTTCCAACCTCTGGTAACCTCTGGTAACTTCTAATCTACCTCCTGTCTCTATGAATTTGCCTACTGTAAATATTTCACATAATGGTATCATACACTATCCTTTTGTGTCTGGCTTATTTCACTTAGCATAATGTTTTCAAGGTTCATCCATCTTGTAGCACGTATCAGTACTCCATTCTTCTTTTCTATGGCTGAATAATATTCCATTGTATGTATATACTGCATCTTGTTTATCCATTTATCTTTTTGTCTGTTTGTTTGTTTTTTTAAAGATGGGGTTTTACCATGTTGGCCAGGCTGTTCTTGAACTCTTGACCTTAGGTGATCCGCCCACCTTGGCAAAGTGCTGGGATTACAGGTGTGAGCCATCGTGCCCAGCCTATCCGTTTTTCTTTTGATAGACATTTTGTTTGTTTCTACCTTTTGTTTATTGTGAATAATGTTGCTATGAACATTAGTGTACAAGTCACTGTTTAAGTTGTTGTTTTCAATTTTTGGGGGTATTGTATTAGGCCATTCTTGCATTGCCATAAAGAAATACCTGAGACTGGGTAAGTTCCAAAGAAAAAAAGGTTTAGTTGGCTCACAGTTCTGCAGGCTGCACAGGAAGCATAGCAGCATCTGCTTCTGGGGAGGCTTCAGGAAGCTTCCAATAGTGATGGAAGGCAAAGTGGAAGCAGACATGTCACATGGCAAAAGCCCGAGCAAGAGAGGAAGTGGGGAGGTGCTGCACACTTTTAAACAACCAGATCTTGTGAGAACTCACAATCTTGATGACAGCTGGAGATGGTGTTAAGCCATTCATGAGAAACCACTCCCATGATCCAATCACCTCCCACCAGGCCCCACTCTAACATTGGGGATTACATTTCAACATAAGATTTGCGTAGGGACAAACAGTCAAACTATATCAGGTATATACTTAAGAGTAGAATTACTGGGTGATAATTCTGTTTTACATTTTGAAGAACTGCCAAACTATCTTCCACAGCAGCTGAACCATTTACATTCTTACCAGCTATATACTAGGTTTCCAATTTCTCCACATGTTCAACAACACTAGTTATTTTTTCTTCTAATTATAGCCATTCTAGTAGGTATAAAGTGGTATCTCATTGTGGTTTTAGCATCTTTTGAGTTGCTTATTGACTATTTGCATGTCTTTTTTTTGAGAAGTGTCTAAGTCTTTTGTTCATTAAAAAAATTGAGTTATTTATCTTTTATTTGTTGAGTTGTAGGATTCTTTATGCATTCTGTATATTAGTTTTTTGTCAGATATATGATTTGCAAACATTTTTTCCAATTTTTTGTGTTATCTTTTCACTCTCTTTATAGTGTCACTTGATGCACAATTTTGATGAAGTCCAATTTATCAGTTGTTTCATCACTTGTACTTTTGATGTTATATTTAAGAAACCATTGTCAAACCCAAGGTCATGAAGATTTTTCAATATGTTTTCCTCTAAGAGTTTTATAGCATTTAATATTTAAGTGTTTCATAGCTTTAAATTTAGGTCTTTGATCCATTTTGAGTTAATTTTTGTACATTATGTGAAGGTATAGGTCCAACTTCATTCTTTTGCTTGTGGATATCTAGTTTCCCCAACACCATTTGTTGAAGAGATTGTCCTTTTCCCCATTGAGTGGTCCTGGAACCCTTGCTAAAAATTAATTAACCATAGATGTGAGTGTTAGTTCTGGCCTCTCGATTCTGTTCCATTGGTCTATATTGGTCTATATTGTCTATTTCTGGGCCAAGTCCATGCTATTTCAATTACTATAGCTATGTAGTAAATTTTAATATCAGAAAGTGTGAGTCCTACAACTTTGTTCCTTTTCAGATTATTTTGCCTATTTTGGAGTATTTTGGGTTCCTTGAAATTCTATATGAATTTTAGAATAGGTTTTTCCGTTTCTGCCAAAAGCACTGTTGGGATTTTAATAGCGTGATTGCATTGACTCTACATATCATTTTGAGTAACGTTGTCATTTTAACAATATCGTCTTCCAACTTATGAACACAGGATCTCTTCCTATTTATTTAAGTCTACTTTAATTTCTTTCCAGAATGTTTTGTAGTTTTCAGTGTACAAGTCTTCTGCCTTCTTCGTTAAATTGATTTCTAAATATTTTATTCTTTTGGGTACTACTGTAAATGAAACTTTCTTAATTTCCTTTTCAGATTTTTTACTGCTAGTGTGTAGAAACATGACTGATTTTTGTGTGATTTTGTATTCTGAAGCTTTACTAAATTTGTTTATTAGCTTTAAGAGGCTATTTTTCGCATTCTTTAGGGCTTTCTACACTCATATCACTTGCAAACAGAGATAGTTTTACTTCTTCCTTTCTAATTTGGATTTATTTTGTTTCTTTTTCTTGCCTAATGGGTCTGACTAGAACTGCCAATACTATGTTGAATAGAAGTGGCAAACACAGGCATCCATGTCTTCTGATTTTAGTGGAAAAGCTTGACATTATTCTCCATTGACAATGATGTTAGCTGTGAGTTTTTAATGCATGGTCTTTATCATGTTGAGACAGTTCCTTTCTATTCCTGGTTTATTGAACATTCCTATCATAAAGGAGTAATGGATTTTGTCAAACGTTCTTCTATATCAATTGAGATGATCATGAATTTTTCGCTTCTTCATTCTATTACTTGGTGTATTACATTGACTGATTTTCATATGTTAAACCACTCTTACATTTCTGGGATAAATCTCAGTTGGTCATGGTGTATAATTCTTTTAAGGGCTGCTGAATTTAATTTCCTAGCATTTTGCTGGGGATTTTTGTATCTATAATGCATTTATAGGGGACATTTGGCCATAGTTTTCTTGTATTTCCTGTCTAGCCTTGGTATCAGGGTAATGTTGACTTCATAGAATGACTCAGTAAGGATTCTGTTTCTCAATTTTTTGGAGGAGTTCGAGAAGGATTAGTGTTAATTCGTTTTTAAACGTTTGGTAGAATTCACCAGTGAAGTCATCAGTTCCTGGGCTTTTCTTTGTTAGGAGAGTTTTGGTTGCTGATTCAACCAAAATTGAATATCATTACTTTTTATAGATCTATTCAGATTTACTCTTTCTTCCTGAGTCAGTTTTGTTGGTTTGTGTGTTTCTAGGAATTTGTCTATTTCATCTAGACTATCCAATTTTTTGACATGTAGCTATTATACGTATTCTCTTACAATCCTTTTTATTCCTATAAATCAGTAGTACTGTCTTTCATTTCTGATTTTATTTGTTGAATATTCTTTTTTCTTAATCTAGTTAAAGTTTTGTCAACTTTGCTGATCTCTTCAAAGAAATAATTTTTTGTTTCATTGACTCTATTGTTTTTCTATTCTCTATTTCATTTAGTTTTGCTCTAATCCTTATTATTCCTTTCCTCTTTATGGCTTCAAACTCAATTGAACATAAAGTATTAATAAATTGACTTTTTTCTCAAATGTCTAAAATATTAAGCATAAATATGTCTAGAGTCATCAAAGAGCAGCCTCTTTGTCAGATTTGCTGTTTAATCCATGTAAACAGCTTTCATATAATTCATGATAGACTATTACTATGATCTTTGGAAGACACTTAGGAAAGACAAAAGGTCATTGGGCAGAACCACCCTAGATTGAATGTTAAGGCCATCTTATAGTTTGCAGGACTTGTGGCAGACAGAGAGAATAATATCCTGGACCTCTTGGGTGTATACAGGACAAACTGAAATAAACTCTCATTTTTAGATCATAATGTCATCATGAAACATATCAATCTTGTCTATTTCTGAAGAAAACAAGCACAATGATACAGTTTGAATGTTTGTCTCCTCCAAATCTCATGTTGAAATTTGATCCCCAATGTTGGAGATGGGGCCCACTGGGAGGTGTTTTGGTTATGCGGGCAGATCCCTCATGAATGGCTTGGTGCTGTCTTCATGGGATTGAGTTCTCACTCCTACCTCCCATGAGATCTTATTGTTAGAAAGAATCTGATACCTTCCTCCCCTCTCTTGCTCTCTTCCTCCCTGACCATGTGATACACAGGTTTCCCTTTGCCTTCCACCATGATGGAGGCTTCCTGAGGCCCTCAACAGAAGCAGATGCTGGTGCCATGCTTCTTCTACAGCTTGCAGAATTGTGTGAGCCAAATAAACCTCTTTTCCTTATATATTATCCAGCCTTAGGTATTCGTTTATAGCAATGAATACAGACTAAGACATATGATGAAGACCCTTCGACATCCTATAAACATTGATTTCTCTCTGTGAGAGAAGAGCATGAATCTAAGTGATGCCATTACTGTAATGTGAATTCCACAACGCTTCTCAAAGATGTGGCCCATATGTTCCTAATAATGGCTTTCTAAGAATCTGTTCTGAAGAGGTACCTTCTCTCTGATTTTCATTTGCATTTCCTGCTTAGCTTACACACTTCACCTTGCCTACCCACCTGTCCTGACCCCAATAACCTCCATCATCAGACATCTCATCTTAACTACCTACTTCCTACTTCTCCCAGTGCTTCCCATGCTTCATAAACCATGATCATGAGCCAGAGACACAAGGTCATAGCTAAGGAGATAGGATCAGAAAATCACCTTCTGTGATTTTCTATTATTCTCAATACATAACTTCAATAAAATCAAGAAAAGCATGAAAGGACATCCTAAGGGGTCAGGTGAGGTTGCAATGGGGTTAATTGGTCAATAGTTTATGCCAATTAGGATTTCTGCGGAAAACAATGAAACACTGGTTTAAACAGTAAAGATATTTTAATTCCTTATAGACGCCCATGGTAGATACACTCCAGGTTTAATTCATCAGCTCAATAGCATCATCAAGGACTTAGGTTCTTTCCACTTTCTGCTCTGTCATCTCACTGTGTTGGCTTTATTTTCAAGCTAGCTCCTTCCTAGTTGCAAGATAATTGCAGCAGGTCTAGCTATCATATTTGGACATGCCAATGAGCAGGGCAGTAATCCCGTCCTTGCATTTCTTTCTCATTTTAAGAAAAAAGTGTTTAAAAAATTATACTTAAAATTACTGGCATCTCTGTCAATTGAAAGATGTCAATCTCTTTCATTTTTCCTAATCACTAATAACATCTACTAAAAACAAAATGTCTGTATAAAATAATTTATTTGAATAAAATTAAAGTTGTTGAGTGAGCTTGGCTTTTTAGCAGTGGGAAAGGAGGGGTGCATAGATTAGTGGAAGACAAGAAGCTAGTGGGGCTCAAGTCCAGCAAGAGCAGAAGTTTGGAATCAGGACTTCCCGGCCTCTCAGGGTTTTTTTTAACCTCCTTATCTCAAATGATTTGTGCTATATAACTTGTCCTGGCTAAACTTTCTTAATCTCAACTGTTTCATTTAATCAGTAACAACTACTGCACCACCTTCAAAATATCAATTTTCAGCATTTCATTTACTGAATATCATTTCCTTTCCTTACAGGCTATTTTACTGTGTCAAATTCAATATTCCTTTGACTCAACAGGATCTCCAATCCAGTGATCTCACAAAGTGTTGAAGCTTTATTACCCCATTATTTGTTTATTTCTTAGGACAAGAAAAACAAACTTTCCCAGAAACTCCCCAGTAGACTGCTCCTCATATCTCATTGGCTAGAACTGAGTTGCACGCCCATTCCTAAAACAAAACTGGCAAGAAAGATAGTTACCAAGATTGGTTTAGACCAAATTAGGATTTTCTCCTGAGGAGAGGATAAAGAGAGCTTCCTGGGAGGCAAATACTTACACATTCCAAAGATTCCAAAGACAAAAAGAGAATAAATAGTGGGTCGTTAACTAATAGTAAGTGCTACAGTATTACAGGTAAAGTTTATCCTTAGCAACAAGTGACACCTTCTGAAGCCATTATACATTTGTCATGAATAAGGCAAGTATCAGGAAAAGAAACACCGAAATAACTCTATTTCCATTTATTGCATTCTAGCCCTGGTTCTACCAAATATTTGTTGGATGACTTTAGGTAAAGCATTTAGCCTCTCTGTCTTGATTGCCACATCCACAATATGAGATAAATATTGTTCTGCATACCTCCTGGGAGAGCTGGGAAGATAAAATGAGATCGTTATACCACGTAAAGCGAAGCAACAACACTTCCATATTTTAGCTTCCCACATTGCCTATCTTATTTTCATTTATTCATTTATACTTTTCAACAAACAGTTGTTGGTAGTTTGCTTAATGTAAGATATGGGATGAATATTTTCATGATGGCCCCTGCATCTAAGTTATCATTTAGCAGTACCTGCCGTATCTCTTGTACCGAATCAGATTAGACAGCATAGGAAGTAAGAATGAAAAGGTGAGGTGGGATAATAAGGAATGTTTGTGGAACCATAAAGGTTGCTTCAATTTGAGTGTAAACTGTCCTTTTTACTGAAGCAATTGCAACCAAGTGTGTGAGTTCACAGGTGCCTACGTTGCTTTTCTGGCTTAGATACTGTTTGGGTTTTAATACTGACTGATATATAATACAAAGCAACTCAATCAAAGAACGATGGGTCTATATACAACAAAACTGAACAAAATCTGAAAAAAGAGTGATTCCTACATGGGCTACTGAGGCAACATGAAATGGACATTAATCGACTAAGTAAAAAACAGATTTCTTGAAGAATTAATAAATAACTTTTGTTTTGGAAGTTCTCTATTGTTTAAAATTAGCCAGATGTGGTGGCCTGCACCTATAGTCCCAGCTACTCAGGAGGCTGAGGTGGAAGGATCACTTCAGCCCAGGTGGAGGTTGCAGTGAGCTGAGACTCTGCCGCTGCACTACAGACAGTCTCCTGCGTGACAGAGCCAGACCCTGTCTCAAAAAGAAGGGGGGGTGGGGGGCAGAAAGTTCTCTATTGTTTGAAATAATAAGGAAACATTAAATGCTCTAAAGTCAGCTAACCAATAGTCCTAAAGATAGAATGGCTCAAAAAGATTTTCCAATTTTGGAAAACTAACATTTCAAAAAGTTCTTTTCTTTTTTTATGAATCCTAAGATTTCCATATCCTAGAAAACTAACATTTCAGAAAAAAAAAATAAGATGGTAAAACATAACTGCTATCATCTATGCCTGTTCTGGAAAAATATAGAGAAGAAGAGAGTGTTTGGTTTTTTTAAACCAGGATTTGGAAAGCCATTATTTATCTTTGTGATAGAATAACATTATGTTTTGGATGGAGGGTACTTCTGGGGGAAATTATATTTCTGAACAATAATTTTGGTTTGTGCAGGAAAATCACCATAGAACAGGACTAGAAAATGTATAGCTAGTTTCCCTCTTTGAAATGGGAATAGCAAAACATATAAAGAATATTGATAATTTAAACCTACCATAATTTTGCATCTGGTTTCTCAAGTAGTTCTGTGGATTTAGAACCAACATTTGCTGGGGGGAAAGAATTACCAACATCAAAGTCCTAGGATGTGTCAGGGCACCAGAAGAGAAGTTTTGTCACTATAAAATAACTCCCTTGGCAGAGCATGATAGACTGTAAACAGCAGGTTACTTCAATGGTTATGTGTGGTTCGGTGAAGTTCTCTACATTAATTGAAGCGCAACTCAAGCAATTCAGTGTAGCCCTGATATGCTGGAGAACAGTCTAGCAGTTAGCTATCAGTGATGGTGTGGTTCCTTTTAAGCAAAGGTAGCTTATAGTCTTCAGACTTGTGACCTATGCAGCCTCCATATTCAAGTGAGGTTAAATGGCCTGCTGTTGGAACATGGATCACTCCAGCCCTATCTGTACACATGGACCCCTCTTCTGTTGGCTTCCACTGCAACAAAAAGCAAATAAACACTAAATCAACATCTGGCAACTGTTAAAAGGAATGATGCAACAGTAGGGCAGAAAGATAAGAAAGCTCAAACTTTCTTGGCATAGGCACAAAGTTCGTTGCTCAATGTAGTTATGAGATAATAAATAACTATGAAAAACTATTTGTCAGTTTATTTGATTAAGAGAGAAGTGATAATAAGAAACCCTTTAATTCTGCTTAATAAAAGCAACTGATATTTATTTTGGGGCAGGAACTATATAAAGTCTTTATGTAAACTGTTTAATCCTCTCAACAGTCTCATGACTAGGTGTTATTATCCCCACTTTACAATTAAAAAGAATTGAGGCAAAATAATTTAATTTGTTTAATATTTACAGGTAGTAAGAGATGAAGCTGGAATCTGAAAACCAGAAAGTCTAACTTCTGAGACTATGTTCTTAGTCCAGTATTGTATATGCTTACATAGAGAGCCTTCCTATTTCCCTACAGAATTTAGCTGTTTCCTTTCCTTTATTGTTTCATCCCCAGAAAACTATCTTAGTAACCTCTTTAAAAGTAGATGGCTGTAAGTTAAAATACTATATATGATACCATGTAATCTATTTTTTTTTTTTTTTTTTAGATGGAGTTTTGCTCTTGTTGCCCAGGCTGGAGTGCAACAGCATGATCTCGGCTTACTGCAACCTCCACCTCCCAAGTTCAAGTGATTCTCCTGCCTTGGCCTCCCAAGTAGCTGGTATTACAGGCATCTGCCACCATGCCCAGCTTCTTTTTTGTATTTTTACTAGAGACGGGGTTTCACCATGTTGGCCAGGTTGGTCTCGAACTCCTGACCTCAGGTGACCCGCCCACCTCAGCTTCCCAAAGTGCTGGGATTACAGGCATGAGCCGCTGTACCTGGTCGACACCATGCAATCTTAAAAGTGGAATGACTATTTTTGAAGTCCTATGGATAATCTAGCAAAAATAATTGAGCTTATCCTTTAGTATAGTAGATTGATTAGAAATGAAGTTCTACTAAAGACCCATTAATGTAGGAACATCAAGTTAAACTTTTTTTCTTTTCCACTCTGAAAAAATACAACAGATAATGTTTGCTTCTAAATAAAATTGCACAACCACTAGCAATTCATTCTCAGTTGGATCTCCAGAGCTCACCATACAAACTTCTACTTGTTTCTCCCATTCCTCTTAGTTGTCAATCCTTTCCCATTATTTTCCCATTTCTCTCAATTACAAATACAAACCACTTCCACATTCCAAGACTTAATTCCTATTCCCCCATCTTTCAAACTTGTCTCCTATGTTACTGTGGAAACTGAGGCCATCAGGCTTGAATTCCGTGAACTCCCTCCTGCCAGATCTACAAATTTATCCTCATGTTCACCCATCCTTCTAACATTCCCTCAGAAGATAAGGTCTCATCTCCTTCTGGCCCAAATCAAAATCTCTACCTGTGTTTTTGGTTCCATCCTCTCCCATCTCTGCAAGGACCTTGAACCATTAATTTTCCTTTCTGCCTCTTGTATTCTGTTAGATTTGCCAAATATATTGCTCCCATACTACCAATTTCTTATGAGGGGAGGCGATTTTCCCATGATCTCTGCAAAGGGATAGCCATGTTTCGCACACTGCAAACTTCTCTGTACTACATGATTGGACCAAGTGGTCACCTATGTCAAAGGGCAGCCAATTTACAGACTGCCCAGATAATTCAGACATGGTCTGGTATGAAACGATGAGCACGGCCAGTGACTTCTAAATTTTTTCAAAGGCTGCTTAGTGCTCTAAGAATGAGATATCCATTTTAAGTGAGATGAGTGGATTTTTATCATTAGAAAAGTTATGAAATAATCTTTCATGCATGTGGTGCCTGTGAAAGTCATTCACCTTATTGTTCAGTGGGAGTAAGTATAATCCATATAATTGCTAGAAAGCTAGGCATCAGTTCTATTATTGGGACCACATTTTCATAAGTTAGCTTTTCCTTTAAAGACACTGTTACATTCCTCTTTATAAGCCCATCACCATCTTTACTCCTTTTCTCTTTAAGTGTCTCTTCGGTTTAGAGAGGTGTGCCTCTAAGTTTAGGCGTGCCTGTAAATATTAACCAAGAAGAAAAGGGGCGAACCTATGAATGCTGAAAATTTGGAGACGTTCTGTGCAGGAAACCATCTTCAGGGCAACAGATGTTCTTTTTGATATACTATTTTGTAGCATGTCAATGTCTGAACATTAGTAATGATGACTAATATAGTGGATTGATTAGAAATGAAGTTCTACTCAAGACCCATTAATGTAAGAACATCAAGTTAAACTTCTTCTCTTTTCCACTCTGAAAACATAGTTCTCACTCTGAAATCATAGTTTCTACTCTGAACATAGTAATAACATTAGTAACGATAAAAATATTTATAGCAGCCTATTATATGCATTTTAAATACATCATCTCTGATTATCATGATAATCCCATGATATAGGTTCTAATATTACCAATTTTCAGTTTAAAAAAAAAACACACAAAAAAACTAAGGCCCAGAGAACATGGTAACTTCCCAAGATCACTCAATGAATAAGCAACAGAGGTAATTAGAGTCTGGGTCCAAAGCTTAAGTACTCTTTGTCTTCTTTATACTATATTTGGCTTTTTCCTAGCCAAAAACAAGGAGGTATTGCTTACTTTTACTTTATCATTGTTATCTTGGCATAACATCAAAATAATTAGGAGCAGATGTACCTAAGTGTATAAAACAGGATAAAATCAACTGATGAGGAATTAGGATAAGGAAAGTAAAATCAAACTACGGGCAAGTTTCATGTATAAAAATATGTGCTGTGCCATACATTTTGTAAGTAAGAGTCTCTAAAGATTGCTTCATAAGAAGTGAATAATGACTTTGGGAACACTTGGTAACCCCTAGGACTCAAAACATTGGGTATGAGAAGTGATCATTAATAAGCATATGTATTAGGCAAAATACAGTGAGATGAACCTGGCACAAATGCTCGCTGAATGCACTTAGAAATATCAGGCAACTCATCCTATAGAGCATACAGGTTAGAATGTCTATTTTAAGAAGCAGCGGATATTTACTAAGTACTAATTTAAGCAAAGTTCTACAAAAATATCACTGGCCATGAATATTCAGGCATTGACATGCTACAAAATAGCATATCAAAAAGAACATCTGTTGCCCTAAAGATGGTTTCCTGCACAGAACGTCTCCAAAATTTCAGCATTCATAGGTTGGCCCCTTTTCTTCTTGGTTAACATTTACAGGCACGCCTAAACTTAGAGGCACACCTCTCTAAACCAAGGAGACACTTAAAGAGAAAAGGAGTAAAGATGGTGATGGGCTTACAAAGAGAAATGTAACAGTTTCTTTGAAGGAAAAGCTAACTTATGAAAACGCGGTCCCAAGTTCCTTAAATCTGGATCACCATACGACTTTTGTAATACTTATTATTTCCCCAGCTGGCATATAAACTGGAGTTTAAGTGGGAAAAAACAACGTATTGTTCAGATTTATGATTTTTTGGATCAGGCAAAGATTCTGAGCAATAACCTATTAAAAAACCCAGCTGCTGATTTGAGTATGTAAGTATATGGGAGGAACGTATGAGGAACACATGTATCTGGAGTGGTGGTAAATACAGAGCATGTTTGCTTCACAAAGCAGATTAGCTCATACTTAATAATAGAGTAAATCTGCTGGGCCATGACTCAATGCACCCAAATTTTCCAGATTGCTATGTCTCTACTCGCTAAGCCTTCGGGATCAACAAGCACAAAACTTTGAGGGTGCTGTCTCACTGATGTCCGTATGAGCTCTGGTAGTCCAGGTCAAGATTATATCAAAGATTCAGGACTCAAATTCCTGCAGAATGTAAGCCCCTTTCCAAGTTCTCTGCTTTATTGTATCCTGTTTATTTTCAAACTCAAATGGAAAAACAAACAAACAAAAAAAGACAAACACCTTGGGCTTCAAGAGGCACCCTGCGGCAAGGCCCAACGATGTGAATTTTCAACAACCGTCTCAGGCAGATTTCATGCTGATGGTTCAGGCACGATACTTTGAAAAACACAGTATCACAGCTGTCCTGTTTTGGCAGCCTGGGAGGCTAAGGTTTAGTCTGGGCTTTATTCACACCCAAAACAACTAAAAAAGCGGAGGAGTCTTCGAGTCAATCCCTGAAGCTCTGGCTAAGAGGAAACTCGCCCACGCTCCAGGGGAGCGACGCCGGCTCCACCTCAGCCACGGCTGTCTCCAGCTTCTCCGGGTTTTCCGCCGGCTCCACCCGAGCCACAAGTCTACTACAGGGCTCCTCGGAGCTTTCCGCCGGGACGCAGGACCCACCGCCAGCTGCCGGTACCTCCTCGACGACAGCAAAGCGCATCCCGACGGCCGTCGGCCGGAAGCGCCCTCCAGACCCGCCCCCTGCCCTCCGGAGGCGGAAGCTTGGCAGCGGCAGCCGGCTCGGCGCCCTCCACGGTCTGCGCCGACAATGATCCGCGCGCCCCGCTGCTTCCTCAGGATCTCCGTAGCGCCTGCCGCGGCCCTGGCTGCGGCGCTGCTCTCGTCGCTTGGGCGCTGCTCTTTTCTAGAGCCGAGGGACCCGGTGGACTCGTCGCTAAGCCCCTATTTCGGCACCAAGACTCGCTACGAGGATGTCAACCCCGGGCTGCTGTCGGGCCCCGAAGCTCCGTGGTGGGACCCTGAGCTGCTGGAGGGAACTTGCACCCCGGTGCAGCTGGTCGCCCTCATTCGCCACGGCACCCGCTACCCCACGGCCAAACAGATCCGCAAGCTGAGGCAGCTGCACGGGCTGCTGCAGGCCCGCGGGTCCAGGGATGGCGGGGGCAGTAGTACCGGCGGCCCTGACCTGGGTGCAGCGCTGGCCGACTGGCCTTTGTGGTACGCTGACTGGATGGACGGGCAGCTAGTAGAGAAGGGACGGCAGGATATGCGACAGCTGGCGCTGCGTCTGGCCTCGCTCTTCCCGGCCCTTTTCAGCCGTGAGAACTACGGCCGCCTGCGGCTCATCACCAGTTCCAAGCACCGCTGCGTGGATAGCGGCGCCGCCTTCCTGCAGGGGCTGTGGCAGCATTACCACCCTGGCTTGCCGCCGCCCGACGTCGCAGGTGATCCCTCGGGCGGCCCGTGTGCTGTCTCGGTCCTCCCACCCGCCTTGGATCCTCTCCTGCCTTCCCCAGACCCTGGGCTTTTCCGATGCCCACAGCTCTCTTTCCCTTTTTCCCAAGCCGTCATCCCTCGGGCTACGTCCTCCCTGTCGCGGGATATTACAGACTTGGCTATCTCTTTTTCCCCTTACACGTATGTTCATGTATTCATCAGGTGTAAATTCAGCATCTTCTACACGCTCCCTGCTTTAGTAGAGTTGGGGATCCAACAGGAAAGGGGACAGACAGGTCTCCCGCAATTTTTGCGCTCCCATTCCCAAATTGAATTGCCCCTTCGAGCGCCAACCCATCCCTTCCCCCTTCCCTGGCGTCCAGTTTCACAATTGGGCGCACTTTTTAAAAAACAGAATCTAGAATTTTCTTCCTCAGGCTTTGCTTCCGATACTAGTTTTTCCTCCTCCTTTTTTTTTTAAACTCATCATCATCTTCAGATGGCAGTTTTAGACCTACAGCCTGTTTTAGGAACCTGATCTCAAGCCTTTGTGCCCTTCTTTTTTCTTCTGTTTTGTTCATGTTTTTACTCTAGCGTTCCCATCATTGTAGCTGTGGTCCATGGTCACATGCAGTAACTTAACTCATTTATTCCATTAATTATACTTTTTCGAAATTTGAGAAATCATCTAGTAAGGCCCCATTGTTTCACAGGTGAAGAAACCGAGCCCAAGAGTATGCCTTCTTAATTGTCTTTTTTAAGGTCTAGAATCCAAGTCTTCTGTTTTCCTAGAATGGGTCTTTTTCTCTTAGAAAATGTTGTAATAGTTACAAATAATAATGATAGCATACACCTCATGCTTATTGTGTGCCAGGTATGCCTCACATTTATTTTACAAAATCCTTACAACCACAATCCAGAGTTGATAGTATTTTCCCCCGTCTCAAAAGATGAGGAAATTGATACACAAACACATTAAATAATTTGTCCATTTTCGTACAGCTAGCTGTGGACCCAGGAAATCTGATTGAGAGCTTGCTGTCTTTACCACTTTGCTATATAGCTTCCGTTTGTCCAATAGCATACCTGATAAGAAAAAACAGGTAACACTTTTGTACCACAGAGATGAACAAGCGTTAATCGTTTCTTGTTCACTTTTAAGGCCAGAATTGAAGTGAGGATTATTGTTTAGCTTCAAAGCCCAAGTGAAAAATTAGAAGTAGGCTGGTTTGTAATTTCTTCTGTAGCTGTTAAACAGTGAAACCATCTGTAAGGGATTTCTCCACTGATTCTGTGTCATGTTATTGTGGGTAATTCAGTTAGCTGACCTGTGTCTAATTATTTGTTGAATTGTGTTTTTTTAAAGATATACTTTTTCCATTAACATGAGTGAAAATTCCTCATAAATCTGTTAAATTAACAGAATGTTGAAAGCAGAGCATATTTTAATATAACGCAATATCTATAGTGACTTTCTGGAACAAGTGAATTTTTGTTCTCAGATGGCATTGTGAAGACTGGCATTTGTCTCTCAGTACAGAGCCAGGGATGAAAATATTACAGTTCGGAATAAGCCCACTCCTGACTGTTTTCAGTCTCAGATGGTAAACCCTTTGCCTAGCCACTTTGTTATTCTCTATAGACAATAGTTTTGCCTATTATGTACATCTGGTCTTTTGAGGGAGTCTGCTGAATTAGATTTGTAGTTTTATAGAAACAGAACAATGCCTTTGTTTTTGTTTAAAGACTAGCAATAATTAGATAGTAACAAGGATAAAATACCCAGATCCACTTGGGAAATTACATTTTAGCAGCCACAGAAAAAAGGTGATAAAGTTAGCTTATTTTCCTTGTCAAGATATTTTCTTAAGAATTGCAATCCAATTGACAAAGTGGGCAGAATTATCCATTTCAAGAGAGACACTTAAACATACATATTGATATTTTTTTGCATACACATCCAAAGCCCAGATGAAACTATATTCAGTTTTCTCATATTTTATGTACAGAAATGATATACTTGGTGTTCTTTTCATGGCAAATTGTTGGATAAGTGATTGAAAAAAAAGCGTGTTTTGAATATGACTGAAAATAAGGGCATGCCAGTAGTTGAAGAATGATTATGCATGCTTCTCCAATACATATTTGTTGCCAAATTGGGGGAATAATGTAATTTATTAAAGACTAAATAGAAAGTTATCTGGGGCTTCAGTTAGAAGATAAACTAAGTCACAGGCACCAGCACAGTGAAGCATAGGAGACCCGGAACATCAGTGCGTTTTGTGCTTTTGTCAGTCGTTTTTGTCCAAAGCAGAATCTTTTGTAAAGTAACACAGAGTTGTGAAAGTCAATTGAGAAAATAAAATACTCTGTTTAGACTTTGGCTTAGAGTGAAAAAATAGATTCCATATGTTGAATTCTCTCTCACCTTGTAAGTGGAAACTTTGCTGATTTTTAGTTTGGTTTCTCAAGTTTTCCGTGCCTGACAGAAGCAGTACTTATAAATGTGTAAAGCAGGTTCATTGCATAGCATCACTACAACACATTTAATCTTCAATCTCTGTTTCTTTAGTCTTTTCTAGCTATTCTCATGCATTACAGACATTATAAATCGGGAATAATTTTACCCTATGACTTTCCTGATCAATATGTGCTTATTTCAGCTATGCGGATTAGTAAGATGTTAGTGTTCCTTTTTCACACTTAACATTTTCAATAATTTGAAACTCGTTTATGTCAGTGATTTACAAATATATATATATATAAATTTTTCTCTCTTTCAGATATGGAGTGTGGACCTCCAAGGGTTAATGATAAGCTAATGAGATTTTTTGATCACTGTGAGAAGTTTTTAACTGAAGTGGAAAAAAATGCTACAGCTCTTTATCACGTGGAAGCCTTCAAAACTGGACCAGAAATGCAGAACATTTTAAAAAAAGTTGCAGCTACTTTGCAAGTGCCAGTAAATGATTTAAATGCAGGTAATATGCCTATTGTCTTTAAACTTATGGTTTCAATAATTTTGAACTGTGAAAATGAAAAGCAAGGAACCAGAATTTTTTTTAAAGGCCCCAATTGATTTAGGTTAAGAAAATAATATGTTCTAGGTCAAAAAAATTGTATACCTTGTGCTTACTATTTACCGTTTTTAGATTGATATTCTTCTTTGAGTGTTATTTAAATTAATGCACAAGATTCTAGCTATATTCTGGAATTTTTTTGAGGGCAGAGTATATAAAGCCTCAACTGTAGGCATTATTTTTAAAACAAATTATCTTTTCTGAATTTCCCCCTCACAAAGTGATACAAATGAAAAAATCATATAATTTCTTTAGCTTTTGAAGCAGTTCAAATGTACCTTTTAATGTGTAAGAGAGGTAAGTTTTAGAAAGTGGAAAGCAAAGTACTATGATGTTTTTTGAGTCTTTTATATGTAGCCATGCTGAGAAGATGAGCAGTCATGTCTATTATAAGTTATTGCAGTGGATGGGCTGACCATGCAGCTTAGCATCCAAACTGGTGGGACACTTTTGAAAGTGAAAGGGAACACTATTAATAATTTTGCCAGGAAAGCAGGTGGGAAACCAGGGCACATGGTCACCCAGCAATGGGAGATTAAGAAAATAAGATTTTTTTCTGTTTTCTAGGAATTTATATGCCGTAGGGCAGATGTTGACAAAGATACGTGCAAAGATTGTAGATTACATTATACTCTGAATTAATTTCCAAAAGACTGGAAGTAGATGTTGGGGAAAAAAAATAGATTAGAATTTGTCAGTCACAGGGCCTGGATGCTTTATAAGGATCAAAAAGAAGATGTCTAGACTAGCATTTGAAGTTGAATGTTTTCTGTCTCTCCAAACTGGCAGTACATTGGCATCACCCATGGAGCTTTAAAACTTATTTACTTTATTGGGAAATAATTCAAACATAAAGATAACAAAAAAGGCTAATGTAGTGAACATCCCTATACCCATCACTTGTTTTTACTCAATTTTAACTTTGTGCTTCAGTTACTTGCCTTAAATAAATTGAGGTCCATTGGTCCCTTTCCTGGATCCCATTCTTCTTCCCTTCTCACCAGTGGTAATTGTTGTCATGAATTGAGCATTTATATTATCCCATGTTTTATACATAAATAGGATATTGTTTTGCAGATTTTAAAACTTTTAAGAATGATATCAAAGTTTATACCAGTCTGAAATTTGATTTTTATGCAGCTTTTTGTTTTTGAGGTAATGTTTGTAATTCTAGTCCTACATTTTAAATGTATGTATTCCATTCTATAAGTATACCAATATCAAGCCATTATTCTGTTAGTAGGCATTTAGGTTGTTGAAAAAGATTTTATTTAACCTATTTTTAGTCTCTGAATGGGCAAGAATTATGTATTTTACTGATGGAGTAACAGCTACTTCTTTTCGGAGGCAATATTAATATAGTGGTTAAAATAATGTATTCTGGAATTGGACTATTTGCATTTGAATCTTGACTCTACTATCCTATTGAATAACTGTGATTTTTCACAAGTTTCTTAATATCTTTATGCCACAGTTTCCTTCTTTGTAAAATGAATGTGGGAATTATTCTTGTCTTGTAGGATTATTGCAAAGATTATATAAGATTAATTCATACAAAGCATTTAGTACCTGGTACAGTAATTGCGCAATAAATACTTTTGCTATTTAAATACCCTTTTGTTTACATAGAGGGGTGATGCTATATGTATTTTCAGTAACTTTACTATTTTTACTTAACAGCATATTTGTCTCTAGACAAATACAGAACTGTCTCGTTCTTTTAAATCCTGTGTTATTTCATGGGACATATGAATGACTCAATTTGTAAGTCAATGCTAGTTAAATTATTTAACCCATCATCGAATTTTACTGCTGTAAGAGGCTGTTGCTAATGCAGTCCAGATTCTTTTTATATAAACCGTTTTCCTACTGAAGTTTTTCTTAGTTTTTAACTCTTTCAGGTAATGCTACAGTGAACACTCTTGTAGTCTGTTTTTTATACTTGAGAGTTTATTTGTAAGATAAAATAGGTGAGGCTGGGTGCCGTGGCATAACCTATAATCCCAGCACTTTGGGAGGCCAAGGTGGTTGGATCACTTGAGCCCAGGAGTCCGAGACTAGCCTTGGCTACATGGTGAAACCCTTCCTCTATCAAAGATACAAAAATTAGCCAGTCTCATAACCTGGTCTCCAAATAAATAAATAGATTTTAAAAAACGTTTTTTATAGGTAAATAGGTGAAATTGCTGGGTGAACACACATGAATATTTTATATCTTGACATATACTTTGAAATTATTCTCTGAAGGTGTAGTAAAAATTTATATCCACAGTATATGAGAATGTTCATTTTCCCATATCTTCCAACAGTAGATATTATTAGTCATTTTAATTTTTGCCAATTTGATTAATGAAAAATAGTACCTAGCTTTAATTTGCAGGTCTTTGATTACTTCTGAAAGTGAACATCTTTTCATGTTTAGTAGCCATTTGCATTTCTTCTGAGAATTGCCCCTTCATAACTTTGTTCATATTCTGTTGGGTTATTTTTGTTTTCTTATGAATCACAAATACCTTTTATGTGTTATAGGTATATTAATTATATCTTTTAATTCTGCCTGACAAAAGATTCTCCCTTTGCTTGTTGTATGTTGCTAATATTTTAATTTTTTCCTTATTTCTTAGGTTTGTTGATGGTGCCTTTGATTGCACAGAAGTTTACATCTTTTAAATAGCCATATCTGTCCTTCATTATGGCTTCTGAGTGTTGTATTTTGTCCAGGAATCCTCCCACTCCAAGATTATTATATTTTTCTATTGTCTTCCTTTTTTGTTGTTTTATTTTTTTCTCAGGGGAGCGGAGGGAAAGGGTCTGTTTCGTTTCTTAAATATTTAAATTTCTTACCCACCTGAAATGTTTTTGAGGTTCTGAAAGATTGACCAAGAAATCAGAAGGGTCGTATCGGATAAGTCAGAGCTGCAACTTAAATAAGATCATGTATCTAACTTCTTTACTTTGTAAGTGGGGAAATTGACACTTAAGAGAGCTTACCCAGGATAATTAGTGGCAAAGTCAGGTCTCAGCCTGTCTTGATCTGATGCTTTTTCTCCCTGTACTCTGAAGAGTTGTTTGGTGATTTTTTTTTTTTTTTTCCAGTAAACTCTCTTCCAGTTAAAGAATATACCATTTGGACTGACTTCATAGTTTCGGAATTAGAGCTTTGAGTGTAAATAAGCCAGGTCGTTTCATCAAATGTACCTGGTACTTACAAGCCACTATATTGTATCAGGTATTGAGATTATAAAACCTTTTCTTTACATGAGCAAAGTTTTGAATGGCTTTTCTGTATATTCCCAATGAAATATATTTTTGTGTGTTGTATACTGCTTCAGGGGAATTCTGTAAACTCAGAACTAGCACAAAATGTATGTAACATCAGTTGATTTTTGGTCCCATTTGCCTTTAGGAAAACAGGAAACGCAGTAAAATTAAAGAAAAATCGAAGCAGTGGAGGCAACCACTGCAGTTGACTTTTTTTCTCTCTAGCGTTAAATATCATCCACTTCGCATGGACTAGCAAGCAGCAGTGTTTTATTTACTAACAAAGGCTACTTTTTATAGCCCAAGCATTCATTCCCTTATCCCTTCTCTTCAATACCCATATGTATCTCAAAGTAATGTAATCAGCAAATTAGCAGTGTAAAAATCCTAGATAACTTATTCTGAAATCCACTTCTGAAATCATTTAAGCAGCTAAGTTTGAAAAACTGATGTTGGTACCAATGTTTCGCTCTAGTGTGTGATTTTCCCCTTTGTGCTTCTGTTCTTTGGCTGTCTCTCCTTCCCCCTCACTTACCTTGCACCTCTTCCCTCTCTGTCTCTGTAGTCTTCTCTCTCCTTTTGTATCTTTTCTGTACTTACTGCTACTTCTTAGTTATAAAATGAATTGTATAATTTAAACTGTTCAATAAATGTACTTTGTTATTTGTAATTTTTCAAGTCGGGTACTAAAACCTTTATAACCTTAGCCCCCCCCTCCTTGAACCCTCTAAAATTAACAAAATCATGTTAAGTTTTATATAGCAAGTCCTTGGATTACACTTTTTGTTGATATTGCTAGGCAAATATGTTCTTAACAAGTAATTACCTGATACAGGAGGATTGCTTGAGCCCAGGAATCCGAGGTTGCAGTGAGCTGTGATCACCACTGCACTCCAGCCTGGACAACAGAGCAAGACCCTGTCAAAAAAAAAAAAAAAAAAAAAAAAGGCGGGGGAGGCAGAAAAAAGTTACCAATTACAGAAAATTTCTTAGTTTTTTTGGACTGAAATTTATACTTCTCATGGTTTCTTCCTGATAGTTCAGTTCTGCCCCCTTAGATTATACAGAGCAAGTCTCTTAATGCTTTGATAGCCAGGAAGAAACTAAATAATTTCTTCCCCAAACCAAAGATTTCCATTTTATTGAACTGTACCACACAAAGATATTTAACCTTTGAAAAATTGCAGAAAATAATGACCCACAAAATTTTACCTTTTTTTCCCCCCCCAGATTTAATTCAAGTAGCCTTTTTCACCTGTTCATTTGACCTGGCAATTAAAGGTGTTAAATCTCCTTGGTGTGATGTTTTTGACATAGATGATGCAAAGGTAAGTATTATTTTTGCAGTTCCTTTGCTTTTCTAAAAAAATTTTTTTTGGCTTGCTTGTCTGCATTTGGTTACTTGAAGCAGCTTTTCAGAAAATGAGCAGTTAGGGAACATAAGCTGTTTTGTGACTAACTCCTAATTTTCCTTGAATAAAGAGAGACTAAAGGTTCACATTGGTCCCACCTACTTGTAAATAGTTCAGGTTCAAAAAACTCTGGAAACATTTTTTCCGTGGTGATTTGATTTCTAAATCAACCCATCTACAGACCTACCTTTAACCAACCCATCATCAAATTTTACTGCTCGGAAGGGATTGTAGAGCTGATATAATCCCAGATTATTCTTATAGGAAGCCAAAGCTCAGAGAGAATAAATGGTTTTCGAAAGTCCTAGCGACTGTTTTATAACCTTTTTCATGGGAAATTGTGTTCTGTGTTTTACAGTGAACACTCGTATGTCCTTCGCCTATATTTACCAGTTGTTAACCTTTTTTGCCACATTTCCTTTATGAGTCTCTCTACTATATGAGTTTCCTATTGTTGCTCTAACAAGTTATCACAAACTTAGTGGCTTAAAACAATATAAGTTTATTATCTTATGGTTCTGGAGGTCAGAAGTTCAAATTGAATCTTACAGGGCTGAAATCAAGGTATCAATAGAGCCGTATTCTTTTAGGGGGCTTTAGGAGAACATCCATATCCTGCTTTTTCTGATCTCCAGAAGCTGCTTGCATTTCCTGTCACTCAAACTTCTGATGGGTATATCTCCAACTCTTAACTGTCCTTCCTGCCTGCCTCTTGTAAGGATACCTGTTGATTACACTGTTGATTACACTGGGCCCACCTAGATAGTCCAGGATTTATCTCTCCATCTCGAGATTAATCACGTTGGCAGATTCCCTTTTATCAGGTAAGGTAACATATTCATAGGATGTCAAGGATTAGAATGTGGACATATGGGAGCAGTTTTTTCTGTCCACCATGTATATATAATCTTCTTGTACCCCCCACCATCAGGATGCTTCACTCTTAAATACTTGGGCATGCATCTAGGACAAGAACATTCTTTTGTATAACCACAATACAGTATACCATAGTTATATTTATGTGTATAATGTATACCACAGTATTTTCTAATATACAGTCAACTTTCAAACTTTCACATCCTAAGTCTTTTATAGCTGTTTTTTGTTTGTTTTGTTTTGTTTTGTAAGATTCAGGATCTGATAAGGGATCATTCATCGCATTTGGTTGCATTTCTTTTAGTCTCATTTAACCTGAAAGAGTGCTCCAGCCTGCCTTTTGCCCTTCGTACATTGGTGTTTTGGAGGAGTCTAGGCCAGGTTTTTTGCAGAATGCTTTTGGATGTGTCTGATATTTTTTACTTAGGATTAGATTCAGATTAAACATTTTTGACAAGAGCCCTACATAAGTGATATATCCTTCTCAGTGCATCATGTCAGAAGGACTGATGTCCATTTGTCACATCATTGATTATTATTATTATTATTATTTTTGAGACAGTGTCTCTCTCTGTTGCCCAGGCTGGAGTGCAGTGACACAATCTTGGCTCACTGAAGCCTCCGCTCCCCAGATTCAAGTGATTCTTGACCATTTGATCATTTGATTACAATGGTGTCTGCCTGATCTCTTTATTGTAGAGGTACCTTTTTTCTTGTAAATAAAGAACTTCTTGACCGGGCATGGTGGCTCATGCCTGTAATCCCAGCACTTTGGGTATTTTCTTCTTCAGTGATTTGATAGAAAATAATTTATCCCTGCTTTGGACTTTCACTGTGAAATAGGTTTATATACTGAAGTATTTACAGGTGAAATAAAATGATACCTGGGATTTGCTTCAAAATAATTCAGTGGTAGTGGTAGGAGCAAAGCTGAGATGGAATGCTGATTATTGTTGAAACTGGATGAGTACACAGAGGTTCTTTATACTACTGTCTTATATTTTTTATGTGTTTAAAGTTCTTCTTTAAGATTTTTTTTTTCTTTTTTTTTTTTTTTTTGAGGCAGAGTCTCCCTCTGTCACCCAGGCTGGAGTGCAGTGGACCGATCTCAGCTCACTGCAACCTCTGCCTATTGTGTTCAAGCAATTCTCCTGCCTCAGCTTCCCAAGTAGCTGGGATTACAGGCGTGTGCCTTCACGCCCAACTAATGTTTGTATTTTTAGTAGAGACGGGATTTCACCATGTTGGCCAGGCTGGTCTTGAACTCCTGACCTCAAGTAATCTTCCTGCCTCACCCTCTGAAAGTGCTGGGATTACAGGTGTGAGCCACTGCGCCTGGCCAAGAATGTTTTTTACAATTAAAAATGAATAGACATTTATGAAATTCTGAGATAATTAGATATCCTGGACCTTGAGTACCTTCAGCAAGCATTTTTTGAGTTTCTGTTCTGTGACAAGCACTTGCTTGGAACTGAAGACACTAACATTAGATAGATACTGTCCTCAAAGAATGCTGCAAGGAATGAAACACATGTAACTAAACCATTGCAAGATAATAGAATGTTTATACAGTAATAGAAACATACGCAGATGCTCCTTGACTTATTGTGGGGTTGCATCCAGATAGACCCATGGCAGGATGAATATCTTAAGTTGGAAGTGCATTTCTGATTTACAGTGCGTTTATCCAGACATAGCCTCGTTGTAAGTCAAGGAGCGCACTGAATGTGTATTGCTTTTGAACCATTGTAAAGTTGAAAAATTGTAAGTCAAACCATCATATGTTGGGGACTACCCGTAAAAGGTGTAGTGATGCACAAAGGAGAAAATTAATTTGTAGGATAGCCTTTTTGCAATTTGTGTCTTTAATAAGTATGTCTAGATTTTCTCTCTCTTGGGATTAGTTTTGGTATTTAATGTACCTATAAAAGTCAGTCATTCATGTTATCCATTATTTGCTGAATTAAGCCAATATATCTTTTGATTTTAAAAAGTGTTTTCCTTCTCTGAAATTATTTCCCCATAATTACTTGTGCATTTTTGCTTTCAATTTTTTCTTTATGACAGTAGTTTATTGTTTACTAATTTATTTTTTCCCCAAGAAACAGTTTAGCTTTATCTGTTTTTGAACTTTATATTATGGAATTACTCTGTGTATGTTTTTTTCTTTTGGTATCTAGCTCTTGTTCAACATTAAGTTTTTAAGATTTATTTGGGAGCTAAATGGTGAGAACGCATGGACAGATAGAGGGGAACAATATACACTGGGGCCTTTCAGAGGGCAGAGGATGGGAGGAGGGAGAGGATCAGGAAAAATAACTAATGGGCACTAGGATTAATACCTGGGTAATGAAATAATCCATACGACATACCCCCATGACACAAGTTTAAAAAAAAAAAGCTTCCCATTTATAGATTGCTACTTAGAAGGCAGGAATTTGAACTGGGAGGAATTTAAAATGATCTTGACCTGTTGTGTTATGAAAAGGTTCACAAATTTCAGGAAAATGTACCTCTTCTCAAATGGATTGTGAATTATGAGGTCACAGACATTTCTCAGGATTCTGTAAAACATATACTTGTAGCAGAGTATTAGAGGAGATTGAAGCAAAGGGGCATGAGGTAACTTCTTGGGGGTGATTAAGTCATTGTATTAACACGGCGGGGGTGGGTTATACACGTGTTTATATTTGTCAAAAATCAACCTGTATATTTAAATCACGTGTATGTAAATTACAATTTAATAAAGTTTTTAAGTTGGAAAATATTTATGAGATTGCATATAGCTACAGTTTTTAATTTTCATTACTATATAGTATTCCATTATATGAATATTTTACCGTTAATTTATTATCTTTTTGGTAGACATTGTTTTTAGTTTGGGGCTGTTATGAACCTTGTTGCTATGAATATTATGTATATGTTTGTTGGGGTACAGGTATACCTGTTTCTGAAGGTGTATGTCTGTGGTAGAATTGTCGATTCTCGTGTTTCAGCCTCCTGAGTAGCTGGGACCACAGGCACCCGCCACCACACCTGGCTAATTTTTGTATTTTTAGTATAGAAGGGGTTTTGCCACGTTGGCCAGGCTGGTCTCTAACTCCTGACCTCAAGGGATCCACTTGCCTTGGCCTCCCAAAGTGCTGGGATTACAGGTGTGAGCCACCGCACTGGGCCTTTTTTTTTTTTTTTTTTAATATAAAGTTTTAATAGTAAGCACGTGAGAGTTTTAAAAATCTCAGTTGCCTCCTTTTTATTTCTAATAGTAGATTTTATTTCTTGAATAGATTGAACAGACTTTTATCTAATTCCTTTTAATTCCTTTTTAAATTTCTTAAGTGTTTATGTCTCTTTGCTAACTTCTTGATTTAATTGCCTTTGGGTAAGGACAGACTCTCCAAAGCTGTGTTTTTCCTCCGCTCTCACACCACCACCACAATCATCAACACAGAAGACTTCTGTAACCAAATGTGTGGGAGCCTTTCCCCTGCACACCAAGCAGGAGACACCAGCTGGGTGTCCTCCAGTTCGGTTCTGACACTGTCTACCTGGAGGTAGTGTTAGATCCCACAGGTTGAGGGCTCAGTCCCCAGGTGCCCCATTGGTACTCTTCTGCTCAACTGGCTTCAAGTTGGCGTTCCCATGACCTCTTCTTTGGGTTCAGTTAATATGCTGTAGCAGCTCACAGAACTCAAGGAAACATGTTTGCTGATTTATTATAAAGGTTGTTACAAAGGATACAGATGAAGAGATGAGTAGGGTGAGTTGTGGGGGAAGGGGTGTGGAGCTTCCATGTCCTCCCTGGGCATGCCACCCTCCAGGAAGTTCCACATGTTCAGCTTTCTGTAAGCTCTCCAAATCCAGTCCTCTTGGGTTTTTATGGAAGTATTCCTTCCCCCCAGGATATGAGGCAGGACCCTTTCAGGGCAGGATCTTAAGACCCCCAGAAAGGCAGAAAGATGAGAGTTCTGCCTCTGCACTGTGGAAAGGGAGGCAGGAGAGAGATTCTGTTTCCTGAGGCCTGCCCCTGAGGCCTCACACACCCAGTATTATACCAAAAGACTTCAACAAGGGATATGGGAGTTACAAACCAGAAAGTGTGGACGAAAGCCAATATATACATATCATAACACCACAGGTCAGCCCCTGGTTTTCAAAGAGGGATACCTTACATCAAAAGAGTATACACAGTCATTAATAATTAGTCCAGTCCATCATCTTATATGAATGTCTTCCAGGGCGAGGCCACTAAGGTTTGCCAGCTTCCTTTCAATCCGGTCAGGTTCCAAAACCAGGAGTGGTTTTGGCAAATATATAGCTTCACCGTCTCATGCATCTGTCAGTTGAGCTAAGAGACAGTGTCACCTTTTGCTCGGAGCCTCGTTCAAGGCGTTCATGTAATATTTCATTTCCTTTATAACCCACTTATTCATCGTTTTACCCTCAGCTATTCTCCTTTTCTTCATTAATAAATATCTACACTTCTGCCTTTGGAAGGGACATAAGTTGCCATTGTGCTATGCTAGTCTAGATTGCAGGCAGCAATGATAGTGTAGCAAGCAGCTCCTCCTCACCCCTTTAATGTATTTTTTATTTTGTTTTTACATATGGCACTGACCCACCCCTGCTCTTAAAACTTACTATGACTTGAACTTTGTTTCTCTAGGAGCTCTTTTGGGAAGAAAGGTTCGTGACTATTGAACCTCTTTTGGGTTACATATTTTAGTCCTCTAGTTGTGGTTTTAGCTACAGGTTTTAGTTCTAGATAGAGGTTTTAGTTCTCCACTTCTACATGAGCAAATGATCAAATGATACATAAGTGCAAAATTTAACCCTCAGATAAAGGCTACTTAATTACCAGCTCTCCATTCCAGACCTTGCAGCAGAGATTAATCACTGTAATCAGTGATAGGTAAGTTTCAAACTGTTCTCTATACTTGTATAATATGTATCATTCTTAGAAATATAAAGGGTATAATGTATATGTGTGTGTGGGGGGGTAATAAATGGTATTATAGGCTATGGATTATTTTTAACGGACTCTTATTCAACATTGTGTCTTGGAGCTCTTCCATGTCAGTACATGGAGATCTATAATACAGAACTTTTTGATAACTGCAAAGTATTCTGTAGTATGTGTATACCATAGTTTATTTAACCATCTACCGACTGTTGGAATTTAGTTGTTTTTGGGGATTTTTTGGCATCTATAAGCAGTGCTACTGTAAGTCATTCTTGTATATTCTCGCTGGTGTTCCTCTGTGAATATCACTTTATAAGAAATGGAATTAAATGGGTCATAGAGTATGTGTGTTTTCATGGATTTTGCCAGTTTGCCCTCTTGAATGTCTATACCAATATACATTCCTCCCAACAGTACCCATTTCCCCGTATCCTTGGTACACTTTTATTATTATTTTTTTCACCAATGATACATGAACCAAAGTAACTCATTTTCTATTTGACTTCTGCCTTCTCAAAATTCTTAAACATTTCTCATCCACTGTTGTTATCTTCTCTGTTTTAATGAATATTCTTCTTCTTTATTCTTTCTTCTAAATGTATCCTTGACATATGACATAAATACTATATTTTGTGCAGAATGGTAATTAAACACTGTAACTATTTCTTAGAGAATCATTATTAAATCAGGGAATCTGTTATGTTTTTGAAAATATATTAGAAATGATTTTTGAATTTTTTTTAGGTATTAGAGTATTTAAATGATCTGAAACAATATTGGAAAAGAGGATATGGGTATACTATTAACAGTCGATCCAGCTGCACCTTGTTTCAGGATATCTTTCAGCATTTGGACAAAGCAGTTGAACAGAAACAAAGGTAAGAACTTTCTAAAAACTTTGAAGTACATTTTGAGTTTACTATTAAACTTCTGGAAAATTTTTTATAATGAGTAATTTTAAAAAATAGTTTTTGCTTGTGTTTTAAAAAATATTTTTTAATGTAATGTGATACAAAAGAATTAGATAACATATGTAAGTTATAAAACATATGAAACCTTCCACTCTGCCCAAGAACTACAATATTAATAATAACTTGGATTTGTTTACTTATGTGTTCCTCAACTGTTCCGTTTTCCTGCCTCCTCTTGCTCTTCCTTTCTCCAGAAACTACTGTTTGGAATTTTGTATTTGTCATTCCTTCGCCTCTTTAAAATGGTTTATATTATTAATGTATTGCTGCCCAAATAATATATTTAGTTTTTCTTGGAATCATACTGCTTATTGTCTTTTGGACATTGCTTTGTTTCCCCCTCTCAACTTTATGTTTTTAATATTCAACATATTATTGCATATAGCTGTAGTTCATTTTCACTATAATACAATATTCAATAATGTGAATACACCATAATTTATGCCATGTACTCTTGTCGGTGGGCATTTAGATAGTTCCTATCTTTAGCTATTATAAATAGTGTAATTGTGAACTCTATGTGGCTCCTGCTATGAATGTGCGAAATGTTTTTAGTTTGAAAGAGAAAACTTTTGTTAATATTTATAATCAATTAAAAATAATTTTTCAAGACTTTAACCTTTGATAGAACCTCAATTCCATTTTTTTTGTCAGATTTGCTTCAGTGAAGGCTTATACACTTAAAATTGGAGACAAAAATCATGCTCTAAAAATTGAGATAGAAAAAAACTAGAGATGGTGTGTTTCATTGTGTTTCCAGGACTACATTTTATTTACAAAAATATGTTTTGTTTGTGGATATGACTCTAGTTTGTGGAAATTTCTTGAGTTTGTTGGGAGTTCAGGAAGAAAAACCAAATTGAGTATTTAGTTTCTGCTACCAAAAAGTTGTGTGGCGATTTCATTCAAGGCAAGTACCTTTGAAATAGGAGTTAACTTTTTTCCTGCTCAATTTTATGAATGGTTTATAACCCTTAGACTTTATGAGATAATATATCTTTATTATTTGTTCATTGCTTGTCTTGCTTTTGGATATGAGGTATGATAAACTTAAAACTGTGTTTGGAAGATTTTAAATAATGTTTGCTATTTTATTTTATCTTCAATTTAGCGCTTTAAGAAGTTTATCATTGGTGTTTTAAAATAAGTATTTCTGTATACTGAAAACTACAAAACATTTCAGAAAAATGACCCAAATAAAGGAAATATATATAATTTTTATGGATTGGAAAACCCAAATTAGTAACCTGTAGATTCTCTATCAAAAATCTCAGTACTGGCCGGGCGCGGTGGCTCAAGCCTGTAATCCCAGCACTTTGGGAGGCCGAGACGGGCGGATCATGAGGTCAGGAGATCGAGACCATCCTGGCTAACACAGTGAAACCCCGTCTCTACTAAAAATACAAAAACTTAGCCGGGCGAGGTGGCAGGCGCCTGTAGTCCCAGCTACTCCGGAGGCTGAGGCAGGAGAATGGCGTGAACCCGGGAAGCGGAGCTTGCAGTGAGCTGAGATCCGGCCACTGCACTCCAGCCTGGGCGGCAGAGCGAGACTCCGTCTCAAAAAAAAAAAAAAAAAAAAAAAAAAAAAAAATCTCAGTACTTTTTTTAATAGAAATTGAGAAACTAATTCTAAAATATATGCAGAAATTTAAAGGACCTAGAAGAGCTAAAATAATTTTGCGAAGTAACATAGGGACTTAAAGCACCAGACTTCAGAACTTATATAAAGCTATATTAATAGTCAAATATTAATAGATCAATAGGACAAAATAGAATCAAGAAATAAACTCAGATATATATGGTAAATTGATTTTTGACAAAGATGCCAAGCTAATACATTGGGGAAAAGGGTAGTATTTTCAACAAATGGTACTGAAACAATTGGATATACATCTTGTCAAAAAATGGCACCTAGACCCTTCACACTGTACACAAAAACAGATTATTTAAAGTAATATATAAAACTGTAAAATTTCTTAAAGAAAATACAGGGGCAATGACCTAAATATAAGAACTAAAACTATAAATCTCTCAGGAAAACCTAGGGGTAAATCTTCATGACCTTGGATTAGGCAAGAATTTCTTAGATGTAACACCAAAAGTGTGATCTGCTAACAGAAGTTCATAAAATGGTCTGGGCGTGGTGCCTCACGCCTGTAATCGGCCTTTGGGAGGCTGAGGCTGGGCCGGCAGATCACCTGAGGCCAGGAGATCGAGACCAGCCTAGCCAACGTGGCGAAACCCCGTCTCTACAAAATATATAAAAATTAGCCAGGCATGGTGTTGCATGCCTGTAGTCCCAGCTACTCTGGAGGCTGAGGCAGGAGAATTGCTTGAACCCTGGAGGCGGACGTTACAGTGAGCCAAGATCGCACCACTGCACTCCAGCCTGGGTAACAGAGCAAAACTCAAAAAAAAAAAAAAAAAAAAGAAAAAGAAAGTTGATTAAAATGAACGTCAGAATTTAAAACCTTTTTTTTTTTTTTTTGAGACTGAGTCTGGCTCTGTCGCCCAGGCTGGAGTGCAGTGGCCGGATCTCAGCTCACTGCAAGCTCCGCCTCCCGGGTTTACGCCATTCTCCTGCCTCAGCCTCCGGAGTAGCTGGGACCACAAGCGCCCGCCACCTCGCCCGGCTAGTTTTTTGTATTTTTTAGTAGAGACGGGGTTTCACCGTGTTAGCCAGGATGGTCTCGATCTCCTGACCTTGTGATCCGCCCGTCTCAGCCTCCCAAAGTGCTGGGATTACAGGCTTGAGCCACCGTGCCCGGCTAGAATTTAAAACCTTTTACTTCAAAAGACACTATTCAGAAAATGAGAAGACCAAGCCAAATATTTGAAGAAAGTGTTTGCAAAACATACATGATTAAGGATTGAATTCAGAATATGCAGACAATTACAACTTGTACCAAAACAACCAGTTTTTAGAAGGGCAGAAGATTTGAACAGATTTCACTAAAGAAGATGTATGGATGGCAAACAAGCACATGAAGGGTTGTTCACTGTCGTTAAGATATTGAAGCCACAGTGAAATACCACTAATGAATCCTCTAAATTAGCTAAAATAAAAAAGATTGTCTTAAGTGTTGGTGAGATGTGAAGTAACTAGAAACCTCATACATTGCTGCTAGGAATATAAAATTGTATAGCCCCTTGGGAAAAGTTTTGCAGTTTCTTAAAAAGTCAAACATGTCGGGCTGGGCTGGGCTGGGCTACGCGGCTTGAGCCTGGCTCTATCCAGAGCGAGACCCTGATGGCTGCGGTGTTTCTGGTAATGCTTTATGAATACTCGCCGCTTTTCTACATTGCGGTGGTCTTCACCTGCTTCGTCGTGACCACCGGTCTAGTATTGGGATGGTTTGGTTGGGATGTTCCAGTAATTCTGAGAAATTCAGAAGAGACCCAGGTCAGCACAAGAGTTTTCAAAAAGCAAATGAGACAAGTCAAGAATCCTTTTGGCTTAGAGATCACTAATCCATCTTCAGCTTCAGTTACAACTGGCATAACCTTGACAACAGATTGCCTTGAAGATAGTCTCCTTACATGCTACTGGGGGTGCAGTGTTCAAAAATATTATGACGCTCTGCAGAAGCATGTTTATTGCTTCAGAATAAGCACTCCCCAAGCATTAGAAGATGCTTTGTATAGTGAATATCTCTATCAGGAACAGTATTTGTATCCTGTTATCTGATATACCCATTAGCACTGAAAATTAGACTTCTTATGGATAAAGTGTTGCTAACTTATTGATCATTTTTGGTATATTTTTGTTCTTATGGTTGTAGTGGCAATTTACCTTTACATTTTCAAAAAGTATTAAAAAGGATAGCAAAGAAGAAATATATTGCCCGTTACCAAGAGATAATAAAATTGAAGACTTTGGCACAGTGCCCACATCTCGCTATCCATTGGTAGCGCTATTGACCTTAGCTGATGAGGATGACCGGGAAATTTATGATATTATTTCCGTGGTGTCAGTGATTCATATTCCTGATAGGACTTAAAAGCTATCCTGCAGAATATTGTATCAATATTTACTCTTGGCTCAAGGTCAATTTCATGATCTTAAGCAACTTTTCATGTCTGCAAATAATAATTTCACTCCCTCCAACTGTTCCTCTTCAGAAGAAAAAAACACAGGCAGAAGTTTGTTGGAAAAGGTGAGACTCTCTAAAAGTGAAGTTGAGCCATCGGAGAACAGCAAGGACTGTGTTGTTTGCCAGAATGGGACTGTGAACTGGGTGCTCTTACCATGCAGACACACCTGCCTGTGTGATGGCTGCATGAAGTATTTTCAGCAGTGCCCAATATGTAGGCAGTTTGTTCAGGAATCTTTTGCACTTTGCAGTCAAAAAGAGCAAGATAAAGACAAACTGAAGACTCTTTGAAGACATTGTAACACTGAAAATTATACTTTCTACTAAAGATGCAGAAATTGATGATCTTGGAATTCATTATAACATGGAATCTACAGTATTGGCCATCAATGAAAATTATATTTTAACTTCATATTTGTATGGTACATGGATGATAAAAATTAATTATTCCTTTCTGCTTAGTGAGTGAATACTGAAATCCATCTGTGTTGATACATAAAAATTCATTCAACTCTTGAAAAGAATCTAAGAGTTTGGCCTTTTATTAGCTAGATTTCCTCTCACGTTAATTAGAAAAATCATTCTGAAAGGCAATCCATTGAAAATTTGAGGAAGTTAAAGCCTTAAGATCACTAAATGTTTTACCTTTGATGTAATCTGGAGAGCAATTAAGAAAAAACTTAATTCTGCTTAAAGTAATTGTGTGTTCCCTAGTTTATACAAAGGAGTTGGAATGAGCTTCTTTAAATCTTTTCCTGAAATACCAGTTTTTATAAATATCCATCTGTTTGGTTTCTAATCTCCCTTATAGTTACATAAATACAGGTCATAGTTTTTAAATACTCATTCTTAAATCATAAATACAAGATATATATATATATATATATAAAGTCAAACATGTATCTATACGACTAAGCAAATTTATTCCTAAGTATCTACCAAATAGAAATGAATGTATGTGTCTATACATAGACTCATGTCAATGGTTACAGCAGTGTTATTCGTGATAGCTAAAAACATGATAGCTATAAACAGCTCAAGTGCCCATCAACTGATAGATGGATAAACACGTGGTACATACATATGATGGAATACCACTCAACAATTAAAAAAGAATGAACTACTGATAGTCAGCCAAATGGATGACTTCAGAAACATGCCAAATGAGAGAGGCCAGATACATAAGACTATATATTGAATGATTCTGTTGGTTTGAAATTTCTAAAAAGCACAAAACTTTGAAGACAAAAGCAAATCGTTGGTGGCCTGGGTCTGGAGGTAGGAGCAGAGATGGGCACAGGGAACCTTTTAAATTAAAAAACAAAAATTTTTTTGAGACGGGGTGTTGCTGTGTTGCCAGGCTAGTTTCAAACTTCTGGGATCAAGCAGTCTTCTCCCTTTGGTCTCCCAAAGTGTTGGGATTACAGGCATGAGCCGCTGCACCCAGCTGAGCACAGAGAACTTTTTAGGTGGTCCAAGTTTTCCCAAACTGGATTACGCACACAGCTGTATACATTTGTTAAGATATCTCACTCTCTAATTAAAATTGGTAGTTATGCTTCAGTAAAACTTAATCTGAGTATTTAACAAAAGTATTTAAAAAATGGAATGAAATAATTTTTTGGTAAAAGTGGAAAAAATTTTTTTAAAGAAGACTCCATTTTTCTGAATTAGTAAATTTTTTTTTTACAAGGCAACACCAAAATGCTTATGACATAATTACTGAAAAGGTTTTAAAATTATTAGATCACTTCACTGAGTTGATGTGCAATATATTAGAAAATAATCGAATTTTTTAAATTAAGGATTTTACAGTGTCATAGGGTCATTATTTTTTAAAACAGTTTGAGAAATAATTCATATGCAGGCATGTCTCAAAGATACTGCAAGTTCAATTCCAGACCACTGCAAAAAAGTGAATATCACAATGAAGGGGGTCACACAATTTTTTTGGTTTCCTGGTACATATAAAAGTTATGTTTATACTATAATAAGCATGCAACAGCATTTTGTCTTAAAAAACAGTACATACATACCTTAATTTAAAAATGCTTTATTACTAGGAAATGCTAATGATCATCTGAGCCTTCAGAGAGTTGTAATCTTTTTGCGGGTAAAGGGTCTTGCCTCAGGTGTTGATGGCTGCTGACTGATGAGAGTGGTGGTTGCTGAAGGCTGGGGTGGCTGTGGCAATTTATTATAAAAGAAAGTATCAATGAGGTTTGCTGCATCAGTTGACTCTTTCATGCATTCGTTAATAGCATTTTACCCACAGTAGAACACATTTCAGAATTGGGGTCAGTCCTCTCAAAGCCTGTCAGTGCTTTGTCAACTTTCTCAATCCTTTGTTGTCATTTCAACAATATTCATAATATCTACACCACGGGTAGATTTCATCTCAAGAAACCACTTTGTTCATCCCTAAGAAGCAACTCCTCATGTATTCAAGTTTTATCATAATATTGCAGTAATTCAGTCATGTCTTTGGGCACCATTTGTAATTTTCTTGCTATTTCCACCACATCTACAGCTACTTCCTATCATCCATGAGGGTTGGAATCAGCGTCTTCCAAACTCCTGTTAATGTTGATGTTTTGACCTCCTCCCATGAATTACAAATATTCTTAATGGCATCTAGAGTGGTGAAACCTTTCTGGGAGGTTTCCAGTTTACATTCCCCAGATCCATTAAAGGAATCACTGTCTGTGACAGCTATAGCCTTATGACATAATTATTTCTTAAATAAATAATATTTCTCTTTTATACGAAATTTACTTCTTAAATATTTCTCAAATTTATTTCTTAATAATAAATTTCTTAAAATTTATTTCTTAAATGAAGTAAAAATTACTACTTGATCTATGGGATGCAGAATAGATTTTGTGTTAGCAGACATGAGAACAACATTAATTTCCTTGTACATCTCCATCAGAGCTCTTGAATGACCAAGTGTATTGTCAATGAGCAGTAATATTTTGAAAGGACTCTTTCTTTCTGAGCAGGCGGTCTCAGTAGGCTTCAAACAGCCAGTAAACCATGCTATGTAAAAACAGATGTGCTGTCATCCAGGCTTTGTTGTTCCAATTATAGAGCACAGGCAGAGTAGAGTTAGTGTAATTCTTATGGGCCCTAGAATTTTTGGAATGACCAATGAGCATTGGCTTCAACTTAAAGTCAGGAGCTGCATTATCCCCTAACAAGAGAATCATCGTATGCTTTGAGGCAAGACATTGATGTTCTAGATGGTGTCTTCCGAAAGAAGGCTGTTTTGTCTACATTGAAAATCTGCTTAGTATAGTGACCTTCGATGATCTTAGCTAGATCTTCTGGATCACTTGCAGTTTCTACATCAGGACTTGCTGCTTCACCTTATATTTTTGTGTTATGAAGATAACTTTTTTCCTTAAACCTCATGAGTCAACCTCTGCCAGCTTCTAACTTTTCTTTTGCATCTTTGTCACCTCTTAGCTTTTACAGAATTGAGGAGAGTTAGGGCCTTGCTCTGGATTAGGCTTTGGCTAAGGGGAATGTTGCAGCTGTGTGGATCTTCTACCGGACTACTGAAACTTTCTTCCTATCAGCAATAACATTCTTCCACTGTCTTATCCATGTGTTCACTGGAGTAGCACTTTTAATTTCCTCCAAGAACGTTTGCTTTGCATTCACAACTTGGCTAACTGACCCAAGAGACCTAGCTTTTGGCCTATTTCAGCTTAGGACATGCCTTCCTCACTAAGCTTAATCATATCTAGCTTTTGAGTTAAAGTGAGAGATGTGTGAGTCTTGCTTTATTTGAACCCTTAGACGCCATTGTAGGATTATTAATTGGCCTAATTTCAGTATTGTATCTCCGGGAATAGGGAAGCTAGAGGAGAGGGAGGAGGATGGAGAATGGCTGGTCGGTGGAGCGGTCAAAACATACACAACATTTATCAGTTAAATTTACCATCTTGTATGGGTGGGGTTCATGGCACCCCAAAACAACTACAAAAGTAACACCAAAGATCACTGATCACAGATCACCATAACAGATATTATAATAATAGTAATAATAATAAAAAACTTTGAAATATTGTGGTAATTACTAAAATGTGCTACATTACTAAAATGTGATACACAAAGTGAGCACATGCTGTTGGAAAAATTACACGGATGGCCTTACTTTACTCAGGATTGCCACAAACCTTCCATTTGTGGCAAAATGCAGAATCTACGAAGCATAATAAATCAAAGCACAACAAGAGGTGATGCCTGGATCATATACAGTTTACCTACTTAAAGTGCACAATTCAGTGTTTTAGTATATTCACAGAGTTGCACAGCCATCACTACTGCAACTTGAGAACATTTTCATCACCTCAAAAAGAAATTCTATATGCTGCGCCTTAGAAGTCACTCTCCATTCACCCTCACTCCGCCATCCCCTGCAACCACTAATATATTTTCTGTCTGTATGGATTGGTGTATTCTGGACATTTCATATAAATGGAATGGTACAATATGTGGTTCTTTGTGACAGGCTTTTTTGATTTAGCATCATGTTTTTAAGGTTCTTCCATGTTGTACATGTAGCAGTAGCACGTATCATTCTTTTTCATGGCTGAATAATATTCCTTTATATGACTATACCATGTTTTTGTTCATCTTGCTTTTTTAAAAAAATTTGCTTATCTCACCTACAAATAAATTACAGAGGGAAAAATGCAACTAATTGAGCACTCCATTTCTGTTAGCTAGTAGCTGATGGTATTTTAATAAACTGAGAAGATAATGAGGCGAATTTTCATGCATGGCTTGTGGCAGTAGGTGCAGTTCTGTGGTGTAGAGGCAATATGATGTAGTAGGCAGATGCTTGGATTTGTTTTGACTCCTGGTCCAGCTTTATGGATGCTGCAGATTCCTCACTTTGGAAAAGAGGAATGAAGAATGATGCCTAGCCTTCATTTGAAATTCGAAATGCTCCAAAATCCAAAACTTTCTGAGTGCAGACATGATGTGGCAAGTTGAAAATTCCACATCTGACCTCATGTGATGGGTTGTAGTTGAAATTTTGTTTCATGCACAAAATTCTTTAAAATGTGTATAAAATAACCTTCATGCTATGTGTGAAAGGTGTATATGGAACATAAATGAATTTCATGTTTAGACTTGGGTCCCATCCTCAAGATTATATATATGTAAATATTTCAAAATCTCAGAAAATTTGAAATCCAAAAGATTTATGGTCCTGAACATTTTGGGTAAGGAATACTCAACCTGTACCTCACCTGACTCATAGAATTTGAGATAATATTTATTAAAGCACTTAATATAATATGATATGCTGACATGGTATTAGTATTATATGTGATAGTTCTCTGGCCCAAACATGTCCTTAGTGTCTTTTTCAGATATTCACACACCCTTCCCCTCCACCACCCCCAAACCCCTTGGCAATTGTTCAAATAATGAAAATGAGTACTTTGTGAGACTTATTCTTTTCAAACTTTATGGCCTCATTTATTAAACTACATTGCAAGATGGAAAACATTTTTACTTCTTTTGAATGAGTGTGCCTTTTCTTGTGGATTGAAAAGAATATTCATTCAACAAAGCAACTACTATGTTTGTATGTCAGGCAGTAATGAGTGAGTCAAAGTCATTGCACTGTGTCTTTTACAGTCTAGAGAAAATAAAAGTGTAAGATTGTGAAACAATGTGAGAAGTTGAAAGACGGAGTTTGACCCTTTAAGACAGGAAATTGTTTTGACCATTGCCTCTTGTAACTGAAGAAGGAATCAACAAACATTGTTCAGCAGCGAGTGATGATGAAGAAACTGGCAGATGGTTTCCTGGGACTGGGTATCTCTGTACTAAAAGACTGATGAGGCTTTTAAAAGATACTTATTTTGCTGAATTAAAATTAAATCTTAAAATAGGAAAGGAGAAGAAAGTATCGTTTGAGACTTCTGTCAGATTTCTCTCCTAAAAACAGATTGACCAATGCTGTGAGCAGTGCTGGTGAAGAAAATCAATATATGCTCAGCAAGGAGCAAGTAAGTTGTTTTTTGTTTGTTTGTTTTTAATTAGTGGACTTTTAAAAGTAATTTTAGGTTCACAGGAAAATTGAGTAGAAAGTACAGAGTTCCCACTTAACTGCTTTTCTCCAGTGTGGTAGAATAATAAGATTGTAATAGATTATTTATCTTTGTATTTTTCCTGATCTCTTCTATCAGAACATTAGCCTTTTTTTTTTTTTTTTTTTGTACATGACTTAAATCCTTTTGTTAAATTTGAGAGTTTATAAATGAGTATTTTGACATTCATATTTTCTGACAAAAAGACTTTCACATAATTCCCAAGTTCCCAGGCTACTTTTTGCTTTCTCCATCCCACCCCTACCCCCTTGTTGGAATGTTAGTATGTATACAGATTTTATATATATATTTTATATATATATATAAATATATATAAACATTATATATAAACATTATATATAAACAATATATATAAACATTATATATATTTATATATATATATAAACATTAAATCAGAGACATTCTTCAGTGCCACTGAATTTTTTTTTTTGACATAATTTTAATAGCATGGTTTTACTTCATGGAAAAAATGGAAGATTGCAAATTGTTAAATTTTCAGTTAAATATAACCGGCCCTTGAAATTCAACTCCTTGATTTTATTAGGAACTTGACTTTTATTTTCTGTTTTGCACCATCACTATAGTAATGGGATTAAAGTTAAAACTAGCAAATTCAAGCAGATATTTCTATTTAAGCAGCTGTGATTAGAAAAGCAGATCTAATTTACTGAAGAAATGAGTTACCTCTAGATTTTGTTCTACTGTCTCCTTCCCCATATATCTGTTAATTTAATCTTTTTGGATTTGGGGAATTCAACAAGTTACTTCATGTTTTCTCGAAGTAAGATTTATTTTGGGTCTATAATTACTTGCCTCATGAGATCTTCCATTTTAAATTAATTACTATAAAAATATTTTTTACTGTTACTAAATACCTCAACTCTCAGTGTTAACCTTTTTTTCTACCTTTTTGTTGGGTTTGAAATCATTGATATTTTCAGATTTCATAGTCTATATTTTGAAGCTGTGTAGTCCCATATGTTAACGTAAGATGGCAGTATTGAGATAAATGTGTAGTGACACCAAGTGATTTTAGTTATTTAGTCAATTAGCCCATTGTAACAGGGGAAACTTGCTTCTTTAAAGTTCTTAGAAATGTATGCCAATTCTAGGTCTTTTTGCCAACTTTTTGAAGTCACAGTTCCATGGAGTTCAGCCAGGGGTATCAGGAATCTTTTCAGTGCTAGGAATCTCTTTAGTATTGAAAGATACTGACTAAATATTTTCTTTTCGTTTTGTTTTTGTTTTTTTTTTTTTTTTTTGAGACGGAGTCTCGCTCTGTCGCCCAGGCTGGAGTGCAGTGGCCGGATCTCAGCTCACTGCAAGCTCCGCTTCCCGGGTTCACGCCATTCTCTGGCCTCAGCCTCCCGAGTAGCTGGGACTACAGGCGCCCGCCACCTCGCCCGGCTAGTTTTTTGTATTTCTTAATAGAGACGGGGTTTCACCGTGTTAGCCAGAATGGTTTCGATCTCCTGACCTCGTGATCCGCCCGTCTCGGCCTCCCAAAGTGCTGGGATTACAGGCTTGAGCCACCGCGCCCGGCCTGACTAAATATTTTCTTTCTTTTTTTTTTTTTTTTTGGAGACAGAGTCTTGATGTATCCCCCAGGCTGGAATGCAGTGATATCATCTCGGCTCACTGCACCCTCCACCTCCCAGGTTCAAGTGATTCTCATGCCTCAGCCTCCCAAGTAACTGGGATTACAGGCACCTGCCACCATGCCCAGCTAATTTTTGTATTTTTAGTAGAGACAGGGGTTCACCATGTTGGCCAGGCTGGTCTTGAACTCCTAACCTCAGGTGATCTGCCTGCCTTGGCCTCCCACAGTGCTGGGATTACAGGATTATAGGTGTGAGCCACAGTGCCCGGCCACATACTGGCTAAATATTAATAAGTAAAAGTTTATATAACTAGCCTGGCTGTTCTCTGAATTTATATTCAAATGTCCAGCTGCCTTTTGAATAGACACTTTTTGACTATCACTAGATTGTAGGTCTACTAAGTCGTTATTCATTATATCTGCACAATTATTTTACCTTTGTACATTTTTTAAAACTATTCTTGTTGAATTGTATCCAGTTTTTAAAGGATTACTCTTAAATCTATTGTCATATCTGTTCTCGCCATAGTTGGAAAGTATACCTACTCTGTGCTGACCCCAACAGTAGAACGGGGAGGCAAATCTTGTTTCAGTTATTATTTTTAAAAAAGAAACCTCAAACACACAAAACCCCACAACTTTTTAATACCTGTTAAATCAGTAGAATAGGCTGTTTTGTGAAGTAGTAAGTTTCCTGTTTTAGAAGTATGTTAGTCGAATCTGGATGACTGTGTCAGAGATTCTATAGACGAAATGCTTCTACCACATAAGAGGTTAGGAAATGATTTCATTATTCCATAACTGAAGGCTCAGTTCATTTCAATTCAGCAAGCAGTTTTTGAGCACATACAGTGTGTGGTCATAGTGCTAGGCATTGGGAATACATAAACAGGGTAAGAAGTTATACCCCCTACATCCAAGGGGCTCTCAGTCTAGTAAGGAAGATGCCTTAAGAAAGCAATTTAGTCAAAAGCAAAAGGATGCTTGGGAAAGTAAGTCAATCTCTGCAGTTCATGGTAGTTGGAAATGACTTCTGTGTGGAGGTAAGATGTAATGTGAGCCTTAATCATTGACATTGTAGTGGGATGGAATTTACATTGGTATAGGATTATTAAAATTCAAATCCTCGTTCAGCATTTCCTAACCAAAACTTGGTCATCTTTAAAATTCAGGTAATACTCATGTTTCAAGATGTTGAGAAGGTTGACTGGAGTTCTGTGTTCATGTATTTATGTGTACCACACAAATACATGTAAAGACACACTTATCTTTTACCACTATGCTTTACACAATTATTAAGTATTTTATTAATTGTTATTAATACCATCATGACAATCATTCCAGGCAAAATTTGGCTAGGAAAGAATAAGGAAGACATCAAGGAAGAAGAGTATTGAGCAAAGGCCTACATGGGAATGAAAATGTAAAATACCAAAGTTAATTTGATGGTTTGAGTTAGACAGTGTTGGGAAATAAGCTATTAAATAGGGTGTTATCTATGCCAGAGAAAAACAGTATACTTTACCTGTCATCTAGATGCTGATTTAAAATTTTTCGTGGCTGGGCGTGGTGGCTCAGACCTGTAATCCCAGCACTTCGGGAGGCCAAGGCAGGAGGATCACTTGAACCCAGGAGTTTGAGACCAGCCTGGGTAACAGGGGGAATCCCTACCTCTACAAAAGAAAAAAAAAAAAATTAGCCAGGCGTGGTGGCATGTGCCTGTAGTCCCAGCTACTCAGGAGGCTGAGTTGGGAGGATCACCTGAGCCTGGGAGCTCGAGGCTACAGTGAGCCATGATCATGCCACTGTACTCCAGCTTGGGCAGCAGAGCAAGACCCTGTCTCTAAATAAATAAATAAAATAAGATTGTTCCTATTTCTGCTTTAGTTATTTGTGTTAATTTTAAATAAGTTCCACGTATTCTGAGGTTTACACTTAAACATCTCTCTCCTTAATTAGAACATAGACAAGTAAAATCTATTGTTATTTTTCAGGAATATTTAGACAAATCTACTGAAATAAATACACAGCTTTTTCCAGGTTATTTTTGAGTACCTGCTATGTTCAGGTTATTTGACTGGCAACAGAGGGTATACAAAGATGAATGCATTGAAATTGTCTCCAAACACAGTTTGGAGAACGAGTATAATAGCACTAAAACAGATAAAAACAAAATTACTGAGAGAGAATTAATTTGAACTCTTTGGGGTTTGGTAAAGGCTTTATAAGGAGTGTTTGAAGTAGGCTACCAAAGACTTTTCTTTCACTAATATCAGCATATCAGCCCTTAGTAATTGTTTTGATGTGTTTTTTAATAACCCGATTGAGGTATAATTCATGTCAACTATACATATTAAAGTGTACAGTTTGGTCAGTTTTTACATATATATACACCCGTGAAACCATCACCATAGTCAAGATAAAATATCCATCACATCCAAGTTTCTTTGTGACCCTTTCTAATTCACTTTCTATCCCCATTTTCAGGTAACCACTGATAGGCTTTCTGTCACTATACATTACGTTGTATTTTCTAGGATTTTATATAATGAAATCATAGTGAATATTTTTTTTGTTGGGCTTCTTTCACTCAGCATAGTGATTGTAAGATTCACCTGTGCTGTTGATGAATCTAATAGTTCATTCCTTTTCAAGACCAAGTAGTATTCTGTTATACAGATCCACCACCATTTGTTCACCTTTTGATGGACATTTGGTTATTCACAGTTGAAAGGCTATTGCAAATAATGCTTCTGAATATATGTGATCTTCGTATGTTATGTTTTGATTTTTTGGGAACCTGTCTAATTAGATGGAATGACTGAGTCTTACGTAGGTGTATTTTTCACTTTTTTTTTTTTTCCCTTGAGACTCTCACTCTGTTGGCCATGCTGGAGTGCAGTGGCACGATCTTGGCTCACTGCAACCTCTGTCTCGTGGGCTCAAGCAGTTCTCCCGGCTCAGCCTCCCAAGAAGCTGGGATTACAGGCATGTGCCACCACGCCCAGCTAATTTTTGTACTTTTAGTAGAGACTGGGTTTCATCATGTTGGCCAGACTGGTCTCGAACTCCTGACTTCAGATAATCCTCCCGCCTTGGCCTCCCAAAGTGCTGGGATTACAGGCATGAGCCACTGTGCCCGACCGTAGTTTTCACTTTTTAAGAAACTGCCAAGCTTTTCCCACCAATATATGAGAGTTTCAGTTGTTCCACATCCTGCCAACACTTGATATGGCAGGCCTTTTTAATTTTAACCATTCTAATGGGTGTGTAGTAGTACTTTGTTGTGGTTTTAGTTTGCATTTTCATAATGATCAGTGATACTGAGCATCTTTTCATGTGCTTGTTTACATCTATATATCTACTTTAGTGAAGTCTTTAAATATTTTGTCTGCTTTTTAATTGGGTTATCTTTATTACTGTTCTGTGTGTGTGTGTGTGTGCGCGTGCGTGTGTGTTGTCTAGGTACAGTCCTTTGTCAGATTTATGCCTAGAAATATGTTATCTTAGTCTATGGTTTGCCTTTTTAAAAAAAATAATAATATATATTAATGGACTGATTTTGCCCCATTATTGAGGCATTTCACCCTGAGTATTTATATGTACCCTGTGTATTTTGAGGTTTTCCTACTCTGGCTTGTGTGAAAACTATTCTTTTTTGTGTGTTAGCTTTGGGAATTGTTTTTTTCTTTTTTCAGACGGGGTCTGTTACCCAGGCCAGAGGACAGTGGTGTGATCATAGCTCACTACAGCCTCAACCTCCCAGGCTCAGGCAGTCCTCCCACCTCAGCCTCCCAAGTAGCTGCGACCACATGCATATACCACCATGCCTGGCTAATCCTTAAAAAATGTTTAATACATGGAACTTATTTATTTTTATTTATTTTTCTTGCTGTGTTGCCCAGGTTGGTCTCCTGGTGGGCTCAAGCAATCCTTCCTTTCTGCTTCCTGAGTCACTGGGATTATAGATAGGAGTAATCTGTAATTAACTCTGCTAATTTTTACCTATTCCTTTTCAATGTTTTTTCTCTGGGATTTGGATAGTTTTCTCATATGCATGTGCTGTTCAGTGCCAGCTGAAAACTTGAGGGAGCCCGTGCTGGTCTGCAGCACTCTCTTCTCAGGTACTTTTCCTGTGAATTCAGCCAGTGTGGCCTCCCTAAATTCTCACTCCCATCTCAGCTGCTCAGGGTGACTTCCGAGCTGTTTGGGTGTCCCCTCCCTGTGCTATAGTCTGGAAACTTGGCAGTAAGCAGGGGCAGTCGTTGGAGTCACCTCCTTTGCCTTCTTTTTCTCATACTATGACTATTGTTGAGTGTCTGAAACTTTGTGTGTTTTGTTCAGCTTTCTGGTAGTTTAAGGTAGGACAGTAAATCTGGTCCCTGTTACTCTGTCTTGACCGGAAGTGGAAACTGTTTCAGTGTATTTTTGCTTCAGGAATAAAAATGTCATACTTGAGTCATTTTTGTTCCTGATTTATGTTAAGCTGTTGGATTGATGCTTCTCCAAATACTCCCTGGAACTGATGTTTCAATTAGATGTGGAAGACTTAACAAAAATTTTTTTTCTGGTAATTTTCTTCCCAAAGCATCTGGCAGTTCATGTTGCTTATTTGTATACTTACATAAATATGGGAATTACATGAGTTGTGTAAAGCTGTATTTGATATTCCTGAATCATGTTTAAAAACATACTTTGCATAACATCAATTAAGTGTGAAATGTGAATTAAGAGCTTAGAAGGATCTAGCTGAGTACATTTAGGGGGAAAACATGCAATTATTAGTTCTTTTAATGGTTGAGCTTTTTGAATGACTTGAAGTAGTTGCTTTGTATCCTTTATCTACTTTGAACACACACATAGTTATTAACCCTCATTAAAAGACAGGATTTTAGACTTAAACTTTGTTTTTGGTTGAAGACATAGTAAAATCTCCTCACCAATTTCTGTAAGTAAAAGGAGGGGTGTAATTTGGAGAACTGCAGTAATCCACTTAATCATTTCGCACTATTATTCCTAAAATAAGAAGGGTTGACCAGATCTCAAACCTAAAACATTATGATTCTGTATATTTCTATCCAGACATTTATATAGATTACTCATTTGCTTTCTTATATTTGTATTAATAGTTTACATTTTCAGGCAAAATATGTATCTTTTCAAGTGGTTTTGTCACTTTTTGGAAAATGCAACATTCCAAGTTTAATGCATTTTTATCAGGGAGAGAGCAGAGTTAAAGGTATAATTCCTGTTCTTTGGGATACTTCTGCCAAGAGTCTCAAAGAAAGAATAGTAATTGTAATGACTATTATAGTCATTACAATGTAATGGGAGATGTAAGTTAATTTGAGAACTATGACTAATTGGATCAGAATGCAGAACATCTGAATTATTCTTAATTTGGTGTTAATTATTCATTCTGCTTAGACATTTTAAATATAGTATTAGGACAAAATTATCAGACTTTTGTGGAATATATATGACTCTAGGGACACAAACCAATATGGGACAGAGTTATAGACATATTATTCCTCAAGATGTCACATTGTAATATGTAGCACAGGGATTCTTGCGGTATAGAGTCTGAAATCCCGAAACTATATTCAAGTTTTTATGGGCCACATGCGTTTCTCTAGTACGAAGTTCCATTTTCTTAGATTCTCAGATGGTTTCATGTCCTTTGTGAAAGTTAAGAATCACAGATGCAGTGAGCATTGAGTGATTGCCTTGGCAGCCCTCCCTTAAAAAACATTTACATCTTCCTGTATTTTTTGCTTGTTTGTTTGTTTGTTTTGAGACAGGGTCTTACTCTGACATCCTGGAGTGCAGTGGCATGATCGTGGCTCATTGCACCCTCAACTTCCTGGGCTCAAGTGATCCTCACACCTCAGCCTCCCAAGTAGCTGGAACTACAGACATGCGCCACCACACCTGGCTAATTTTGTGGGGTTTTTTTGTAGACACAAGGTCTCTCCATGTTTCCCAGACTAGTCTCAAACTCCTTGGCTCGAGCAGTTCTTCCATCTGGGCCTCCCAAAGTGCTGGGATTACAGGTGTGAGCCACCTCTCTCAGCTTATTCTTCTGTTAAAGGAAAAACTTGGTTCTTTCTGTCATGGTATCCTGAACCTCACAACTCTGTTTATTGAATGGTAGTGACAAAGCCACATGATACCGTAGATAAAATAAAATATAGCAATCTTTATGCTCTCAGCAGTCTTATGACAAAATATATGCAGGGGTTTTATATAAGAAAAGCATAATTATGAGTGTCAACCGAGAAGGAATTCCTTTCACATTTGTTCTCTTTTTTGCCCTCCTATACCTACATACCTGTGTTTCTCTCTGTGTGTGTCTCTCTCTCCTCTCTCTGTCTCTCTGTCTCTCTGTCTCTCTGTCTCTCTCTCTCTCACACACACACACACACACACACACACACACACACACACTCTTTCTTACTCCCTCATTCAGACATATACACATACTCATACCCATTTATTGTTGCTAGTATTTTGGGCTTATTCATAGACCAGCTTTGGTTTGTTGGAGAAGATTGGAAGTGAAACCAGAAAAGTTCTCATACCATCTTTGGGACTTTGGTATATTCAAGGAGAAACTGGAGATTTGGTTCCTTCAAATAGTGATTGGGCATATACTAACTGGAGTTAGGCTTAAGAACTCCAGTTAGCTAGGAGATGGCTTAAGAACCAGATTGGACTCTTTTAAGATTAAATTGTGACATACGGCAAAGAGCAGTGTGTTCATAGACTTGGGACCAAATCACTTCTTCACAGAAATTACTGATTTACTTTATACAGTCCTGGCACATACCTTTAATGGCTTCTGGTAAAAATTGGATCATAAATAAATACTTTTATGAATTTGTTTTTGGTGTTTAAAAGTTATGAAAACAAACAAACCCTACTGTATGTGTGCACACACACAAACTCCGCAACTGTCTCAGCTTCTACCAGTTGAAGGTATCCAAGTCTCCATGTTTGGAGTCCACATATTTGGCATAGAAACATAATATGTTTTTTTATTTGACACTGTGCTACTTAACTTTGTCGAATAAAACAGAAATGTGAGTTAGCCTTTTATATGGGCAAACAGGGATAAGCATAAACAACTGTTGAAGAAGGATTGTATATTAGCTCTTTGGAAGCTCTTTTGATAATAGATAATTCCCTGGAGGCAGTTGGTTTTTTATATACCTGAGTTTGATATTTTGCCAGTTGAGTTTCAAACAATGAAATAGAAATTCGTTTATATATTGCTTAGTCATTCTTGTTTATAAGAAGAGCATTCTGAAATTCTTAACTATGAATGGGCCCTTGATTTGAACCATATAGTTTAAAATGTCTGAAAAATTATTGGCTAAGTCCTCTTGAATTTTATACCTCATCGTTATGAGTTAGATGTTTCACTTATTCCTTCTTTGAGAGTTGTTTGGGAAAAAACTCTGTTTTTCCTCTGACTTCACAACAACACAACAATAGTCAACACAACTTCTGCGTTAGTCCATTCTTGCGTTGCTGTGAAGAAATACCTGAGGCTGGGGAAGAGACGTTGAATTGGCTCACAGTTGTGCAGGTTATAAAAGCATGGCTCCAGCATCTGCTTCTGGTGTGGGCCTCAGAAGGCTTCCACTCATGGTGGAAGGGAAAGGGAGCCGGTGTACCACATGGTGAGAGCAGGAGCAAAAGTGAGAGAAGGAAGAGGTCCCAGGCTCCTTTACACAACCAAATCTCATATGAACTAACTGAGCAAGAATTCACTTATCACCAAGGGAATGATGCTAAACCATTTGAGAGAGATCCTCTCCCATGACCCGGTCACTTCCCACCAGGCCCTAGCTCCAACATGGGGAATCACATTTCAACATGAGATTGGAAGGGGACAAACATCCAAACCATATCATTCCAACCCTGGCCCCCCAAATCTCATATCCCCACATTTCAAAATACAATTATGACTTCACAAGAGTTTCACAAGTCTTAACTCATTCCAGCATTAACTCAAAAGTCGCAAGTCTGAAGTCTGCGGAGTCTCATCTGGAGATGAGTTTCTTCCATCTATGAGCCTGTGAGATCAGAAATGAGTTATTTACTCCCAAGATACAATGGTAGTACAGACATTTGGTATACCTCCCATTCCAAAAGGGAGAAATTGGCCAAAAGAAAGGGGCAGTAGGCTTCATGCAAATCTGAAACCCAGCAGGGCTGTTGTTAAATCTTTTTTTTTCTTTTTCTTTTTTTTTTTATTTTTTATTTTTCTCTCTTTTTTTAAACAGAGTCTCACTCTGTTGGTCCAGGCTGGAGTGTAGTGACATGATCACAGCTCACTGCAACCTTGACCTCTCTGGCACAAGCGATTCTTCCACCTCAGCCTCCCAAGTAGCTAGGACCTCAGGAGTGCACCACCATGCCTGGCTAATTTTTCTATTTTTAGCAGAAACAGGGTTTCGCCATGTTGCCCAGGCTGGTCTTGACCTTCTGAGCTCAAGTGATCTGCCCACCTCGGCCTCCCAAAGTGCTAGGATTGTAGGTGTGACCCACTGTGCCAAGCCAGTCATTAAATCTTAAAGCTCCAAAACAATTTCCTTTGATTCCCCATCCCACATCCAGGGCAAACTGGTACAAAGGTGGGCTCCCAAGGCCTTGGGCAGCTCTGTGTCTGTGACTTTGCAGGGTGCAGCCCCTATGGCTGCCCTCATGGGTTAGAGTTGAATGCCTGTGGCTTTTCCACACCGAGGTTACAAGCTTCTGATGGCTCTACCATTCTTGGATCTGAAGGACAGCAGTCCCCTTCTCACAGCTCCACTGTACAGTTCCCTGGTGGGGACTCTGTGGCGGGACTCCATTGTGATGTTTCCCCCTGGCACTGCCCTAGAAGAGTTTCTCTATGGAGAGCCTCTGCCCTTGTGGCAGGCTTCTATGTGGGTACCCAGTCTTTCCCATAAATTCTCTGGAATTTAGATGGGAGCTGCCAAGCCTTCTTTACTCTTATACTGTGCACCTACAGGCTTAATACCACATGGAAGTCGCCAAGACTTATGGTGGCTTGTGTTCTCTAAAACTGTGACCTGAGCTGTACCTGGGGCCCTTTGAGCCACAGCTGAAGCCAGAGCTACTGGGATGTGGGGAGCAGTGTCCTGAGGCTGGCCAGGGCAGCAATGCTCCGTGCCTGGCCCCTGAAATCATTCAGTCCTCCTAGGCTTCTTGGGCCTGTGATGAGAAGGGATTCCTCAAAGATTTTTGAAATGCTTTCAAGGCCTTTTTCCCATTGTCTTGGATATTAGCACCTGGTTCCCTTTTAGTCATGATAATCTCTCTCTTTTTTTTTTCTTTTGGAAATAGAGTTTTTCTCAGTTACACAGGCTGGAGTACAGTGGCATGATCGTAGCTGGGACTACAGGCATGCACCATCACACCCAGCTAATTATTTTATTTTTTGTAGAGATGGGGGGTCTCACGTTGTTGCCCAGGGTGGTCTTGAACTCCTGGGCCCAAGTGATCCTCCTGCCTTGACCTCCCAAAGTTCTGGTATTACAGGCATGAGCTAACATGCCCTGGCCATGATAACCTCTTTATCAGGTGGTTGCTCCACAACCTGCTTGGATTCTTCTCCTGAAAATACTTTTTCTTTCTCTATCACATGGCTCGACTGAAAATTTTCCAAACTTTTACACTCCACTTCCCTTTTGTATATAAGTTCTAACTTTAAGTCATTTATGTGCTCCCATATTTGATCATTGGCTGTTGGACGCAGCCAGGCCACATCTTGAATGCTTTGCTACTAAGCAGTTTCTTCTGCCAGATATCCTAGACCATCACTCTTAAGTTCAAACTTCCACAGATCCCTGTATTGTGTGCCCTAGGGTATTTCTAGGGCACACAATACAGGGTAACAGGCAGAGGCTGAAAGAGTTTGGAGGGCTCAGAAGAAGATAGGAAGATGAGGAAAAATTGATGAGGGTATCCCTAGGGGACACAATACAGCAGGTTCTTTGCTTAGATGTGACAGGGGTAACATTTGCTCTAGTTCCCAATAACATCCTCACTTCCATCTGGAACCTCATCAGCCTGGACTTACTGTTCATATCCCTATCAGCATTTTCACAACCATTTAACCAGTCTCTCAGAAGTTCCAAATTTTTCCTCATCTTCCTGTCTCCTTAGCCCTCCAAACTCTTCCAGCCTTTGCCTGTTACCCAGTTCCAAAGGCACTTCCACATCTTCAGGTGTCTTCATAGCAATGCCCCACACCTTGGTACCAATTTTCTGTGTTGGTCCATTTCTGCAATACTATAAAGAAATTCCTGAGACTGGGTAATTTATAAAGAAAACAAGTGTATTTTGGCTCACGGTTCTGCAGGCTGTACAGGAAGCTTGGCTCTAGCATCTGCTTCTGGGGAGGGCCTCAGGAGATTTACAATCCTGACGGAAGGCAAAGGGGAAGCAGGTATCACATGGCAAGAAAGGAGCAAGAGAGAGAAGGGGGAGGCCCCAGACTCTTAAACAACCAGATTTCATGTGAACTAACTGAGAAGTCACTCATCACCAAGAGGATGGCACTAAGCCATTCAAGAGGGATCCATCCCCATGATTCAATACCTCCCACTAGGTCCCACCTTCAACATTGGGGATCACTTTTCAGCATGAGATTCGGAGGAGACAAACATCCAAACTCTATTAACTTCTGTGACCCAGTGTTGGGGGATGGGGGTTCCCACCAATAAGCAGCAGACACTAGCTAGGTATCCTCTAATTTTGACACTATCTCCCTGGACGTAGCATCAGGTCTCACAGGTTGAGGACTCAATCCCCAAGATTGCCTCCTGCCCTTTTCAGACACCAGTTATAAGTCTGGGCCTCTGGAACTCCTGACTGACTAGCTTCAAGTTGGGGTTTTCACAACCCCCTCTTTGGGTTCACTTAATTTGCAGGAGTGGCTCACAGAGCTCAGGGAAACAGGTTTACTGGTTTAGTATAAAAGATATTAACAGAGGATACAAATGACACATAAAACAAGGTATGAGGGAAGGGATGTGGAGCTTCCATGCCCTCCCAAGGCCACACCACCCTCCAGGAACCTCCACATTTTCAGCTGTCCGTAAGCTCTCCAAACCCTGTCCTCTTGGGTTCTTATGGAGGCCTCATTACTTAGACATGATTAAACTATTGGCCGTTGGTGATCAACTTGACCTTCAGCCCCTCTCCCTCTTCCCTGAGGTTGAGGGGTGGGCCTGAAAATCCTAACCCTGTAATCATGCCTTTGCCTTTTTGCTGACCAGCCCCATCCTGAAGCTATCAATCAATGTGAGCACACAAAAAGACAGCACTTGGGAGATTTCAAGGATTTTAGGAGTTTCTACCAGGAAACAGGAACAAAGACCAAATATATATTATATTTCACAATATCATTGGAACCTTAAGAAAGAAGCCTCTCTCCTTTCTTACGGCACCTGGAGGAATAAAGATAATAATAAAGATTGCTTTATTTATGAATAGTAATACTTTACAAAGTAATCTTTATTATCTTTATTCTAGTTTGCCCTTGAACCATTAAAGATTACTAAGTTGAATTCAGGCTAAGAAAAAGTAGCAAAGAAAAACATTTATGTTTGAGATTTTAGTGATTTATATTCTGAGATGTTATGTAATGGAAATACTTTTGAGATAAAGCAAAAAATACTTAACATTCTTTTAGTTGTTGCAACTTATTTAAGAGTGTGTGTAATTCTTACCCTTGAAACCTCAACCCAGACATTTAGTGAATTCTGTTTTTGAAATGGGAAAATCAAGAATAAAGTCAGGTTTTTAAAAATTGTATAAAACGTGTAGTTGCTAAAACGTAATTTTAAGTCCTCCTTAGGGTTTCAGTTTAATGAACCCTAAGTCCTTAGGGTTTCATGTTGATAGCATATTATATGAAATATTATGGCAGCTTTTTCTATTTTATAAGCTGTTTTTCTCTGAGATAAAATTTCTCCAAGGGGGATTTTTAATAGTCAAGCTTCCTTGACTTTTTTTTAAAAAAGACATAAACCAAACCAAGTATATTCTTACCTGTATCCAGTAAAGATTTGTGTACATACATTTAGGAGTGATTTATACATATTTCTTGAAGTGATAATTTGTTTTAGGTGATTATATGTTTTATATATATTTGTGTTATACTTTACCAGTAGTGATATTGTCAAGCAGAAAAATTATGCAGCAACATAAAACTAATTTTATTTTCTTTTTAAAAAACGTGTTCTTAAGAAACCTTACCTGGACATAATACTAACTTAAAACATCTTCTTTTAATATGTCTTATAGTCCAGTGTCTTAGAAATGACCCAACTCATTTTAGTTACATCTAGGAAATCAAAGGTAAAGATGGAGAGATTGACTGGCAAGGAGAGGAGGTTCATGAATTGAGAGTAGAATGTGTAGGAAATATGAAATAGATCACATCGAGTCTGGATACAACATCAGAATCCTTCTCAGTGCAGTGTTCCAAGTAGCTATTAATTACTGATTGGAGATTTGGCCTAGATACTGGTTTTATGACTAAAAATTGTCATTTATTGACATATTCTCTTTCTTCCAAGCAAGAGTAAAAATTTAGATGCTTACACCCTTGTCTTTATTCATCTGCTTAGAGGCTTACATCATTAGTGATCATGTCATAGGGCAAAATTGGGGTTCAGCGCCAGAGGTCACATGGTTCTTGGCTTCAGGGAGGCAAGAATTCAAAAGTTAGCCAAAAGAGTAGAGCGAAAGCAAGTTTATTAAAAAGTAAAGGAATAAAAGGGAGGCTGCCACATAGGCAGAGTAGCCCTGAGGGCTGCTGGTTGGCTATTTTTTATGGTTATTTATTAATCATAGGCTAAACAAGGAGTGGATTATTCATGAGTTTTCTGGGAAAGGGGTAGGGAATTCTCGGGATCAAGGGTTCCTTCCTTTTTAGACCATATAGGGTAACTTCCAGGAGTTGCCATGGCATCTGTAAACTGTCACGGCACAGATGGGAGTGTCTTTTAGCATGCTAATGTATTATAATTAGCACATAATGAGCAGTGAGGATCAGTGAGGATGAGCAGAGGTCACTGTCATTGCCCTCTTGATTCTGGCTGGTTGTGGCTGGCTTCTTTACCACAACTGGTTTTATCAGCAGGGTCCTTGTGACCTGTGTCTTGAGAAACATGTTCTGCCAAACTATCTTAATCAGCTTTTTTAGAACTGTGCTTTTCATTGAATATTTTTTTTTTTTTGTTATTGCATGTGCATTTCAGATGGAACACCCGAGAAATGTGGTCTTTGCCTTTACATTCTTAGAAAAGAATTGATGCCTTATTTAAGAAACAATCAGCTGGGCATGGTGGCTTACACCTATGATCCCAGCACTTTGGGAGGCCGAAGCGAGAGCATCACTTGGGGCCAGGAGTTCAAGACCAGCTTGGGCAACAACGTAAGACCCCATTTCTACAAAAATAAATAATTAAATAAATAAATAAATAAATAAGTGGGGCGTGGTGGTACGCTCCTGTGGTCCTAGTTACATGGGATTCCTACGTGGGAAGAGCACTTGATCCCAGGAGGTCGAGGCTGCAGTGAGCCATGATCACGCCACTGTAATCCAGCCTGGGTGACAGAGTGAGCTCCTGTATCTTTAAACAAAAACAAGGAAAATAATATCATTTTTTAAAAATTTTGCGGGATTTTTTTTTTTACATGTACTTTTGCCAAATTGCATGTTGCTGAAGAGTGTTACTAAGCACTGACAATGGAGTCTTCCTCAGTCAGTATGTTGAAATACTACGTTTCTTCCCACAAATAAGAACTGATTTGATTTTAAATGATTTGTTTTTCTTTTTTTTTTTTCCGAGACAGATTCTCACTCTGTCACCTGGGCTAGAGTGCAGTGACGCGATCTCGGCTCACTGCGACCACCGCCTCCCTGGTTCAAGTGATTCTTGTACCTTAACCTCCTGAGTAGCTTGGACTACAGTCGTGTGTCACCACACCCAGCTAATTTTTTTGTATATTTGATAGAGATGGGGTTTTACTAGGTTGGCCCACCTGTTCTCAAACTCTTGACTTCAAGTGATCTGCCCACGGCCTCCCTGAGTGCTGGGATTACTTGATTTTAAATGATTTTAATCAACAATGATTTGAAAGTAAATTTAAGTGACTAAGAAGTTACTAAGTTCCTAAATTATTTACTCTTCATAAGCAAGTATTTTCTTATCAAAGGCATTAAGGTTTTTCCAAGTAAAATTTTTTGGTATAAACTGTTTCCATACAATTTAATTTATGGTATACCTGTGGTTTTGCTTTTGCATTTGGATCTTTAGCACTTTTGGATGTCTGATGAATTTTAAAATATGCTATTCAACGAAATGAGTTTGTTACTTGATACTGTGTTTACCTTTAGAATAAAGTGTTAGGTACTGATGATATTTTAGGAGAACTGACTTGAACTCATCTCCTGGATTCTAAACTCAGCACACCACTAATTTGTGTGCTGGGTCACTTCACTGCTAGAACTGCTGTGGCTCTTGCTGCCACTGTGGCTGTTTGCTATCACTGTGGTAGTGTTTGCCATAGAGCCATCGATCAATCTGATGGCAAATACGCGAGTATTTTTCTGTAGCTCAAATCCAACAGCTTTGCAAGGGAAGTAGCTTATCTTCATTTGGCAGGAAGCCTGAGAGAGATTGAGTAATCTGCCCTAAAATTTGCTCATAACTAGGTTATGCCCTCTAGTTTTCAAGCTGCTTAGTTTTTCCCTCTCTAAAAGGGTATGATAGTACCTGTATCATAGGGTAAGCAATTACTTTGCTAAGGCTACAATGAGCAGCATTTCTGTTTTAAGACTTAGTAGGAATGTATTCATGACCCAGCTCAAACACCACCTCCCCAGCAAAGTGTATTCAATTCTTCCTTAGACAGAAGGATTTGTTCTTCTCTAGGTTTCTCTAACAGACACATGCAAATCTGCAAGAGCCAGAAATGTTTCATTTGTGTTTTTGTTCTTTTGTGCCACTATTCTTCTCCCCTCCCCTCCTCCTCCAAGAAGAAACTAGCATGGTGCCTGGCACTTGGCATGAAATGACAGGGCATGTCACATCTAACAAATTAACCAAATGGATCTTTTGAAAAGTCTCTTCTTTATTACGTTTTGGAAAATTGAGTGCAGCTAATTTGCCCAGGGCCTTTTGTGTGAATACGAGCATCATCAGCTAGTGGCTTTTTCTTGAGTAACAAGCTACGTTAAATCACAAAGGGTAAAAGTAGAAAAATAATGATTATGAATGAAATTGTGCTCTTTTAAAATACTTTTCATTATCAACAAACTTAAAATATTTATACTTGGTTATTGTAAAAATATATAAATTATAAAAATAAAATTATAAGTTTATTATTCCCTACAGGCACATTTCAATTTCTAAGCAAAATCTTGTTCTTGCTTTTAATGGGCTCTAGTTTTTGTAAACTATTATCCTTGTCTTATTATTATTTTACTAGTGCATTTAACTAGACCCTCAAGATACTGGGGTTTTTTTGGTGTATTTCAAATTTGTATAATAGACATTGCTCTATGTAAGAAAATAATCAATACTTATGGACTTTATAAAAAGTTAGCACTTTTGCTTCCTATTGAAAATTATTTGGAATTCTAAAATACAATTTTAAAACAAATTGGATTCATCAAATGGTAGAAGACAGTAATTTGTTTTTGATGGGATGTTTTACTGTGAGAATCTAATATATAAACTTCCTTGATTTCCCATAAAACTTCCGATAAGCATTTTTAAGTATAATTTTCCTCAAATTTCTGCTGAAGAATTCACTGATTTTAACATATCACTGACAGTAAGGCAGTAAAAAAAAAAAAGGGAAGGGGAAGGTGTTTCCTGCCTTTTGTATAAACCCAAGGAACCTTGAAATTTACAACTTAAATCTGAGTCACAGTCTGGATTTCATTTCTTCTATAGCTTGGATGCAATTAATGAACTTTGAACTCATAATTTGTGCTAGCCCTTTTGGTCTCTTTCCTTCCCCCAATTTATAGTTTTCATGTGTGTGTTTTTGTTTTTCTTGTATCTTTTCTCCTATTTGCTATTTATTTGATTAACTTTTGAATCTAAGTATGTAAGACTGTCCATACCACTGTCTGTCCTGTGCTCTCCAGCATAGTAGCCACCAGCAACATGTGGCTATTGGGTGCCTAAAAAGGGGCTGGTCTGAGTGAAGCTGTCCATAGTGTAAATTATGCACTTGATCTCACACACTTGGTAGAAAAAAGAATGTAAAGTTCCCAAATGGCATATAAATTACTTGCTGAAATGACAGTAGTTTGGATATATTGTCATATGTTGTCCCCAGTTTATTAGAGTTCTTGGCGTGGGGGAAAGAGTTACTGACAATAGATTCTTCTGGTTAGATGGTGGAGGTGTTGCTGCTGTTGCTGCTATCCTCCCTGACCTGTTTTGTGTCCTAATAGATTCCGTGGTGAGCAATAACTGAAAGTTGAATTTAGGATTGCTTCTGGCTTTGAGGTTTTTAGGTTTCTACCTAATGGCTAAAGGATTTAAAATGTAAACCAGTATATTTATATTACTTGTTTTTCTTTTAACTTGTATCCTTATTAAATTTCATTATTTAGATGATGACAGTGGTGTTAGCTTAGACTTGAATATACTGAGATGTATAAAGGAGCCAGGCAAGTAACAAAGGAATGAATTCATCCTACGTTAGATAATGTGGAATGATACGTGTGCTGTGCAACAAGTATGTGCCCTGTCTAGAGGTTGGGTAACATTATTCCTGTTTAGCTGATTATGGTCTTATGGGTATATATGGACTTGTGCTGCCAGATCTTTCAGATTTCTAAGAAGAGCCAAAAATCTGGATTTTTAAGAATCTTAAACCTCTCAATTTTTAAATACTGATAAGTAATGCAAAATTTAAAAATACTTATGCTGGCCAAACTAAATATAGCTGTGTTCTGAATGCTACTGCTTGGTACTTCAGCCCTAAGAGGCTGCTTCTTGGAAATAAATATAAGTTTTAGGTATTTTAAATGACCTAATTAAAGTATACCAGTTATGAACAGAGGCTTGGGAAGCTCCTGTTGATGAATGGCTTTTAAGTTTTACACCTTTTAGAGAATATTAATCTCAAAGTAGTGAATAATTGTCTTTTAGTTTGCTTTGAAATACTGTTAACAGTTTCAGTGTACTTTTTGAGTATATATTTCTAGCGTATTCTTATATATGGAAGTTATTCTGCTCATTTTTTCTTACATGCTTTTCTGTAGTTATTTTAGTATGAATTGTTTTCCTGAACATTTAGAAAAAGGTTTGTGTCAGATTGCTTGTCTCATCTCACAGAGCCCCCCCCCCAACCCCCACCCCGTTCTGGTGTGTGTGCTGTTCAGAAGTATGATGGGTTATTTTCTGAGATTTCCTGGCTCTGTTCCCCTCCCCCTACTTTCATGTGGACTTACTTTTTCCTTTATCTCTTCTGTCCCTCTCCTGCTTGGCCGAAATTTCACTCCCAGCAGTTTCTCTAGTGTGAGCCCTGTGTTTGGAGAGTTCACAGGAGCTCCAGGTTTCTCCAGCCCCAGGCATCACTGCAGGCCTGCCTTGCACTCACCAAGTCCTGGAGAGGACTAAATACTTCCCAATTTGAGCTGCTATCTCCAATTCACCCACAGCGCTTCCAGTGAATACCTATTGGCTGTTGGGGATTCTCCTGTTCTCAGATTGCTCAGATGCTCTGTGGCTTCTCTCTGCTTTCTTCAACAGATATTGATAATATCTAGTGCTTGGGACTGGATGCTACTTGGAGTGGTTCATAGAGAATACTTTTCCACCTAGTTATGTTGTAAATGTTTCCCATGGGTTTTGGATTTGCTCTCTACTTGCTCTGTTTATGTGTATTGAGGGCAGAGGGAATCAGGAAGGTCTAGAACTGCTGCTTCTGTCCTCCCAGAAAATCCACATGCACTAAATTGGTAACCTGATGAGTGGTGGCAAAAAGTCAGACAGTCATGTTTGAATAGGTTTACAAATTATATTTAAGAAAAACAGTATTTTTTCTATAAAAGTAGGGAAAAGGCTAAGCAGTCATTCACTGCTTCTTATAAAAATTCTTTACCAGAAAAAAAAAAAATCATAGAAAACTTCAAGAAAAAGAATTGATTTAGCTCAGTGTTGAAAGTGGTTTGTATTCCTGGCACTTTATACTCCCACTCCCAACCAGAGACACGTTTCAGCCACAATAGGTTACATCACTAACCTTTTGTGGGTTTTGTAAACCATTGAAGGATTGAGCTCCATGGAGTAATATTTACTAAGGGCCAGTTTGCTCAGTTTTATGCACAGAAAGGCAATACAGTGTTGAAATACACATCTGTTTCAAGTTCCTGTATCTATAAGACACTTGTCTCTCTTTAAACTTAAAGGAAAATGTGTATGCACACTGTTTTATATGGATTTGCAACAGTACGGTGATCCTGAATTTCGGAACTTAACTTTCGGTATAAAAAGTTTGGTTCTCTGCCACACGGAATTTCAGCCGTATGCTTGAGTAATGTATATAAAGATTTAAAAAATAGATGGGATTATTTAAACTAAAAAAAGATGGGAAAGTTACTCCTAAGCGTAAATACTGTGTTCTATGACAAGAATATATATACCTTATTTTCCCTTCATTTCTGTTTGAAGGTCTCAGCCAATTTCTTCTCCAGTCATCCTCCAGTTTGGTCATGCGGAGACCCTTCTTCCACTGCTTTCTCTCATGGGCTACTTCAAAGACAAGGAACCCCTTACAGCTTACAATTACAAGGAACAAATGCATCGGAAGTTCCGAAGCGGTCACATTGTACCTTATGCCTCGAACCTGATATTTGTGCTTTACCACTGTGAAAATGCTAAGACTCCTAAAGAACAATTCCGAGTGCAGATGTTATTAAATGAAAAGGTGTTACCCTTGGCTTACTCACCAGAAACTGTTTCATTTTATGAAGATCTGAAGAACCACTACAAGGACATCCTTCAGAGTTGTCAAACCAGTGAAGAATGTGAATTAGCAAAGGCCAACAGTACATCTGATGAACTATGAGTAACTGAAGAACATTTTTAATTCTTTAGGAATCTGTAAGGAGTGATTACATGCTTGTAATAGTTAGACAATTCCTTGATTACAGGAAGCTTTTATATTACTTGAGTATTTCTGTCGTTTCACAGAAAAACATTGGGTTTCTCTTTGGGTCTGGACATGAGATGTTAGAAAAGATTTTTCACTGGAGCGGCTCTCTTAAAGGGAAACAAATCTATTCAGAGAAACAGCTGGCCCTGCAAATGTTTACAGAAATGAAATTCTTCCTATTTATATAAGAAATCTCACACTGAGATAGAATTATGATTTCATAATGATACTTGAAAAGTGCTGGAGTAACAAAATATCTCAGCTGGACCATTCTTAACTTGATTGAACTGTCTAGGAACTTTACAGATTGTTCTGCAGTTCTCTCTTTTCCTCAGGTGGGACAGCTAGCGTTTTCTTAATCAGGAATATTGTGGTAAGTCGGGAGTATCACTTTGGAAGAAAGTAACATCTCTAGATGAGAATTTGAAACAAGAAACAGAGTGTTGTAAAAGGACACCTTCACTGAAGCAAGTCAGAAAGTACAATGAAAATAAATATTTTTGGTATTTGGTATTTATAAAATATTTGAACATTTTTTCAATAATTCCTTTTTACTTCTAGGAAGTCTCACAAGACCATCTTAAATTATTATCTGTTTGGACAATTAGCAACAAGTCAGATAGTTAGAATCAAAGTTTTTCAAATCCATTGCTTAGCTAACTTTTTCATTCTGTCACTTGGCTTCTATTTTTATATTTTCCTATTATATGAAATGTATCTTTTAGTTGTTTGATTTTTCTTTCTTTCTTTATAAATAGTTCTGAGTTCTGTCAAATACCATGAAAGTATTTGCTATAATAAAATTCTTGTGACTTTACTACCAGGTCTTTTCTCCTTTCCGTGTCAAAATACAATCAATAATTGATGGTAAAAGTTTGGAAATCCAAGCAGCTTTGACTGACCTGGCAATTTAAAGCAATTTTCTTTAAATAGAAATTTCCTCAAATAATGGATTTGTTAATGCATTTTATTTTAATTCATATACACGTTAAAGGTAAGATATTTCAAAGGAAAATCTGATATTTTTCTTTAAAATATGTGTTTATTCTTATTAAACAACATGCAGCAAAATCCCCTACCAGAGTCTCCTCTTACTAGTTTTATGGTACTTTGCTTTCAAGGAGACAGACCATAGGAAAACCAACACATGTTAAGGATATCCATGTGTCTGCATACAGATTGTCATATGTGACTTGGATTAGGACATTTTCAAGCCAAACTTCAGTTGATAAAATTGGAAAAATCAGTTTGAGGCTTAAAAAAAAAAGGCAATAAGATCTTTTTTATCACCGATAGTTGAAATATTTTCTAGTTAATGCTTAGTCATTTGAGTTTTTTAGCCAATGAAGTTATCATATGCTAATTTAGAGAAAAGATAAAAATATTTTTAATGCTTTCTCTATTAGTAAGAAAACCTTGTGTTGCTTTTGGTTTACAAAATATGACCCAGGGACACCTTTAAAATGATGTCATATTAACTGTTGGGTTATGTGACCTTGACAATACTTTTTTGAATAGATCTTCTAAGGTTAAAAAAAAGTAGCACTAATGAGTAGGTAAAAGAAACAAGCTGAAAAACACTGGGAGCTGTAAATATAGTATGCATGCTATGAAAAGATGAAGAAGGACCATTTCAACATGGGATTTTCAGAAACTGAATTATTCCCGAATGGACATGATATATAAAATATTCTCAGAACACAACTTCTAGAAAGAAGATATAAAGGTTAGAAAGAAAGGATCCTGGGTTGAAGTGACCTTGGGAAACATGGGGTTATCCTATGGAATGTCTCTGGCTTTTAATGTTCTATTGTTTATTGTGAATAAAGGAGGCATTATAGTAGGTTGCATTTTTTTCTATCTTGCTTGACCTGAGTACATTCTCATTTACAGTCATCATAGATTGTAACTCCACATCAGGAAAAGAGATATCATATTCTTCCGATTAAAGATTTATAGTTTGAGTTCCGTACTGGAAAACTTGGGAGGAGGTTAACTTTAAAAACTTGAGCTATTTTGTCATTACTGAAATAATGTATTTTAAGATGAAAGGATTCTTAATTTCATTCTTTAAACTAGCCTCAATTCAATACTCCATGTACTATATTCTGTGACTCACCACCCTATAGCCTAAAGGAACCCAATAGCATGTGTTTCATCCAAAATTTTTCAAAGTTTCTAATTTATAATCTATGACAATTTACAATCTATGACAATTGTAAATGAGAATGTACTTTGAAAATTTTTGGATTAAACTAACACATTCCATTTGGGTTCCTTTCAGGCTATAGGGTGGTGAGTCATGGAATTAAATATAAGTGGAGGAAAAATTGTACTCAATTGTAAATCTAAGTGTCACAACTGTGTATTGAAATTATGAGATGCAGAGATCCCTGATTTTTTGATTAGAGATCTTCAAAGGAATGATGTTTTATAAAATAGATGATTAGCTGGTAAATGCTGCTGGTGCATTAATACACACTGCTGATTCTGCAAAGTTCTGGTGTTCTCATTTCTTTAAAAAAAAATGTAAATATGCAAACAAGAAAAAATGATGAGTACCATATCCATCCTATTTTATCAAAATTAACATTATAACATTTGTTTTAGATTTAAATAAGCGCTGTTTTGAGGACTTTTGTATACCTCCATGATTCTATTAGCCCTATACCCTGTCTAGAGGTAATCATCAACGTAAAATTCAGTTTTCATCATTGCACTGCATGCTTGATTCTGGAAGCTTGCAGTATTGTGGGAGTTTTACATTTTTCTATAAAAAGACTTACATTCTCTGTATCATTCTTGAATTAGTAATTTGTTTTAACTGCTCTATTTGTTTTTCAAGACTTATAAAAATCCTGATCATTTGTTGCAAATTAATACCTTCAATTTATCAATGCTGGTTGAGTACTTTTATATACAAACACTATACTTTTAGTCTGGGCATATAAAGATGAATGAACTTAGGGTTTTTTTTTTTTATTATTAGTCAAGAAGTTTATCTTAAAAGATCTGAAAGCATTTATTGTCTGACACATTAACTTAATATTTTGTATCCTTTGAATACTTTTCAAAGTATCAAAGACTATGAAAGTTTCATAGGAATTAAATTTCATTGTTCAATAGGACATGACTATATAGTCATCTTTGAATCTATAAAGATATATTTTAAATATTTCATATGAAAATACTGGATGGAGGTTAAGCGTGGTCCATTTTTGCTAGTGTTACAGAAGTTGTGATACTATTCTGGTGTTATTCTCATTTAAGAAATGTCTAAAATGAGAATCTCTAGATAAAAACTAAAGGTATTATCTAGGATAGGATATGTGAAGAGTTGAACATTGAAAAAAATAATCTTTGGCTAACAAGAGTTCATTCGTAATAGGTGACCAAATTACTCAGTTATGCCAAAGTTTAATCTTTATTGGTTTGACATTTTGGTTGATTAATTTCTATGGACATTAGCTATTTTTTCTGTCTCATCTACAGCTACATGTGCATTGTACTGTACTTACTGTTTTCTTGTGGTCATGTCGTCATTTTGAAGTTCCTGCTATCCAACACACACTTACTTGATACTGCTTTTGTGGATGATCTTGATCTTAATTTTAACACTGAAATCAAAACTCAATGTGTAAGGGAAAAAGTAGTTCATTTTTTCCAGGCATATTCCACTGTTATGATACCTTTATTGGAATACCTTCCTTTTGTAAACTGCAGAACTACCAATGCATGCTCTTAGAGATGTAAGGGTTACATACAGCCTGACCAGAATATAAACTGTACAGTTTTGGAACACAGTTTTCTGAGATGGTATTTCATGTGGTTCATTGATGATAGTGGGAATTTGGACTGTCTTTTGCCAAATGTAAGCTGAAAATATTTGCATTACTTGCATGTACAGTTTGCTTATATCTAACTATTACCCTGAACTTAGATCAAAGATCACCCAACTCTCTGTTAACTGTTCTTTTTTCATATTCATTTGTTTCTTTCCATTCACGTGGCAGCCTCTTTTCAGTGTATTTAGCTATGCTTTGTTCTGTGTATGTGTGAGAATAATAGTATTTTTGACAGAACTCCACATCAGGAAAAGAGATGTCATATTCTTCCAGTTAAAGATTTATAGTTTGAGTCCCATACTGGACACCTTGGGAAGAGGTTAATTTTAAAAACTATTTTGTCATTACTGAAATTTTTTTACGATAGAAGGATTCTTAATTTTATTATTCTTTAAACTAGCCTCAATTCAACATCTTCCGTGTGCTACATTCTCAGATTTTATTTTATTCTTATTTTTAGAGACAGATTCTCACTCTGTGGCCTAGCCTGGAGTGCAGTAGTGCCATCATAGCTCACTGCAGCCTCAAACTCAGCTCAAGTGTTCCTCCTACCTCAACCTCCCAAGTGTCTGGGACTACAGACACACTCTACCATGCCCGGCTAATTTTTAAGTTTATTGTAAAGATGGGATCTCACTGTGTTACCCAGGCTGATTTTGAACTCCTGGGCTCAAGTAGTCCTCCCACGTCGGTCTCCCAAAGTGCTGGGATTACAAGCATGAGTCACTGCATCTGGCCCATTCCCAGATTTTAAATACCATTTAGACCCAAGCAATCCATGTTCACACTTTTGTTTGTTGTACTGGGAGAATAAATATTTGTTCATTAAAATGACAGCCTTCAGAATTGGGTAATACTACTGGTAAAATAAAGTTGAATTCAGATATTTATTTTACATTATTTCTAAGATGGCTAATGTGGAAAATTAAGTTGGAATGAAAGTCTGTAGATTTTTCTCTGCATTAACAATTTGGGTGCTTTGGGAAACTTTTTCAACAAATATTATGGAAAAAAATACAATTTTGATATAAATTACTTAAGTATATGCTGGTGAAATATATCCTTGGATACATACAGATAAGAAAATCTGTTTCATTGATAAAAAAGGTTCTTAATTGGAAACGCTAATTTTGCTCCAGCCATAGTTGCTCTTCGAGAGACCATTAGTTTCTTTTTCTTTTTCCTATATATATATATATATATTTTTTTTTCTTTTTTTGAGACGGAGTCTCTGTCGCCCAGGCTGGAGTGCAGTGGTGCAATCTCCGCTCACTGCAAGCTCCACCGCCTCCCGAGTTCATGCCATTCTCCTGCCTCAGCCTCCCTAGAAGCTGAGACTACAGGCACCCGCCACCACGCCTGGCTAATTTTTTTTTTTTTTTTTTTTTTTTTTTAGTAGAGACGGGGTTTCACCATGTTGGCCAGGATGGTCTCGATCTCCTGACCTCGTGATCCGCCTGCCTCGGCCTCCCAAAGTGCTGGGATTACAGGCCTGAGCCACCGCGCCCGGCCCTCTTTTTCCTATTTTTTATGTTTTTTTTTTTTTAATTACTGTTTTTCGAGATACAGTCTCACTTTGTCACCCAGGCTGGAGTGCAATGGCACAATCATGGCTTACTGCAATCTTGACTTCCTGGTCTCAAGTGATCCTCCCACATCAGCCTCCCAAGTAGCTGGGACTACAGATGTGTCACACCATGCCCTGCTAATGTTTTTTTTTTATTTTTATTTTTATCTTTTGTAGAGACAGGGTCTCAATATGTTGCCCAGGCTGGTCTTGAACTCCTAGACTCAAGCAATCCTCTCACCACAACCTCCCAAAGTGCTGGGATTGCAAGTGTGAGCCACCATGCCTGTCGGATTCTTTCTCTTAGATATTTTTCTGTCTTTTGCCTTCATGAGATGAGAAGCCTAGTTTTGGGGAGACAGGATAGTGTTTTTTTCTCTTCTGTCTGTGCAGCTTTGCTCCCTGAAGCTTTCTGTCAGTATTTGCATTATGAAAATTAGGTTAAGGGCCTGGTTTTCTAATTAGTCTCTTTTAGATAGTCATACCATGCAAGTGCCATTTATAGTGGGAAAAAACAACTGTCTCAGCTTTTCTTCCTACTTCAGTGCTATGAGACTGAAAAGACTCTTCTCAGAGAAATTGAGATCCTTGGGGCAGGACATAAAAAAAATAAAATAGAAACCACAGCCTTCTCTGCATTTTCCTTGCTGAGAGGTAATACACAAAACTCCCAGATTTAGACATAGGTTCCAGAAGCAGCTAGGATTCTATTAATACATCCCTATTACTCTGGTTGCAAGACTTGAGGTTTTTCTAGTTAGGAAAATAAGGGTAGACCAGCCAACACTGTGGAACTTTTCAAATAGACTGCTAATTTTTGCCTCAGTCACCTGCTGGAGGTAGGAAAGTCAGTAATACTCGCTTTTCAAGTCTAGTTGCTATCAGCCTAGCTCTTGAAAAATAGCTGGAAGCATGGCTAGAAGACTTTCCTGCAGCCCTGTGGCCTACATGATGTTTCAAAGGACTGTTTTCTTTAACAGGTCTAAAAACTGATGATGTAAACGAAAAATAAAATTCTAAGCCCCCCAACTGACTGAATGGACCCCTTCTTGGCTAAGGAATTCCAAGAAACCTGAACAACTAGTTCAAGCCATCAAAGAAAGAAGGGGTTGGACGTACCTTGTTACATCCTCCCTTTGAAGTTCAGGAACAACTCACCAGCATTAATGTGAAAATAGAGATGGTAACAATGACAAAACAGACTTTAGCAATAAGATACCAAATTCCAACGTGACTCTGGTACAGGATCACATAACAGCAGGCTCTGAAGTAAATCAAAGTATTTTACCCCAAAACAAATTTCTTTGACGTATTTTGAAATGGCCCTGCAAAGCTGTCTTTTGTGGATGAAATCTGCATTCTGTAGAGAACCTCCTTCCCTTCCTAGGTCTTTTCCAGAGTCTGATACCTTTTAAGTTTCGACACAAGATATTTACCATCTATTCTGTCTGAAGCCTACTACGTGGAGGCTTCATCTACATAAGAATCTTGGCTTCCACAACCTTCCCCAGCTTTAACATTTCTTTATGCTGACTTCAGCTCTTCAGGCAAAGCTCAACTCTTTCAACCAAGGGAAGTCTTGGAATCTACCTATGACCTGGAAGCCCTCCCACATCAAGATGTCCTGCCTTTCTGGGCTGAACCAATGTATACCTTACATGTATCAATTTATGCCTTTGCTTGTAACTTCTGTCTTCCTAAAATGTATAAAACCAAGAGCTATAACCCAAACACGTTGGCCGCATGTTCTCAAGACCTCTTGAGGCTGTGTTATGGGCGGGGTCCTTAACCTTGGCAAAATAAGCCTAAATCGATTGACTTCTGTCTCAGGTACTTTTTGGTTTGAATTACAAACTATTTTGTAAGCCCCATTATAGACCTAGGTACATGTATTTGTTGGTATTTGTGCAAACACAGGTGAGTAAAGTCCAGTCTTAAGAGAAAATCATCTCATGTTACAGAGCATAATGCATCAAAGTACTTTGTAATTCTCAGTACTCAGCAGCGTACCTGATGTTAATTAATCTGTAAAATAAATCATGTATTAATAATAGTTGCCATTAGGTAAGAGAAATATCTACACTTAGCAAGCACTATAAATGGTACTTTGTTATTCTACATAATCCTCTTTATAGCACTGTGAAGTTGCTAGTATAAAACCCATTTTGCAGATGAGGAAATTGAGGCATTTCAACTTTGTGTTGAAGATCCTGTAGTAAACAGAATAATTGATGAATCCAAGAAATGCCAGAAAACGCCAGAAGACCCTTGGTAGCTGCTGCCTCTGGCCCTTTTTTTTTTTTTTTTTTTTTTTTTTAGATGGAGGCTAGCTCTGTCTGTCAGGCTGGAGTGCAGTGGGGCAATCTCAGCTCACTGCAACCTCCACCTCCCGGGTTTAAGCGATTCTCCTGCCTCAGCCTCCCGTGTAGCTGGGATTACAGGCATGTGCCACTATACCTGGCGAATTTTTGTATTTTTAGGTAGAGATGGGATTTCACCATGTTGGCCAGGCTGGTCTTGAACTCCTGACCTCCAGTGATCCACCTGCTGCCTCAGTCTCCCAAAGCGTGGTATTACAGGCATGAGACACACCACGCCTAGCCTGGGCATATATTTAAACCTCATAAGGGAAGAGCCCAAAGTGCAGAGAACTGGTGTCAGCAGGTACATATTATGACAATGTTGAGTTTGACTGATCTTCCATCTTTGACCTGTTTATACAAGGATAGGATATATGAAAGAAGAAAAGAAGAAGGTACCTTTTTTTTTTTTCCGCATGATAAGCACTATTCAAATTTGTTACAGCAATATCAGTGGTTGAAGTGGAATTTGGACCTAGTTTATTTGGGGTGTTTTGATTTGCAGATTGTTTCAGTAACACAATGATTGCAACTAATTCTTGATTATGCACACCACTGCAATAAAAATGTTTTGAATATGATGCTACCCTTTGGCCTTTTCTGTAGCCATTGGCCTCTATAATTATTGGCCTCCATAATTGCTGAGGCTGAGAAGTTGCATGCTTAGCAGGAAATGGAAAGGAAAAGAAAGTGTCAGCCTCTTCTATGACCTTTTCTAAGACAAATCAATTGTTTCTATTTCTCCAGGCTCTGCTGACTATATTATGCACCTGGTCTAGAACGCTTTCTGAGTTAACCAGGAGGGTGGGACGAGTTAATTGATTCTTCTGCTGTCCCTTAGAAATGTATTTGTAGAATTTTAAAGCAAAGCACATCTCAGACCTTGTTGGAAATTCAAAGTTGTTTGGATTTCAGAATAATGGGAACTATAGTTACATTGTTTATTTTCTCTTTCATTGCTTTTGTAACCCTTTTAAGCAATAACTACCTAACAGGCATGGGATTAGGCACTGAAGATAAAATATTCTGTGCCCTCAAATATTTTATGTACATACATAGAGTGTATGTGTTAATTGTTAGTCCTGTTTTAGAAACAATGCCCCTTAGGAAGTCCTCCATCTTAGGAGGATTCCCAAAAGAAGGATGGTTTCTGTTCTTGAATTACAATTTTATGCCCTATCTACCCTCCACCCCATCTCTATTTAGTGAAGTAGTTGTAATCTACGTATGCCAGCCCTCATAGCCTCACTCCTGTAACTCAACTGTAGAGTCCATAAAACCAGGCTCATTGCAAACACAGCAGTGGCAGCTGACAGGTGTTTACCAGATATCTATGATGCAGAATTTTATGGGGGATGAAGAAGTCAAGAATTTGCTGCAGACTTGTCAGAGGCAAGTTGCATACATTGCCCATGACAATGATCTCTGTCCTACTGCATCTTAGAAACTGAGTATACCACTTTGACTGTCATCACAACAATTTGTGTGACAGCAAACACCACATGACCACCAGGTGTTTTATATCAGTAAAATATTATTACGTACAGACATTGCTAGAAAATATTTCCCAATCTGAGGACTGACTATAAAATTTGATCTCCCAGTGATGACCTTGCCACAAATGTGGCATCACCTGGGGACTTGGGAGCCGATATGTGAGCTTTGCCTATGTATCTACTTCTAATTGATTTTTCTGAACCTTGGTTTGGGGGGTGTGGCAGTAGGGAGTTGGTCAGGAGGGCTGTTTCTTGTCCTTTCTATGATCTGATTCAGTTCCCACCCCATTTGTATCTGGATCTTCCCTTTCCTTTACCCTTTTTGTCCCTGTCCTGTTTAATATGGATTTTTATTCCCAAGGGAGTCTCCTCAAAGCAGAGATGTATCCTGGAAGGGAACTTCAGCTGGTGAAGTTTGAGAACTCATAGGGCCCACCTGCTGAAATCCCTTCATCACTTAAGGTAAACTTTTTGTACAACAGCAGTTTGTCTGCTGTTGTCTGTGGTCCTCTGCATTTTCAGTGAGTACCTTTGGGTGACTTGGGAGTTCCTCAGTTCTTAGGCCTATTAGCTACCCAAAGCTTCCTTCTGCTGCTTCCTACAAAGATGATGTTTATGCGGTGGGAGTCTTATAGCCATCAGTGGCTTATCACACACTCTCAGATTTGGAAATTCTTGGGTGTCAGATCCAAGAGAACTTCCTCTTCAAAAGTTTAGTTTGTTTAGTTTCTTTGTTCTCTGCTTTCAAGGTCCAACTTCCTTATCCTTTGTGCCTCCCTGCTCCTAGTTCCAGTAAACAACTCTCCTGCCAGTCCTTAATCTACAGAGCCCACATCTACTATTCTAATTTACCCCTCCCACTGTGACGGCTTTTCCCCCCAAAGCTGTCTTTCAAGTTAGCCAATCGTGTTCAGTTTCGATTGTGCAGTCCAACTTCAGCCAACGGAGACAGGACACAGTAGTAGAGACAAGCTGCGTTAGGAATAAAAACCCTTCTCTCCTTTGTTCAGTGTGCTCTTGCAATCAGACAGATGCAGGCAGCACCCTTCTGCAAAAGTAAATTTGCCTTGTTAAAAAATTTTCTGTCTAAGTGCTGGTTTCTCACTGCGGCACCAAGCACTTGTTACTAACATTGGGGATAATTTATCACATGGTTTTGTTGTAGATGTTGTCTGTGGGTTTTTGTTTTTTTCATTTTATTTAAGACTAGTCAAGTGTAGTAGTGAGAAAAGGGAAGAAGTAGAAACAAGGAGTTTGATCTGTGACTGAATGATCAATTCAAACAGCTCCCTTCATACCAGCCTTTTTTTTCTATTTTCTCTTTTTTATTTTATTTTTATTATTATTATTATTTTTTGAGATGGAGTCCCTCTGTGTCGCTCCCACTCATCTCAAACTCCTGGGTTCAAGTGATCTTCCTGCCTCAGCCTCCCCAGGAGCTGTGATTACAGGCATATATTGCTGTACCCATTTGCCACTTTTGTTGCTGTTTTTATGTGGGATGGAGGTGATGGATTGGAAAGATTTTTAAAATCATGTGATTACCATCATATGAGAATTTTCCTACGTCTTTTAGAGAATTGCATATTGAATATATTTTAATGTACTTATATGTACTTATTCATCATTCATATATCTTCTTCGGTAAAGTGCCTGTTCAAATATTTTGCCCATTTTAAAAGTGTGTTGTATAAGGAAGGATGGCTGACTAGATGCATTTTGTACTTGCCTTCTCCACTATGAGAAACCAAAATAGTGAGTAAATAAATCACACTTTAAATAGATCATCTGAGAGAACACTGGAAGTCAACAGAAAAGTGACAGGAAACACTTAAGGCAAGGAAGGAGAGGAAAGTAAGGCAAGCTGCTTGGCTGGGATCAGCTGGGAACCAGGAGACACTCTCCAATGTGGAGAAAGGGTAAGTGAGAAACCCCCAGTAGAGCACATTCCCTCCATGGTATTCTGCTATCTTAGCCACAGGAGGGCTCTTGAGCCCTCCCAGGCCCTGTAACTAACAGAGGGAGCTACCTGGAGACCATGCAATGGCACAGCTGCAAGGATGGAGGTTGCATTGGGTCCCACATACCCCCTCCACCAAACCATAAGCAGCTACAGCAAGGCACCATTTTGAGAGCCCAGCCCCCAACAGGCTACACATTGCCCTGGGGCTCAGCAGCTCCAGGGCTAGCGCACAAATGAAGCATGGACTGCTGTCCTCAGGGCTGAAGCACAAGCAGGGTGATTGTGCCCTCCCCTCCCCAGTGACAGGGCCACAGCATGACTGCTGCCACCTCACCCAAGCATTCTACCAGGGACCTTGAGATTGCCCCACCACTGTCCACCCTGGCAGGCACTTGCACACACCATCAGGTGGCCTGAGAACAAGTCTGCTCAAACTGGCTTGGCCCCCACCTCATGTCAGCGCATGTAATCTAGGGGCTTAGGGATTGCCAAGCCCAGCCCACCACCATTGGCACCTGAGCACTCCTCTAGGGGTCCTGAGATTGAGCCTACCCAACCTGCTGCTACCACCACAGCTGGCATCTACCTGCACATGCTACCTGGGGGGCTGGAGACTAGCCCACCCAGGCTATCACAGCCACCACCAATAGTGGCACATACCTCTTGGGACCCAGATAGTCATCTCAGTACTGCTATTGCCATTGCCTAGAACATGCCAACTGCCCAGAGGCCTGAGAACATGCTCACCCTCACAGCTACCATTGCTGCCACTACTGGCATTCAGACAAGCCACCTGGAGGCTCAAGAACTGGCCTGCCTGGACTTGCTGACACTGGTGCCAGCATATGCCACCTTGGGACCCAAGGACAAGCAGGCTCAGCCCACTGGGGTCTGAAGACTGGACCATGAGGGTTCTCAGTCCCCAGCAAAACTTCACCACAGTCTCCACTAATAACTGTACCCTAAGCCATCAAGGAAATCATAGATACCACTGATGCTGCTTGTTGCCAAAGAAATCATACAGAGACTATTCTACTCCATGCACCTAGAATTAAAGTCAATGTGCACTACCCAACCAAAACCATAGACACATCTTCAGGAAAAAGTCCTCCCATACCAAAGCAAACTCATAAAATTGAAAGAAATGACTGTTATACAACATGTACAGTTACCAATGTAAGAACACAGGAAACATTGAAAATGCAAGAAAATATTACATCTTCAAAGAAACAATAGTTCTCCAGGAACAGATCCCAATCAAAAACAAATTTACACAATCCTGGAAAAAGAATTCAAAATATTGATTTTAAAGAAACTCAGTGAGATACAAGAGAATACTGAAAAACAAAGAAATCAGAAAAATTTCAGGATATGAATGAAAAATTCAACAAAGAGACATGCCATAAAAAAGAACCTAATAAAATCTGGAACTGAGGAATTCAGTGAATGAAATACAAAATGCATTCAAAAGCTTCAATAATAGCCTAGGTTAAGCAGAAGAAAGAACCTCAGAATTTGAAGATACAAGTCTTTTGAAATAACCCAGTCAGACAAAAATAAAGCCAAAAAAAAAAAAAAAAAGAGAGAGAGAAAAGCCTGTATGACATATGGGACACTATAAAGCAACCAAATATTTAAACTTTTGGAGTTCCAGAAGGAAAAGAGAAAACAAAAATGTTAGAAAACCTATTTAACAAAATAATAGCGAAAAACTTCTCAAGACTAGCAAGAAATAGAGGTCTAATAGATCATTAGAGACTATTATGAACAACTATACACCAACAAACTGAAGTGGATATATTCCTGTATTTATATAATGTCCCACAATTGAATTAGGAAGAAATAAAAAACCTAAACAGATCAATAACAAACAATGAAATTAAAGCAGTAATAAGAAGTTCCCCAACAAAGAAAACTCCAAGACTAGCTGGGTTCACTGATGAATTCTACCAAACTTTCAAAGAAGGACTAATATCAATTATACTAAAACTGTTACTGAGGCTTGAAGAGGAGGGAGTTCTCCCTAACTCATTCCATGAGGCCAGCATTATCCTGACACCCAAACCAGAAAAGGATGCAACAACAAAAAAGAAAACTATAGATTAAAATTCCTGATGAATATAGATGCAAATATTCTTCAAAAAATTCTTCTTCCTGGATTGATCCTATATCACGATATACTGATCTCTTTGTCTCTTCTTATAGTTTTTGTCTTGAAATCTATTTTGTCTTGTGTAAGTATGGCTACTCCTGCTCTTCTTTGGTTTCCGTTGGCATGTAATATCTTTTTCTATCCCTTTATTTTCAGACTGTGTGTGTCTTTATAGGTTAAGGGTGTTTCCTGCAGACGACAGATCAGTGGATCTTGTATTTTTATCCATTCAGTCACTCTTATGTCTTTTAACTGGAGAGTTTAGTCTATTTACATTCAATGTTATTATTGATAAGTAAAGACTTACTCTTGCCATTTTGTTATTTGTTTTCTGGTTGTTTTAAGGTCTTTTCTTCCTTCCTCCTTTCCTTTCTGTCTTCCTTTTAGTGAAAGTGATTTTCTCTGGTGATATGATTTAGTTTCTTACTTTTTGTGTATCCATTGCATATTTTTTGGTTTGAGGTTACCATGAGGCTTGCAGATACTATCTTATAACCCATTATTTTAAACTGATAACAACTTAGTTCTGTTTGCATAAACAAACAAGCTATAAGAAAACTAATAAAAACTCTATGCTATGCCTTAACTTCATCCCCTTGCTTTTTAATTTTCTCTTGTTTCTATTTATATCTTATTGTACTGCCTATATCTTGAAAAGTTGTTGTTATTATTATTGATTGCTTCATTGTTTAGTTTTCCTACTTAAGAGTAGTTTACACACCACAGTTACAGTGTCATAATATTCTGTGTTTTTCTGTGTACTTACTATTACCAGTGAGTTTTATACCTTCAGGTGATTACTTGTTGCTCATTAATATCCTTTTCTTTCTGATTGAAGTACTCCCTTTAGCATTTCTAGCAGGACAGGTCTGATGTTGATGAAATCCTTCATTGGACTACCCCCAATGTTCCCTTAAGGCTTGAAGTCTCTTCAGTCAGTTTGTGGTGAATACTGCCTGGCCTGCAACTGACCCTTCAGGACAGTGGGCTCTCCTCCGGCCCAGGACAGGTCCAGAAATGCTGTCCAAGAGCCAACTCCTGGAATCAGGGACCCCAAGAGCCCACTTGATGCTCTACCCTTCTGTGACTGAGCTGGTTCCTGAAGCCAGCAAGTCTCAGGGTCTCACCCAAGGACCTCAACATAGTACCTAGGTATCACTGCTGGTTATTCAGGGCCCAGGGGCTCTTCAATTAGCAGTGATGAATGCCAGGACTGGGTCCTTCCCTTCAAAGCAGCAGGTTCTCTTTTGGCCCAGGTTGTGTCTAGCTCCAGTTGACATTTCTAGACATACCCCAGGCCCGAAGGAAAGGGGCCTCATATCTCTGACCCATGCCCTATCCTCTTGTGGCTGAGCTGGTATCTATGATGCAAGACAAAGTCCTCTCCACTCTTCTTTCTCCTTGCCTCAAATAGAACGAAGGGGTCTCTTTTGGAGCTGTGAGCCGTGCAGCCTGGGGTTAGTGAAGGGACAATGCTAGCACTCCCTTAGCAGCCCCAGGTGATGTCTCAGTAGGTCATGTGCCTAATGAGATCAACAATTCCTCTCTGACTAGGGCTGGTTTCAATGTACCCTCTGTGGGCAGGCGTCAGTTGAGTTTGGTCCAGTTTTCCTTTCTGCTCTAACAGGACAGCACTGAGTTCAGTAACTCACAATTGCTGTGCTTTCCTTCCCCCAACACATAAGAACTTGCAGTACCATGCAGCCACTGCAGGGGGTTGCGGGAGGGGTTACACTGGTGACTCAAGAATGTTTTTTTCTACCTGTTCAATGCCTCTTTCAGCAGCAATACAAAGTGAAAACCAGGTACTGTGAGTGCTCACCTAATATTTGGTTCTTCTGAAGGTGCTTTTTTGTGTGTAGTTGTTAAATTGGTCTCCTTAGTGGGGGGCAGAGTGCAATTGGTGGAGTCTTCTATTCTCCCATCTTGCTCTGCCTCCTCCTGGTAATCCATAAAATTAATTTTAATTTCGTCCTGAATGAATTCATGATCTCACTGTTTTATGTTTTTCTCAGCTTGTGATTTATTTTTATTTGGAATGTCTTTGGTATGCTTTCTTAGCATAGAAGTTGTGTTTATTTATGTCTTCTTTTTCTCACTTTCTTCTTTCTCCTCTTTTCAATCTTTCTGTCCGCACCCTCTACCTGTCTAGTGGTTTTACAGTTGCCACAACCTAGATGCCTATTCTAAAATGTCTTATCAGGACATTTGAGGGTCTCCTGTATCATCAGGCCATTCCTAGTCACTGGCTTTGTCCTCCTAATTGCTGAGGCCGATTGCTTCTTCTTCCCCTGCCTCCCGATGCCTTCTGCTTTCTCTTAAGCCAAAGTTCCTGGGGGTGGTCAGGAATCAGTTCTTTTTCATCCTTTGAGTCACCAGACTATGGTTTCAAGGAGTAAGTCATTCGTTTCCCATTTAATTCGAGAAATTCTTAGTCCCCATTAAATTTCAGAAGTTATGAGTCCAGCCTCCTCTGCCTGCATCATGGCCAGCAAAGCTAGCCCCTCTTGCTGCTTTATGTTACTCTTTGTTTCTGGTGTGTGGAGTGTACGGCCCATTTTTTATGTCCTCTATGTCTTTAAATTTTGATTTTAATATTTTATTACTACTATTTGAGCAGAGAGGGTATGTCAAATTGTGGACTTACTGAGTCATCTTGACTAGAAATCCAATTTGCATCTTAAACTTTTGTACCTACTTACACATTTGGGTCAAGTTATATAATTTCTCTGAGCCTAAATACATCTAAAACAAGGCTATTTGACCAAGTTCATTAAGGTCCATTCCAACTGTAAATTCCATAGGTTTATGTAGCCTACAACCTATGACTATATTCAGGTTTACTCAGATAATTTGTAGTATAGGGGACTTGGAACCTGTGGGGAAAAGAAAGAGAGATCAGACTGTTACTGTGTCTATGTAGGAAGAAGTAGACATAGAGACTCCATTTTGTTCTGTACTAAGAAAGATTCTTCTGCCTTGAGATGCTGTTAATTTGTAACCCTAGCCCCAACCCTGTGCTTGCAGAGACATGTGCTGTGTTTATTCAAGGTTTAATGGATTCAGGGCTGTGCAGGATGTGCTTTGTTAAACAAGTGCTTGCAGGCAGTATGCTTGTTGAAAGTCATCACCATTCTCTAATCTCAAGTACCCAGGGACACAAACACTGCGTGAAGGCCGCAGGGACCTCTGCCCAGGAAAGCCAGGTATTGTCCAAGGTTTCTCCCTATGTGATAGTCTGAAATATGGCTTCGTGGGAAGGGAAAGACCTGACCGTCCCATAGCCCGACATCCGTAAAGGGTCTGGGCTGAGAAGGATTAGTAAAAGAGGAAGGCCTGTTTGCAGTTGAGTTAGAGGAAGGCATCTGTCTCCTGCTCCTCCCTGGGCAATGGAATGTCTCGGTGTAAAACCTGATTGTATGTTGTATTTACTGAGACAGGAGAAAACGGTAGGGCTGGAGGTGAGACTGGAGGTGAGACTGGAGGTGAGATGTGCTAGCGGCAGTGCTGCTCTTTAATGCACTAAAATGTTTGTGATGTTTGTATACATGCACATCAAGGCACAGCACCTTTCCTTAAACTTATTTATGACACAGAGATCTTTGTTCACATGTTTTCCTGCTGACCCTCTCCCCACTATTACCCTATTGTCCTGCCACATCCCCCTCTCTGAGACGGTAAAAATAATGATCAATAAATACTGAGGGAACTCAGAGACACAGTTCCGGTGCAGGTCCTCCCTATGCTGAGCGCTGGTCCCCTGGGCCCACTTTTCTTTCTCTATACTTTGTCTCTGTGTCTCTTTCTTTTCTCAAGTCTCTCGTTCCACCTGACGAAAAATGCCCACAGGTGTGGAGGGGCAGGCCACTCCTTCAGGAACCCACGTTTTCTGTTTTCTGACACAAGGGCTGGTTCTGCCATATGTCATAACTATCCTCATCGCGAACACAGCGCAGAATCAAGAAACCCAATCCATGGCATGCCATATCTGCCTATTTTATTCCTCTAACTAGAAAGTTGGGGATTTCGCTAATGTTTCTTGCAGGCAGAGCTAGCTCTTATACTACTTTCTGGAATTCCAAACACAAGATTGGATAAGGTTTTGAAAATAGAACCCCTTGGACAGAAAAATTAGTTCTTATGCAAACAACAAAGGGCAGAAAGCTTTTTAGCACAGATTATCTCTGAAAACGGACAATAAATAATCAATGCAAACAACATGCCTGATGTAGAACTGGAAAAGATGAGCATTAGGGGATGGGTCTTGGATCAGAAAAACAATTACAATTACCGTGAGCAGTGGCAGAGATCAGAATTACCCTGAGTTACTGGTGGGAAATCTGTATGCATCTGCAGCAACTTCAATTCTTGCCTCTTCAGAAGAAAGAATTCGACTGAGGGGCATAAAGCAGAAAAAGAGACCTCGGCAAGTTTCAGAACAGGAATGGAAGTTTATTTAAAAGGTCTTAGAACAGGAAAAAAAAAGGAAAGTTCACTTGGAAGAGATCCAAGAGGGCACGTGAAGGTTAAAGAGAGAGAGGTCAAGTGCCCCCCCTTTAACCATGATCCTAGGACTTTTACAGGATCGCCTCTTTCCGGTGATTCTCCTTTTAGGGTGGGCTGCCCGCCCGCATGTGCAGAGCTCTCCTTACCCTAGGGAAGTGGGAACACACAATGTGTTTAGGAAGTTGTACACATGCCCATCTGAGGCCTTCTTCCTTTTTCTGGTGGAGTGTACCCAGAAGATCATACTTTGCCATTTTTGTCTCTTAATGTGCATGCCCAGGAAATTTCTTCTCCCTGGAGTCTGCCTTTAATTAACACTTTAATGTTAATAGGTGTGGACTGTCAGGAACTAGCCTCTTCCTAGTACTGGCGGCCAATTTATCACATTTAGAGAGTCAATGCAATAATTGCCGAACCATCACCCAACATTTCAGTGGGTGGTGGGGAGAGTCCTCTCCTGACCCGCTCATGCCTAACTACCTGTAACATTACCACATCATCAAAGAAGGACTTGGGGGAAAGAAAATCTGTTGTATGCTATTTACTAATTAAACCAGAGAGATTATTATTATTTTTTATTATACTTTAAGTTCTGGGATACACGTATGCAGAACATGCACCTTTGTTACATACGTATACATGTGCCATGGTGGTTTGCTGCACCCATCAACCCATCATCTACATTAGGTATTTCTCCTAATGCTATCCCTCCCCTTGCTCCCCACCCCCTGACAGGGAGGTATGTGATGTTCCCCTGCCTGTGCCCATATGTTCTCATTGTTCAACTCCTACTTATAAGTGAGAATATACGGTGTTTGGTTTTCTGTTTCTGTGTTAGTTTGCTGAGAATGATGGTGTCCAGCTTCATCCATGTCCCTGCAAAGGACAGGAACTCATTCTTTTTTATGACTGCATAGTATTCTGTGGTGTATGTGTGCTGTGTTTTCTTTCTCCAGTCTATCATTGATGGGCATTTCGGTTGATTCCAAGTCTTTACTATTGTCAATAGTACTGCAAAAAATGTAAGTATGCATGTTCTTTATAGTAGAATGATATATAATTCTTTGGGTATATACCCAGTAATGGGATTGCTGGGTCAAATGGTATTTCTAATTCTAGATCCTTGAGGAATCTCCACACTGTCTTCCACAATGGTTGAACTAATTTGCACTCCCACCAACAGTGTAAAAGCCTTCCTATTTCTTCACATCCCCTCCACTATCTGTTGTTTCCTGACTTTTGAATGATTACCATTCTAACTGGCCTGAGATGGTATCTCATTGAGGTTTTGATTTGCATTTCTCTAATGGCCAGTGATGATGAGCTTTTTTTCTTGTTTGTTGACCGCACTTTTGAAAAGTATCTGTTCATATCCTTTGCCCACTTTTTGATGGGGTTGTTTGTTTTTTTCTTGTAAATTTATTTAAGTTTCTTGTGGATTCTGGATATTAGCCCTTTGTCAGATGGATAGATTGCAAAAATTTTCTTCCATTCTGTAGGTTGCCTGTTCACTCTGATGATAGTTTCTTTTGCTGTGCAGAAACTCTTTAGTTTAATTAGATGCCATTTGTCAACTTAGGCTTTTGTTGCCATTGCTTTTGGTGTTTTATTCATGAAGTCTTTGCCTATGCCTAGGTCCTGAATGGTATTGCCTAGGTTTTCTTGTAGGGTTTTTATGGTTTTAGGTCTTACATTTAACTCTTTAATCCATCTTGAATTAATTTTTGTATAAAGTATAAAGAAGGGATCCAGTTTCAGTTTTTGGCATATGGCTACCCAGTTTTCTGGACACCATTTATTAAATAGGGAATCCTTTCCCTGTTGCTTGTTTTTGTCAGGTTTGTCAAAGATCAGATGGTTGTAGATGTGTGGTGTTATTTCTGAGGCCTCTGTTCTATTCCATTGGTCTATATCTCTGTTTTGGTACTAGTACCATGCTGTTTTGATTACTGTAACCTTGTAGTATAGTTTGAAGTCAGGCAGTGTGATGCCTCCAGCTTTGTTCTTTTTGCTTAGGATTTTCTTGGCTATATGGGCTCTTTTTTGGTTCCATATGAAATTTAAAGTAGTTTTTTCTAATTCTGTGAAGAAAGTCAATGGTAGCTTGATGGGAATAGCATAGAATATATAAATTACTTTGGGCAGTTTGGCCATTTTCACAATATTGATTCTTTGTATCCATGAGCATGGGATGTTCTTCCATTTGTTTGTGTCCTCTTTTATTTCGTTGAGCAGTGGTTTGTAGTTCTTTCTCCTTGAAGAGGTCCTTCACACCCCTTATAAGTTGTATTCCTAGGTATTTTCTTCTCTTTGTAGTAATTGTGAATGGGAGTTCACTTATGATTTGGCTCTCTATTATTGATGTATAGGAATGCTTGCAATTTTTGCACATTGATTTTGTATCCTGAGACTTTGCTGGAGTTGCTTATCAGCTGAAGGAGTTTTTGGGCTGAGATGATGGGGTTTTCTAAATATATAATCATGTCATCTGCAAACAGAGATAATTTGACTTCCTCTCTTCCTATTTGAATACACTTTATTTATTTATCTTGTCTGATTCCTTTGGCCAGAACTTCCAATACTGTGTTGAATAGGAGTGGTGAGAGAGGGCATCCGTGTCTTGTGCCAGTTTTCAAAGGGAATGCTTCCAGCTTTTGCCCATTCAGTATGATACTGGCTGTGGGTCTGTCATAAATAGCTCTTACTATTTTGAGATATGTTCCATCAATACCTAGTATATTGAGTGTTTTTAGTAGGAAGGGGTGTTGAATTTTATTGAAGACCACTTCTGCATCTATTGAGATCATCAAAGAGATGATTTTTGAATTTGTCTCAGCAGCTTCCAGTGGGACATCTTTTGTCCCTCGCACTTGCCCTGTACTGTGCCTTGAGGCACTGAGTTGATTATTACTGCTTCTGTCTAATCCTATGTTAAAATTTTCCTGCTTGTGCTGTAAATCATGCAAATCATTTCCTAAAGCAAACAAATGCAGGCTATATACCTGAATTTCTTCTGTCTTGTATCAATCACTTTTCCCCCAATTGAGATCAGCTGCTAATTTTCTATCTTGGACCAGATGACAGCCCAGTGTCAGAGTGTAGAGTTTGTAATTGATAGGGACAGAAGGCAAGGAAATTCTAGGCAGAAGAGGGCAGGTCCCCGGTGAGGGTCCCACCCTCAAGCCTGGAACTGTAGCCCAAAGTGAGAACATGCATTCCTGTTTTCTCTTGTGAATGTTACCTTTTCCAAAACCACTTATGGCCCACCCCACCCCCCATGCTATGCCCATAAAAACTCCAGGCTCCACTGACAAAGCAGAGAAGAGGAGAAGCAGCTGGATGTAAGAGACTACAGTTGGATGTTGGAGAGAGGCAGCTTGACTTCAGAGGGATGGCTTGACCACGTTGCTTCGGAGAGGAGTCTGGCCATCCAGACTCTGGGGGAAGATCACCTTCCTGCTCCATTCCCTTTCCACTGAGAGCCACTTTCATCAGCAATAAAATCCTCCATATTTACCACCCTTGAATTCATGCATGTGACCTGATTTTTCCTGGATGCCAAACAAGAGCTTGGGTGCCACAGGTGTGGATGCTAAAGGCCGTCACACTGACCCTCTGCCCTCACTGGTGGAGAGCAACCACCACATGCAAAAAGACAGAGGGTCCACTGAGCTATTTAACACGTAAGCTGTCCAAAAACAGCAAAACTAAAAGAGCAATGTAACACATGCTCTCTGGGACTTCGGGGGTCATGGGTCCCTCCCTCTAGATGCTGCCACAGGGCCTGCGTGGAGTTTTGCTCCTGCTGTTGCCCAAAAGCACTCACCCAGCTCCTGTACCTACTCACCTGCATGCTCCCTCCTGTGAGGGGTTCAGTGCAGTGGATTCGAGTGAGTGGAGTTTGCCCCAACTGGCACCTAAATAGCCAGCTATCCCCAGCACCCACACTCCAGTTTCCACCCACACTCCAGTTTCCACCCACGAAGGGGTCAGGGGAAATTTCCTGCTTTATAATGACTTGGAACTGAGGGGCAGGGGCTGAGGATTTTATTCCTTGAGTCAAAATCTAGAGTGGCCTTGTGAGAGCAATACTCACTTGGGTCAGAGCCTCCTGACCCTAGCTGTGACAAAACTGAAACCATGGAGAACACATCCTCTGTTGGTGCCCTCTTTTATTTGCTGGCCGTGGATGCTTAAACTTCCCTTTTGCTTCCTCTTCTCCTCTCTTTGATACCCTGCCTGGGGGTGGGTCAGGGTCAAAGACAAAGGCATTAACATGAAGACAGATGGAGTTAAGCTCTGACTGAGTAGGGGGCAGGTTTGAGGTGCAAGGAGTCAAGGACTTGAATCCTCTTTGTGGTTGTAGTGAATTTACTTCAATTGGGGTCACCCTTGGGGTTTCAGCATTTACAACCAGTGCCTAGCACATAATAGGGGCTCAATAAAATATAGTCGGGACTGGGCACGGTGGCTCACACCTGTAATCTCAACACTTCGAGATGCTGAGGCAGGAGGATAGCTTGAGCTCAGGAGTTTGAGTCCAGCCTGGGCAACATCGCAAGACCCTGTCTCTACTAAAAATTAAATTTAAAAAATCAGCCAGACATGGTGGTGCATGCTTATAGCCCAGCTACTCAGAAGGCTGAGGCAGGAGAATTGCTTGAGCTGGGGAGAATGAGACTGCAGTGAGCTGCAATCATGTCGCTGCACTCCATCCTGGGCGATGGGGTGTGACCCTGTCTCAAAAAAAAAAAAAAGTGCATTTATACTGAATATGTACAGACTTTGTTTTCTTGTCATTATTCCCTAAACAATACAGTGTAACAATATTTACATAGCAGTTACATTTTATTAGGTATAAGTAATCTAGAGATGATTTAGAGGATATGGGAGGATGTACATAGGTTATATGCAAATATGGCAGCATCTTATATCAGAGACTTGAGCATCTGGATTTTGTTAGCCATGGGAGGTCCTGGAAGCAATCCCCCATGGATATGAAGGGACAACATATGTGTTGAATGAATTGAAGGAGGTAAAGTTCTGAGCCTGGTAAGATGGCTGCTCCCAACTCTGTCTTCTGGCTTTTCCTCTCCCTATGGTGGGTGTATCCAGGCCAGGAGTCCCAAGGCTCTCACTCACCTCCTGAGAATGCCTAGACCAGTGGGGCTGTAGGTGAGGCACGCCTGCTCTCTAGAACATGTCACCCCTTTGCTAACGTGCCAGTTATTTCTAGAGTCCCTTTTTTCTTACTGTGAGAGTAGTCAGATCCAGGGAACCAGGATTTGGGCTTTGGGAGGAAGGGGCTGGAAGAACTGCTTTTTTCCTAGGTCCTAGCCCTGCCTTCAGCCATGTGAAAGGGATCTTCCACATGGTCCTGTTCAGCTCACCATGGTCTGCACGGGAGTTCAGGTCAAAGTCTTATCACATGTATTTTCTTGGCTTTGGCCTTTGTGCTGTTGTTTTTGTTTCTCTCAAGAACCTAAGGAGGGAAGGGGTCCCAGGGAAGGGAAGGAAAAGGAGAGAGGTGTTTGAAATCCTGAGTCCTTGCCATCCCTCCCTCTCTATGTAAATCTCTGCTCCTTTACACTATGACTTACTTATTCATGAAAATCTGTCTGAGGGAAGGCTGTGGTCAGAAACTGGAAGATAGTCCATCCGCATGCCGGCTTACTGTCCCATTCATTTCAGTTGCGCTGACAGGCAAGAAAGAACAGCAGGAGAAGCTAACAGATCATGTGCTTACTCTGTGCTTGGCCCTGGTCTACGTCTTTCACTTACAGTCTCAGATTCTCGCAGTAACCCCCAAGGTCCATACTATTATGATTTCTATTTACAGATGAGGAAATGAGGCTCATCAAGAAGTACCTTGTCCAAAGTCCGAATCTGCCCAAATTCTAGGAGACAAGTTCAGCAGTCTGACTCTGGAGCCAGTGTTCCTACCCATCATGTTTGTCTCTCTCCTCCTCACATGCATACTAAGGAAAAGCCAACAGCTGCTTACTGCGGTTCAACCTGACTGCTACGTACAAGGAATTTGCTCCTGAGGGTGGAAGGAAGTTCATCAACCTTGAAGAACACACCCACACAGCAGGGCTAGGATGCCACCATCAGCTTTCCTTTTGACTTAAAGCTTGTTCACGTTGTCATCAAGTCACACACCAAATCACATCAGTCATTTCTTCAGCATGAAAGAATAAATTCGATATTTTCCTGGGTGGAGTGTTTATATTTTAGTACTTCTGCCTAGAGAGTTGCCATTTGGGTTTAATTGTTATTTGTCTTCATAGATTTATCCATATCTGAGTTTCCCAGTTTGCCAGTTGTTTCTAAAACATTTACTGACCAGTGTAAATAGCAACCTTTTGTAGCATTTATGGATAATTTTGGAAACAACCTATTGACCCAATAATTATTTTAATCTAGAAAGTTTCAGCAAGAGAGCTGAAGAAAGTGAACGTGGTGGGACAACTCATAGCCAGAGGGAATAGTATATTTGTTCTCAGTGAAATCATGGTTTGCTGGCACTAAAAACAAGTTTCCAGCCAAAATAATGAGTGGGTCAGCCAAAGGACAAGAATACCATATTTCTTTTCAGTAATCTAATTGGGTGCCCTTGGAAATCACTAGTGTCTGTCTGTGAAGGAGGAAAAGACAGAGAGAAGCTCTGTATTTGTCAGAATTGTAATGAACTTTTAGATGATTTTTAAAAAAAGTCTCTAGAGTATATTTAAGGAAACATTTTAAGGAATAACAACCTTATATGCCAAACACATCTTTAGCAAATAAAATGACTTTATTTTTCACACAAATTTGGCTTCTCAAAAGAACTGGTTTTAACTTTGTTGAACTAGAAAAGGGAGGCTCAGATTTTCTTCACATCTCCCTCCTTGCCTTCCAGACATTTATGAATGTTTTCTGAAACTGATTCGTTCTCAGATGCTCCATTCAAGATAATTGGGCAATAATACGAGCTACAACTATGTCAAAGGTCACAGCAAACTGGGATCATAAAGAAAATAATTGGTAGGGTGTTTACAAATTAAATAATGACTTCTGGCTGCATCCATGTCGCTGCAAAAGACATAATTTTTTTTTTATGGCAGTGTAGTATTCCATGGTATACACATACAACAGTTTCTTTATGCTCCACCATTGATGGGCACCTAGGTTGGTTCCATGTCTTTGCTATTGTGAATAGTACTGCAATAAACATATGAGTACACATGTCTTTTTGGTAGAATGATTTCTTTTCCTTGGAATACATACCCAGTAATGGGATTGCTGGATCAAATGGTAGTTCTGTTTTAATTTCTTTGAGAAATGTCCAAACTGTTTTTCACAGTGGCTGAAGTAATTTACACTCCCACCAACAGTGTATAACGCATTCCCTTTTCACTGCAGCCTTTTCAGCATCTGTTGTTTTTGACTTTTTCACAATAGCCATTCTGATTGGTATGAGATGGTATCTCACTGTGGTTTGACTTTGCATAACAAATAACTTTTTACTTTTTAAGTCTAAGTATGTCCCAAATATTACATAGGACATACTTAATAAGTTGGGTGAACTGTAACTCGATAAATTATTGGTATGATCAGTGATTTTTATGCTGGAGAAGCACTGGCTTGGAAGAAATTGGAGTTTTGAAACAAAAGAATAAACTCTACAAAGTATGTGGCTGTGGATGTACATATGTGGGGGCAGGGGGGAATGGTAGGAAAGGCGAAGAAAATTAGTTAATTTTAGAAATCCAGAAGCTTATCCAGGATTGATTAATATATTCTCTTAAAAAGAATTTTCATGAGGTTGGTTAACAAAAACAAAATCAACAAGTTTGTAAGAACCAATTGCTTGAAGCCTGTACCAACAGGATCTGAGTTTGGTACTGTCTTAGTCCATTTTCTGTTTATATCAGAATACCTGAAATGGAGCAGTTCATAAGAAATGAAATTTATTTCTTACAGTTCTGGAGGCTGGGAAGTCCAAGGTCAAGAGGGTGCAACCAATGAGAGCTTTCTTTTCTTGCTGGTAGGGATCCTCTGCAGAATCCAGAGGAGGCACAGGACATCACATGGCTAGGGGCTGAGCTTGCTAGCTCAGGTTTCTCTTTCTCTGCTTATAAGGCCACTAGTCTCATGCTCATGATAACCCATTAACCCATCAACTCATTAAGCATGAATAGATGAATGGATTCGTGGATTAATGGGTTATTACGGATTAATCCATTCATGAGGGCAGAGCCTCATGACCCAATCACCTCTTTTTTTTTTTTTTTTTTTTTTTTGAGACAGTGTCTCATTCTGTCAGCTAAAGTGCAGTGGCACGATCACAGCTCACTGCAGCTCTGACCTCCTTGGCCTCAGGTGATCCTCCCACCTCAGCCTCCCAAATAGCTGGAACCACAGGTGTGTACCACCATGCCCAGCTAATTTTTATATTTTTTGTAGAGATGGGGTTTTACCATGTTGCCCACACTGGTCTCAAACTCCTGGGCTCAAGTGATCTGCCCACCTCAGCCTCCCAGAGTGCTGGGATTATAGGCATGAGCCACCTCACCTAGCCCCAATCACCTCTTAAAGGCTTCACCTGTCAATACTGCCCCATTGGGAATGAAATTTCAACATGAGTTTTGGAAGGGACATTCAGACCATAGCAGGCATGTTACAACTTTTCAGCAGACTGAAATGGTATGGTTCTTGGCCTCTTTTCAAAGTATAAATCTTGCTTTCAGGCCCTTAATATGTCAGACTCTGAATCTATTCTCTTCTCTCCTAATAGCACTGCCAGGTCTAAGATTCTTTTGCTGGTGGGTGAATGGTACATACTGGACCAGCTGAAAGGTCGCTGAGTCTACCACTCTACAGAACACAGTCTATGCCTGAAACTATGGGGAGGTGTTCAAAAGCAAACATGTCTGACCTTCAAGAGTTTGTAATCCTATTGGAAAAGTCTGGAGAAAAGATGATAGATAATTGTCAAATTGAGTCACTTCATGGAATATATGTTCTATGAAGTCTTGGTTGGTTTCACCACTGTATCCCCAGTGCATAGAAGAGTACCTTGCAAACAGTGAGTGCCCCATAAACGTTTGATGAATGAATAAATCAGTGTCGGCTGCATTCACCAAGGCAGGCTTAATAAAGCAGTTTGGACTGAAATGGGACTTAAAGATCTGGATGAACAGAAAGTATCATCATTATCATTATCATCATTGTAGCTGCTATTTACTGTGAACCAGGTTCTGAGCACAGTACTTTATAATAATTCTATACATGTTCTAATAGCCCTTAAACATTTAGGTCTATCTGGCCCAAAGCCTATTTTGCTTCTGCAAATCAGCTTTAATATCATCTCAGGGAAACATTCTCTGACCATCCTATCAAAAAGCATTTCTTCTTGCTATTCTCTATCTCAACCCACTGTGCTTTCATAGTATTTAGGACAACTTAGTGTGAGTTTATTCAGTGTTTTTTGGCTGTCTCTATAGTCCATGAGGGCAAGGAGTATGTCTGCCTTATTACTACTGTGTCTTCAGCACCCATCTGCCAGCTCATTCCCTGACACTTAGTAGGCATCCTATAAATATTTATTGAACAAATGCTTTTGGTTTTCAGGCCTGTCTGCACAGAATCATCTCAGCTTAAACAAAAAAAATGGAAAACCAAAAAATATAACCATCAAGCTCTTATCCCAGAGATATTCAAAGGTAGATATTTGAAGCCCAGGCATCTTTTTTCTTTTTTTCTTTTAAAATTCTGCAAGTAAATCTAATCCATAGCCAAAGACAAGAATTTCAATGAGTGGATGCCACTGTAAGGAAACTATATGGATACACATTAAAATCTGATGGATAAATTTTTTGTCTATGCAATCTTTCAAAGAAAGCTTCATAGAACTTTCTCTAAGAAACACATTGGCCATGACCTTTGCCTCAATGTAAACTTGTTTCGTACCTAATCATACTCATCCTGTTCTCTCTAACTTTAAAAGTAAGAAAATACCAGCATCAGCAGCAAACACTTGAATTAAAATTTGTTGCCTGTGACCTTTAAACATATGAAGAGATGCTCAACCTCATTCAAAATAAGAGACATGGAAACTATAACTATACTGAGATATCACTTCTTATCTGTCAAATGGCAAAAATGCAAAAGGATGACAACATATTTTATTTGCAGTACTACAGGAAAACAGCTTCTCTACTACATTGCTGGTGAGAATGCAAAAATAAACCAAATGGAGGGAAATTTGTTCATTTCTGGCAATATTATATATGTATATATCTTTTGTCCCGGCAATCCTACTTCTAGAAATCTATCCCAAAGGTGCACTGACATAATAGCATACACTCAAGATTTTCATTATAGTATTATTTATAATAACAAAAGAAAAACACAAATGTCTATAAGTAAGGAATTGGTTGAATAAACTATGGTACAAACATATGATGGTCTAGGCAGCACCCCCCTCTTACACAAAAATGAGGAAGACTTCTATCTACTGGTATGGAGTAATCTCTAGAATATATTTTTAAGTGAAGAAAGCAAGGTGCAGAACAGTATTTAGAACATGCTATTCTTTGTGTCAAAAATGGAGGGAAATCTGAATATATATATAAACATTTGTCTATGTTTTTAAAAATAATAAAAGGATAAGTAAAAAATAAAATATATAAGGGAGCAAAAGGAAAAAATTAGACTGTTTAAAAATTATTTTTTATTTAATTAATTATTTTTCTTCAACTTTTAAGTTCCAGGGTTCATGTGCAGAATGTGCAGGTTTATTACACAGGTGAAGGTGTGCATGTCATGGTGGTTTGCTGCGCAGATTAACCCAGCACCCAGGTATTAATCCCAGCATCCATCAGCTATTCTTTCCAATGCTCTGCCTCCCCCCATCACCCCCAGCAGGCCCCAGTGTGTATTGCTCCCCTCCATGTGTCCATGTGTTCTCATGATGTAGCTCCCACTTATAAGTCAGGACATGTGGTGTTTGGTTTTCTGTTACTGCATTAGTTTGCTGAGGATAACGGCTTCCAACTCTATCCATCTCCCTACAAAAGACATGATCTCGTTTCTTTTTATGGCTGCATAGTATTCAGTGGTGTATATGTAACACATTTTATTTATCCAGTCTATCATTGATGGGCATTTGTGTTGATTCCATGTCTTTACTATTGTGAATAGTGCTGCAATGAACATATGCATGCATGAATATTTGTAATACAATTATTTATATTCCTTTGGGTATATACCCAGTAGTTTATTTATTTTTTGAAACAGAGTCTCACTCTGTTGCCCAGGCTTGGGTACAGTGGTGCCATCATAACTCACTGCAGCCTCAACCTCCCTGGCTCTGGTGATCCTCCCACCCCAGCCTACCTTGGTAGCTGGGACTACAAGTCACACTGCCAACGCTGGGTATTTTTTTCTAATTTTTGTAGAGACAGGGTCTCACTATGTTGCACAGGCTGGTCTTGGACTCCCGGGCTCAAGTGATCCACTCACCTCGGCCTCCCAGAGTGCTAGGATTATAAGCATGAGCCACCATGCCTGGCCATCTTTCCTAAATATACTTCATTTTAAAATTTTCATTTGGTGACTAGGAAAATGCTTTATATAATTAAAAAACAAAAATAAGTCAAAAAGAAAAGAAGTAACCACTAAGATGAAAAAAGCAAACACAAACAAAATAACCTGTATATCAGGTTGATGACATAACTACACTGAAAAGAATTATTTCACATTAAAGCACCGGAGGTTAGGGTATATACTAAGCAAAAAGAAGTGAAACATATTTAATAGTCTTATTTTTTCTGAACCTCCAAACATAGCAAAATCAGTAGTCTTATTATTGGTGGTTATACTGTTTTATATTTTGGTACTATTTACATAAAATATGTTGTTAGTATCCAATTTTTTTTAGCTGGAAACTTGAAATCAAAGATATTAAGTAAAACCTTTATAATCTTAAACTTAAATTGGAAATACTAGTATAAACTTGTGATTTTTTTTCCTCTCTAAAAAATACATATTTCATAGCTCTGCCCACTGAAAAGGTTTAAGAACAATGATAACCCAGTAGCAGTTTCCGGATGATGTTCTCTAAATACCATTCCCACTAGAAGGAACCAAGACACCTTGAAGAAATGGCTGACTCCTGGTATGGGGCAGGAGTGTACAAGATGACCCTGGCACATTTTTGTGCTGAAAGCAAGAAAATGCTCACAGTCTGATGGGGTCATGTCAAAAGGACTGGAGCCAATCTGGAGGGACTTCTAACTGGCCATAGATGTGACAAATTAAGCATCAAAATTGGTGGAAACTCATTGAACATAGAAAAATCTATGAGTTCAAAATAATACTGAATACTGAGTAATACTATTTGTGAGTTCAAAATAATACTGAAAATATACATATTTAAAACAAACTATTCACCATCAGAGGTAGCTAGTGCTCTAACAGCCTACTTTGAAAATTGACCATTAAAAGGAAATAATTAAACATTTACCTTGCTTGGCACCACTATAGTTTTATTTGTGGAGCTGCCACACAAATCTGGAACTGCCCAATTTTAAAAATATTTTACATGCAAGAGAAACACTAGGTGTTCAAGTCTCTTTATTGGGGTTTCTGTTATATACAACGGAACCTAATTGTAACTGATGCAACATGTAGAAATGGAACTCTCTATTTTCTTAAGAAATTAGGTTGCTTTCTTCACTGCCAATTGAAATGAAGGCTGTTGAGACAGAAATAACTTGATAAAGATTTATTGGAAGCCAAATTTGATGATTGACCTGGGAAGACACACCAACGAAGTTGGGTGTGTTCCGAAGTCCATTACAAGTTAGAATGCTTTTATCAGAAACTGTTAAAGGAAGACTCCTCATTTTGGAGTTGTCCTTTTCACTGGGGGGTACAATGCAGACATTACAACCGTTGGCTACAGGTGACAGCATCATAGGCTAGAGTGTTTTATGCACAAGGTTACCAGTAAAACTGAATGATTCAGAAACAAATCAATGTCTTTACAATATCAGCAGGTTATGTATTAATCAGTAAGTCAACACTTTGAGGAACTCATGATAAGATCTGAGTAACTTACAATAAGATTCTTTAGTGAAAGACAGAATGTAGCCATGAGTCTTAAGACCTTCCTGAGGTAGTTAATTTGGCAGCCTGCCAAATGCTACATATAGGTTATTTTCCCAAATAGCTAGAATCCCTTCACCCTTTGCTCACTGTGTAGTTTCTTGCCTTCTTTCAATCCCCCTTATTGAAATAATAATTATGAATCAGGGTCTCATAATTTCAGCTCAGAAGGCAGATTCCTGGTTCACAAGAATTAAGTACAGTTTTCCATGGCAGCCTTCCCATATTGAAAGATATAAACAATATTTTAAGGATGGTGGGGAGGAAAAGAGGAAGATGATGGGAATTTTGTGAAATAGTGACATTTGAGCAAAAATGGATGAAAGTCCACACTCTCGTAGCCATGGTATAAAAAGAACAGGGGTATCAACTTCAGATTCATAATCAACTAATACTTAGTCAAGGATGGTCTAAAGGATTTCCCATACATTTTCTGATTTAATCACCACTGATTTGATCTCAGGTCTCTATTTTTTGCCATGTGTTTTTCCTTCCTTCATCAAACTTTTATTAATTATAAATGAGATGTTGACATTTTACCTTTTTTATTGTTGTCATTAGAGATGGGGTCTCTAATGACACTATGTTGCCCAGGCTGGTCTTAAACTCCTGGGCTCAAGCAATTCTCCCACCTCAGCCACCCAGAGTGCTGGGATTACCATTCATTTTGCCTTTTTTTTTTTTTTTTTTTTCCAATCACCACCCTTCTCTGGAAGTGCTAATGAAAAGTAAAGTAGCCAGAAGCCACATTGGAGAAGGCTGTTGTGGATCCCCAGCAACGTCTACGGCCCTGAAAGGTTACTTGGCACAGGAGAATTAAGGTAGCAAATGGAATTAAGCTTGCCAATCAACTGACTTTGAGAGGGGTAGATTAGCCTGGATTATCCAGGTGGGCCTGATGTAATCACAAAAGTCCTTAAATGTGGAAGGGGAGGTAGAAGGAAAGGCCAGCGTGATGTGTTGGGATAAAAACTCTACCAGCAGTCGCCAGCTTTGAAGATGGCAGAGGGCCACGTTCCAGGGATGTGCATGGCTTCTGGAAGCAAGAAAGAAGAAAACAGATTCCTCTCTAGAGCTCCCATAAGAGGTACAGCCCTGCCGACACCTTCATGTTAATCTAGTGAGACCCGTTTCAGACTTCTGGCCTCCAAAACTGTAAGAGAGTAAATGTAAATCGTTTTAAGCCAGCAAGTTTGTGCTAATTTGTTAGACTAGTAATAGAAAATTAGTGCCTCTGGGTACGGCTACAAATTGAAAGAAAAATACTCCACAGATGATCCAGTAAATTTGATGCCTCACAGGTGTGGACAGTGGAGTTCAATTCAATGGTGGCCCATTGTACTGAACCCAAAACGATGTAAAGATTTAATGGGACTGACAACTGACAAGGATGGCTTGGTGGGAAGCCATCCTTTACAGGGCATAAAGGGAAGGGATGAGCAGGTCAGAGAAGTCTAAAAAGTTACTGGGGACATCGGGTGCAACTCCTGAGTCCTAAAACCAGGACATGCTTTGACAAAGAGTTACTATAGTAGACCAAACTGACACTCATGTTATTTCTATAATCCTCCTTCCAATCCATGATCCCAGCCCCTAAATGAAAGGTGAAGAATGTTACATTTTTTTCTTTTGTGGGTCAAATGTTCTTTATATAGAACACTTTAAAAAATGAACTTTAAAAAAAAGGTTCAACAAGATATGTCTAGGTGTTGATAGTTTTCCTATGACTTTTAATTTGCTGGGTATATGATGGGCTCTTGAATTCTGCACTCTGTGGTACATCTTCATACCAGGAAAGTTTTCTCTTATTGTTAATTTATTGCTTTTGTTCTGATCTGTGTTTTAGGAATAACTATTGTCTTTTTGTTGACTCTCTAGTGTCTGCCCTACATATTTATATTTTTGCCTTCCAGCTTTGTGAATGCTTATTGGGAGGTCTTCTCAAGGTAGTCTGTGAATCACTGCTTCAGTTTTCTTCCATCAGTGTGATGACTTAATTGTGTGATTGTATTTATAGTGGTCTTGCAACAGCTCCGTTATCTCATACAGTTCTTTTGATTTCTGATGCCATCTTAGCTCCTTTTTCTTGTTTGTAGTCTTCTCCATATTTCTTCTTTTATTTCAAAAGATCCACATCTTCCTAAACCTTTGAGAGTGTAGACATGTTGTTCTTTAAAATTAATTAGGTTTCCTGTAGAAGTATTTTCCAGACATGTGTTCTTGGGTACCAGATTTTCTATTTGTATTTTGTAATGTTTCATAGGCTTCCCTCACCACTTTTTAAATAGTATCTTTGAAAAGGGAGAGCTGTATTCAGCTCTGGTCCATGCCTGTGATCTTGGGGAAATGGTCAGTGTTTGAGCCTTCCATTTCCATACTAGAGAGGACTACTGGAGATGCAAAGCAGCAAGCCCATCATTCTGATAACTTGTTGCTTTTTGCGTATTCGTCTTTTCACTGGAAGAGATCAATCCCTGGAACTTTGGAGACTGGGCTTCTGAGCTTCAAAATGAACTTCCCCCCACTCCCTAGGGGAGACTAATTGCTGGCAATCTGCGGTTCAACCCATTTTCACCTCTCCCTCACTTAGAGCCCCTTGGTTATGTCTCTGGGCTTCTCAATCCAGGCTTTGGTACATGGACATTCTTCCTGCTATCTAGCAGATGACCTGAGCAGTATTTCTAGTTTCTAATGCCATTATAACTTTTTCATCTCTTTTATTTGGGTCCTTGAGTATTTTAATCACAAGGGGAGGAAGGGAAATCAATATTGCTTGGCTTCTGCCCTGTCAAAGCTTTGGCTGAGAATCAACAGTTGCTTTTCTGCTGGGCTTTTAGAAAGTTCCCCTACTTTCTTACTTGCCTCAACTCCAAAATAGTGAACCTTCTGCCCAGTGATCCTGGTTTCTTCCTTTTCCCTTTGAAGTGGCACCCTCATTCCATAGCACGTTCTTCGTAGAAGTTTCACAGTTTGGGCTCCTGCAAAGCTGACTGTGAGATGGAGACTAGGGTTGCTAGGGAGTGCTTAGACTCAACACCTGTGGAAGGGAAGACAGGAAGCAAGATTAGGCAGAAGTCAACTGAGATACAGTCCCAAGGAAGGCCTCAGGCAACCCCATAAGGACCTCTGGGGCTGGGATGGCCATTTAAATGTCCTAAACTGGACCTGGAAGAGGAGCCAGGACTTTATATCCTCAAGGGATCCTTCTTTGGATGTGGGTTGCCTTGGAGGCGGCATGACCTTGGGTGAGGCAGTTTAAACTGGGCTAAGGATTGTCCTCCAGCAGCACTCCCAGCAGCTGAGGGAATAAATCCTTGATTCCTGAAGGGGGATGGGGTGATATAGCACAATGTTTACATAAGGCAGTCACTGGCTAAGACAGCCCAATACTTTGGCCTCTGGGGTCTTCAGGAACTGAGTTGAAATAACACGGAGGTTATTTCATGAATAACCCCTCATGAAGGTACAAGGGCAATATTCTAAACTTCTCACAATAGATTAGAGTAACATAATAACCCTGTGGACTTACATTAGAACCGGAACTGTTTAGAGTACTTTAGGCTAAAAACATTTTTGATGACAATTGGTGAAGGAATTATAGTTTACCACTAGATAAATATCCTCCAGCAGGAAGTGGTTAAGGCTAATTAGAAGTCACCTGTTTTGAGACAGTAAGAACTAATACAGTCTCCTGGATTTGCAGGGAGAATTTGTGTTGTCTCAGTAATCTCCCGACCTGTTACACTTTCAGGGTCTGAAAGTGAAATGATCACAAACTCTAAGTGCCTATGAACTAGATTTGTATTTCATTCAGCTGTGAGTGAATCCTCCATTTATGTACTGTCACTCTATGATCAGCAAGGCCACAACAAAGGGAAACTGTGATTTAGTGCTTGATAATAGTCATTAATAGGACAATTAATGACTAGTGACTGAAACAATTCAAATCAGGGGTTACAAACTCATACACCTGCAGAGGTCAAGGAGCCACGTACGGAGCAGAACAGCCAGAGTCTGTGGTGAACTACAACATGAACACTCTCATTAAGGTGTGGTCCCTCCCCAGCATCAGTTCCCCACTGTGTTGATGTGGGAACACCTGCCTGATCATTGGTTTTGAGGACATGCCACCAAATCATTAAAAAAATTTTTTTATTATACTTTAAGTTCTGGGATACGTGTGCAGAATGTGCAGGTGTGTTACATCAGTATACATGGGCCATGCTGGTTTGCTGCACCCATCAACTCTTCATCTATATTAGGTATTGCTCCCAATGCTATCCCTCCCCCAGACCCCCACATCCCAAACAGACCCTAGTGTGTGATGTCCCCCTCCCTGTGCCCATATGTTCTCATTGTTCAACTCCCACTTACGAGTGAGAACATGTGGTGTTTGGTTTTCTGTTCCTGTGTTAATTTGCTGAGGATGATGATTTCCAGTTTCATCCATGTCCCTGCAAAGGACGTGAACTCATTCGTTTTTATGACTGTATAGTATTCCATGGTGTATATGTGCCACATTTTTTTTATCCAGTCTATCGTTGATGGGTATTTGGGTTGGTTCTATGCCTTTGCTATTGTGAATAGTGCTGCAATAAACATGTGTGCATATGTGTCTTGATAGCATAAATCATTTTTTTAAGAAAAGCTGGGAATCCAGATTTCTATATGAAATTCACAGATTTTTTTTAGTACAGGAAACCAGTTCAGATTTCAGAAAATGACAACACTATATGAACCAAACAATAAATTTCTTAAGGTAATATCAGGCCTATGGGTTACCAGATTGTGACCTCTGAGTCAAGGTTTCATCAGAAACCTTTTTGGCAAAGTTCATCAGAGTTAATGTATAAACAGAATGATGCTGACGTTTATTGCAACAGTGGATTGTTTAAATAGCCAACACCAAGAATATCCTCAATATGCATTATAAGGATCATAACCATGTATTTCTTTATATTTACCAATTGTCCAGGTCAGCAAAAAACCTTAAGGCTTTAAACTAAAGGCCGTTATAAAACATTTAGAGACCAAAAATCTAATGCTGTCTGATCCTCAAAGTCAGTTAAATGATATGGACACATACGTAATTACATATTACCAGTATCCTCTTTCTATGAGAAATAACACCTCTTTGTTTTAGGGAATTACTCTTCCTTCTCTCCATTCATATAATTCCATTGGGAGCTGCCAGGTTTTTACTTTACCTTGATTTCCTGTTCACTATTGGCTGGTCTGGTCCTTGGTGCCTGACCCAAGGCACACAAAACAGAACTCCTTGGGAAAGGGAGGCAGTCCCTCTCTGGTGGTAGGACCTGGCAGCAGCTATGTGCAAGAAATTAGTCTGCAATGAAAGAAAAAAAGCTTAACTCACCTGCAGCTAGTAGAATGGTTATTTCCAAGGCCTTGCTGTATCCCTGCCCTAACTTTGGTGTGGTTGTTTAGGAAAAGATGCTCAATATCTTAGTCATTAATGAAATACGAATCAAAACCACAATGGGATACAATTCACAAACATTCAGGTGGCTATAATTTATTTTAAAAAAAGACTATTGTCTTTTTTTAAAGAGATGAGAGTATGGAGAAATCAGAACCCACATTGCTTGTGAGGTTGTAGGATGGTTGCAGCCACTTTGGAAAACAGTTTGGAAATTCCTCAAAGTTAAGCACAGAGTTACTGTATGACACAGCAACTCCACTCATGGGTGTGTGTGTGTGTGTGTGTGTGTGTACCCATGCAAATTGGAAACATGGATATTTAAAACTTGTACATGAGTGTTTCACAGTAGCATTACTCATAATAGCCCCAAAGTGGAAAAAACCGAAATGTTTATCTGCTGGTGAATGGACAAATATAATGCAGTAAATTCATACAATGGAGTATTATTCAGCAATAAAAGGAATAAGTACTCATACATGCTCTACAATGTAGATCAACCTTGAAAGCGTTATCATCAACCTTGAAAGCATTATCTGCTAGTATCTCTTCAACGTTACCTCTTCACTAGTTTTTCTGTTCTCTGCTTCGGGCACTCTATTAAGTACATATTGAAGTGTCTGGATGTGTCCTTTTCTCTTTGAACTTTTCATTAGTATTTTCATTCTCTTTGTCTTTGAGCTACATTCTGGTTGATAAACTGTTTGACCTTCTAATTTACTCATCCACTCTGTGGCAGTAAAGAAACTGCTATTAAGAACTATTAAGAGCTGCTATTAAGAGCGCATTTGTTAATTTTAATAACTTTTTTTCATTTTAACATTTCTAGTTGGTGCTAGTGTCATAATGCATGTTCTGCTTTCAAACTTCCTCCTCTTGTTTCATGCTTTTATTCTCACCTAAATTTATTTCTGTTAGGATTTTTAAAACATCCTTACTGGGGAGCTTGCCCTCCAGCCCAGTATTCATAGCTACCAAAAAATAAAAGTTTATGAATGGATTAAATCAAAATAAATATCCTAAGAGCTAGATGCTTCTAGGGGAGGGAGAAGCAAAAATGCTCTCCTCTTTTTCTTTTATTTTTTTGAGACATGGTCTTGCTGTGTGGCCCAGGCCAGAGTAGTGGTGCGATCTCAGCTCACTGCAACCTCCACCTCCCAGGTTCCAGCGATCCTCCTGCCTCAGCCTCCCAAGTAGCTGGGATTAACAGGCATGTACCACCACACCCGACTAATTATTGTATTTTTGGTAGAGATGGGGTTTCACCGTCTTGAGTCTCTAGCTCCTGGTCTCATGTGATCCACCTACCTTGGCCTCCCAAAGTGCTGGGATTACAACCGTGAGCCACCATCCAGCCTGCTCTTTTTCTGTTTCCATCTTTTCAAAGGATAGCACATGGGGGTGACACAGAGCAGTTTCTAAAATGCATTTTACTCAGAAAATAGTTGTGAGAAATTATATTCCTCTAGAGAAGAACTAGGAAGTTATTTTCCTTTTTCTCCCTTCAAACTGTGATTTAAAAGCCCAAAGGACACATAAACGAAGAACTGTTTGTTGTGCTCAAAAGTTTATAGATGAAATATTATAACAAAGCAGACTGACACAAAAACTTACAGAAACATACAAAACTACATCCAGTAGTTTAATCTGAAGCTTAAATCTGTGATGCAAAACCAATTACTATACATAAGAGAAGACTGTCTTTAACAGCTGAAATCTGAGGTCAGTAATCAGAGAATTTTACTTTGAATGTGGAAGAGATTTAATTAGCATTTTCCTTTTAATAGTTCTAGTTTGCTACCCAAGCCTCACTGGGACAGTTTCTCAAGGCTGCACTGAGGAGCCTCAAGTTTTGCTTTGTTGTTGCTCAATATGGAATAAAACATAACATGAAACAACTGGTTCTGATTAGGTGGAATGAACAGTGAGTCCTGCTAATGTGGTAACATTCCATTACAGGCCAATTTCAGAGAAAAGCAGATGTACTGTTGCTTTGATAATTTCATCCTTGCTAACTCTATTTCCCATTTCTCCTTATGCCCCCTGACATGGTATTTTACTCCATAAAGTTTTTCTTATGATTTGCTTTGTTCTTTCAGAGATGGAACATTTTGGAATAATCATCGATAAATGAGACTTTAATCTGACACTGTTGAAATAGCATGGAGGGGAAACCACAGAACTGTTTAATTCCCAGGACTTTCTTAGCTTTTGGCTGTTTGAGTAACCTATGTCCTGAATTACTGTAAGAGTAATGAGTTTTGCTAGTGATAAATTGGCAGTGTTAACTGACGAGCTTAAGTAGTTGTTTTTTGTTTTGTTTTCCTCCTTATGGATCTTTTGGAAGAATTGCTCTGTCAAGATTTCCAGAGAAAACAAACTTAAGAAATAGGGAGCCTGCTTCACATGGTAACCAGAGGCACCATCAGAATATGTTTGTTCACTGGAAAACCTGTGTTACGAGTAGATTTTCATTGTGTTTGGGGGAAATTTTTTTATGTCAAATGAATATGCAAAAATATTTTCTAAATCCTGTTGAAACCACAATTGAAGTTTCTAGTGATATTTCAAAAATACATTTTGTTAGAAAATTTCTTGTGCAGTAAAAATGATGGATATATGTTCAATGTATTTATACTTTTCATCTATTTAAGTGAACAACTGTACTATCCAAACCACTGGACTTAGGCACCAGCTTAGAACACAGCTTTGCAAAGGTTTATTTTAAAGCCTGGGTGAATCAAACATACCCATTAGCCAACTTTCCCCTTCTAGTCTGTGAAGTAAACTGCTTCCTTGAAACCTGAATGTTTTGAACAGATCCCCTTATTACACATTTGTTCTAAATGGTTAGTCAGTTTTAGAATTTTCCAAGTGATCATAGAAGTGCCTCAAGCTTTCTGAGTACTTTGGATGTCTTTTGATTTGACTCACAAACCTAGGATTAGTCTGGTCTTGAATAGAACCACCAGGCTTGCACTAGAAGACTTAAATATTCCATTCAATGTATCAAACATGCCCCAGACACTGTGCTAAGTAAGAGAGATGGTAGGAACAGTCCTTGCCCAAAGTCCACAATAACCTCTCTCAACACTCTGTTTAAAATAGTCTTCCCCTGGTTTTGGCAACATGAAAGACTGGGCTAATTGCAGGCAAAAACAAATATTCTTGTATTACATAAATTTCCCAACTACGTGCAAGTAGAGAGGAACTGCATTACTTTAAAAACAAATGCATACCCTATGGGTTTCCATGAGAATTTCAATGAGCAATTGTATATGAACATAGTGTAAGGCATATAATAAGCATATAATAATAATGATTGAATACTAGTTCAGTGCCTTTTATGCTTTAGAGGCTAGTCATTAGCTATTGCTGTATAATAAAAACTATCTCAAAACTAAGCATTAAAACAATCATTTATGGTGGCTCAAGAGTCTATTAATTAAACAAATGGTTCTAATTGTGGCTGGACTCACTCATATAAGTGCAGTCAACTGTAGTATATTTGTAGGCAGTTCTTCTGATTTTGGGGTGGGCTCCCTCACAGGTTTGGGAGTCAGCAAGATGGCTATTCTAGGATGGCCATGGATAGAATGAATCAGCTCTGCTCCATGTGGTCTCTTGACCAGTCTGGGGTTATTCACATGGCAGTCTCAGGGTTCCAATAGATAGACCAGAAGCAGACAAAGCCTCCCAAAGCCTAAGCTTGGAAATATACATGGTTGCTTCTACAACATCTTATCCAGAGCAAATCATGAGGCCAACCTATATTCAAGAGAGTGGGGAAACAGACTCCACCTCTTCATGGGAGGAGCTACAAAGTCACAAAGTGCTTGCATACAGGGAAGTTTGTATGGTTGGGGCCAGCTTTACAATCTACTACTATGTCTTCAATTAATATGACAGGATATGTGAAAGTAAGAGAGTTGATTTATAAGCAGCTAAATAATTATTTTATTTGAAGTTTCTATTTCCTTTAAATTTTAGGCTTAAAGTTTGTTCTTTTATTCAATGGCATGCAGTAGAAATTGTGGCTAACAGGCAAATATCACATATATGTATAAAACAGGGATGTGAGATAGCTCAGAGAACCTAAGAATTAGCTTCTGCAAGGACAGGAACTCTGAACCATCCAGAATCTAGACAGCAGGAACTCATAGTCCACTTAAGGCAGTGCCACTGAGATTCAAATTTCCTGGAGAGAGAGTCCAGTTGGCCTCTGAGTTAGGTACTCTGATTTTGGCAAGGGAGGACTAGGCACCTTGACTCTAAAGTCTCACTAAGACTACCTGCAAAGCAGCTGAACAGTTTTTGAAAGTAAAATGAAAGGCACTGCCAGATGAAGACAATTCAGGACAGTCAAATACAACAATGTCCTCTACAGAATTTAAACAGCTTAATCTTAGAAAATAAGATCAGTCAATCAGTGGCTCAAGTCCCCTAGTGGTGTGGGCATGGAGGCCCCAACTGCCATTTCCCTCCTTACACGTCTCCCAGTTGGAAAGTAACTAGAGGCAAAGGATACGGATTATGCAGAGAAGGAAGGTAAATTAGATGGGGTTTTCCTCTACCAGTCAGTAGCAGAGACCATTTACTTCCTTAATTTAATTCTTTGTTTGCCCTGACCTAGTCAAAGCATGCTTATAGACAGCAGTCCTTGCTTTGCTTCAAAGATCAATGTAATTGTAATGCCAAAGACAGTGGATATGTTTCTTAAGAGTTATATAAGTTAAAAGCGCTTCTGGCTGCTGGTGGCTTTACTCATAGAACAGTTGGTGTTACTAAGCAGGAATTCCCTAAGTAGTGATCCCAGGGTGAGCCCAGCAGCTAACCAAAGTCCTCAAGGACCTCAGTTTCTCCTTTCTGTCCACTCTACTATCTCAGTGTGGCAGGAGCGTCTCTCCTCATGGCTACAAGATGGCTGCTGCTGCTCCCAGCATTATGTCCGCACAGAACGGCATTTCTAGCAGGAAGGAGAGAAAAGGGAGCAAAAAAAGTGTTTGCTTTTCTTGCCTTTCTATGGCTACTACCCTTCAGTAGACTTTCCATGATATCTTATTAGCCAGAACATGAGCATCTTAACCCAATCACTGTAGAAGGGAAATGAGACTGCCATTTGGGCTTATTCCGATTTTAGTTCATCTTCTCATGCTAGGCACATTGCTACTTGTGTCTACGTCCCTGGCACCTTCACTCACGTTTTCTTGGCCTTGTCTCTGATTCCAGCCCCAGCTGGAGTCAGGGTTGGCTTCTTGGGGAATGGGGCCTGTGAGGTTTCACAGGGCCTCTCATTTAGAAGGGCTCTGGGCTTGGTTTAATACTCTGCTCGTGCTGCTTAGAAATTTTTTTTTTTTTTTTTTAACAAAGAGCCCTACCTTTTCATTGTACACTGGGTCCTGCAAATTATCTAGCCAGTCCTGGTTTGAGAAGACAGTCTCATGTGGGCTTTGTCTCGCTTCTCCCTGGTAACCTCTTGCTTTCTCTCCTGGGCTTCCCAGAAGCTACAGGCACCACTGAGCAGTCAATCAGCTGGTAGACATGGACAGTTTGGAAGGGAAACTTTGACCAGTCAACCTGGGAACTGATGGAGGAGTGCTACTGGGGCCCATCCTTTAAGGGCATGCCACATGATTCTTGGAAGGTCCTGGTGGTATTGAGCTCCATTGTCCACAGCCGTGACCTTGATAACACACCCTTCTGTTGGCTTTTCTTCCTTCTCTGACCTGTCTCCCTGGTCCCTCATTCTTCATCCCTGGATCATCTTCCAAATAAACACCCATATACTTGCCTTGTCTCAGGCTTTGCCTTCAGGCGAAGCCAGGTTCAAACACCATCCAAATGAAATCAGTGTTTCTTCCAAGAAGAAAGGTGCATGGTTATTTGCCGATTGGATAAGCCACATCAACAGTGTCAGCCATAGTGCTTGTGGGTTCATAAAGAAGCCATCCCAGATCCTGTTTCCCTGACTCCCAAAATAGAACTCTAACATACATACTGTGTACCAGACACAGTGGTTATTTCCAGGTATATTTTCTTATTTCACCTGTACAACAGCCACTTGCAGTAGTTATTATTATCTCCATGTTACTGATGAGAATACCAGGGATCAGAGAAGTTGGTGACTTCCCCAAAGCCAGGAAGTAGAAGACTAGGAATTTAAACAGTTATTTGGGTATTCTTCCCACACCATCACCCTTCTAAAAGGAAATACATTTGGCCTATAGGCCAACTAGCTGGCCCTTTGGGGAAGTGGGTGCAGCTTGGCTTTGGGCTTTGTGGCTTTTCAAAAAATATAAAGCACTTCCTAAGCAGAAAAAACAGACTGGGGGCTCATGCTTGTAACACCAGCATTTTGGGAGGCCAAGGCGGGCAGATGGCTTGAGTCCGTGAGTTTGAGACCAGTCTGGGCAACATCATGGTGAAACCCCATCTCTACAAAAAAATAGCAAAATTAGCCAGTTGTGTTGGCCATGTGCCTCTAGTCCCAGCTACTTGGGAGGCTCAGGTAGGAGGATCACTTACAAAGTTGAGGCTGCAGTGAGCCATGATTGTGCCATTACGCTACAGCCTGGGCAATACAGTGAGACCCTGTCTCAAAAAAGAACAGCTAGAGATCAGGCAGGTATGCCAGCAAAACTTTCCTCTAGGCTTTTTTGGTCCCTGTATTGCAGTTTTCACAGCAGGGTTTCAGGAGCGGAGGGTTGTGGCTAGCACAGTTCTCATGTGTTTTCTTTAAACTAGTAGCAACCTGGCAACTCTATTTTCCAAGCCTGGCGAGACAGATCATTCTATTCTGCTTTGTTGCATTCCAGGGAGTATCCTGCCCCTTCACAGACTCGGGGCTGTGTAGCAGACTGCATTTACAGAGTGTTCTGGATAATGAGGTCAGGCAAACATTTGAAGAAACAGATCGCAGACTACAGGGACACTACTGTTTTTTTCCAGGGCAAGCTGGGAAAAGAAATTGGACACTAGTCCAGACGACGTTGTAGTATTAGCAGAATTGGGAAAGGGTGCCAATGCCTAGCTGGCAGTCGGGGACATGACTGAAGAAAGAACTGTAATATTATTCTCAAAAGGTGGTGTTTCTGGCACGTAGTATATAATAAAGTATAACCCTCTTCTGTGGAGCAACACAGAACGGAAGTGTGCTTGGTACCAAGTTGCCACCACACGATGAAAAATTAAAGTGAGTTAAAAATCTGTAAATTATATATATAACTTTAGAGAATCTTCCAGTAAGTGCCCTCAGATTTATTTTTTTCTTTTTTAGAGAGAAAGTCTTAGGTCTGTCACCCACGCTGGAGTACAAGGATGTGATCATGGCTCACTGCAGCCTCCAACTCCTGGGCTGAAGTGATCCTTCCACCTCAGCCTCCTGAGTAGCTGGGACTACAGGCATATACCACCACACCCAGCTCTTCTTTATTTTAATCATGTACACAAATTACCTTCATTTTTTTTTTTTTGAGATAGAGTCTCACTCCTATTTCCCAGGGTTGGAGTGCAGTGGTGCAATCACGGCTCACTGCAGCCTCAACTTCCTAGGCTCAGATGATTTTCCCCACCTGAGCCTCCTGAGTAGCTGGGCCTACAGACACATGCCACCATGCATGGCTAGTTTTCTGTATTTTTTGCAGACACAGGGTTTCACCGTGTTTCCCAGGCTGGTCTCAAACTCATGGACCCAAGCAATCTGCTTGCCTTGGCCTCCCTAAGTGCTAAGATTACAGGCATGAGCCACCATGCCTGGACTCCATGCCTGGTGTCAGTATTCTTTTTTTTTTTTTTAGCAGGGGCTCACTCTGTTGCCCAAGCTGGAGAGCAATGGTTTGATTATGCTCACTGCAGCCTTGACCTCCTGGGCTCAAGCAATCCTTTTGCCTCAGCCTCCTGAGTAGCTGGGACTATAAGGTGTGCACCACCAAATCCAGCTAATTTCTTATTTTTTGTAGCGGGGAGATCTTGCTATGTTGCCCAGACTGCTCTCGAATTCCTGGGCTCAAGTGATCTTCCTGCCTCAGCCTCCCAAGGTGCTGGGATTATAGGCATGGTGCACCACACCTGGCCTCAGTATTCTTAATATAAGATAAAATCTGGGATATCCCCACCTCTTGCTGATTTTCTTACATTAATTTCCCTGACTGTCATGTAAAGATACCTAACAAGAAATGGTCTGAAACCTTTGTTGGTTGCATCCCCCATCAATGAAAACTTTGTGCATGAATCTCCAATATATATTTATATATTTACAAGTTGTCTCTCTGTACTGCTACATTAATATTTATGCACAATAAAAAGCCAGAATTAAATTTCAAAGGGTAAGATAAAGATTAAACTATCTTAAAATTACATACAAACTAGTAACAGTGCAAAAGCCCCTGCTTTTGCTAATGAGTAATTTGATTAAATACACTTCTCTCTTTAAAAAAAAAACAAACCATGATTCATCACTCTGTGATACATTGATTCAAAATTTTGGACCAGTTCATTTTATTACAATACTCTTAAAGCGTTTTTTAATTGAGGCTTCATTTCAGTGTTTTTAGCATATTCACAAAGTTATGTAAATATCACACTATCTGATTTTATAATATTTTCATTACCCCCAAAAGAAACACATATTCATTAATGGTCACTGCTATTCCTCTCTACCCCTAACCCCTGGCAACTACTAATCTATTTTCTGTATCTGTGGGTTGTCCTATGGTGGAGATTTCTCATAAATCATACAATATGTGGCTTTTTGTGCCTGACTTCTTTCATGTAACAAAGTTTTTGAGATTCATCCCTGTTGTGGCATATATCAGTACTTTCAGTTAATAGACATTTAGGTTGTTTCTACTTTTTGGCTATTGTGAATAATGCTGCTGTGAACATTTATGTACAATTCTTGTGTGGGCATTTGTTTTGATTTCTCTTGAGAATATACCTAGGAGGGGAATTACTGGGTCATATGCTAACTCTAGGAACTGCCAGACTGTTTTAGAAAGTGGCTGCACCATTTTACAATTCCAACAGCAATAGACGAGGGTTCTAATTTCTCCATATCCTTGCCATGGCTTGTCATTGTCGGTCTGTTTGATTATAGCTATCTTAGTGGATATGAGTAGTATCTCATTGTGGCTTGATTTATGTTTCCCTAATCACTAATGATGTTGCGCATCTTTTCATAGGCTTATTGAACATTCATATATCTTCTTGAAAGAAACGTCTATTCAAATTGTCTATTTTTAAATTGTTATTTGTCTTTAAATTATTGAGTAATATGAGTTCTTTATGTATTCTGGCTTCTAGACCTTGTCAGATATATGATTTGTAAACATTTTTCCCATTCTATGGGTTATTTTCACTTTCTTGACAGTGGCCTTTGAAGCACAAAAGCTTTCATTTTGATGAAGTCCAATTTATCTATGTTTCTTTGGTTGCTTGTGCTACTCGTATCGTATCTAAAAAAACAGTGCCTAATTCAAGGTCAGGAAGATTCATATCTATACTTTCTCTTAAGAGTTTTATAGCTTTAGCTCTTACATTTAGATCCCTATCTATTTTGAATTAATTTTTGTATGTGATATGTAGCAGGGGTTCAAATTTATTCTTTGAGTGTGGATAGGCAGTTGTCCTAGCACATTTGTTGAAAATACTATTCTTTCCCCCATTGAATTTTTATATTACCCTTGTCAAAAATCAACTGACAATAAATACACGTTTATTTTTGGACTTTCACTTCAATTCCATGGGTCTATATGTCCTAATACTTGGTTTTTAATATATGTCACAGCTGAAAAGATAACTTACAAAGATTCATAGATCAAATACAAAAGTGAATCATTGCCTAGCTTTACTAATCATTTTCTGTCACATCCATCAATTCTGGAAATATCTGGCTGGTGAGTTTCCATCTTCTATGTTGTCTGTGAATTGTTCTTGCAAACCAATAGTATAAGGTATTGCATTTTTTTCTTCGTAACACATATACAAAACCCACTAAAGCTTTTCCTTTAGAAGATTTTTGAAACAAATCAGCAAATTCTTTTTTGTCAAGTTTTCAAAAGTGCAACTATGAGAGTTTTTAAAAGGTGTTACACGTTTGTAATTTTAACAATAAAGACTACAGGACAATGAAAACATTTCTAAACACAAATTTAGAAAATAATCTTCTCATAGCTTAAGTTTGTTTGTTTCAAGAGGACTTAATTTTTTTTCTGAAAAGCTTATACTAGAAAGTATTAGAAATGTCAGCTCTTCAGTTTTATTGGTTGTGATGGTAAATAATGTCAACTTGATTGGATTGAAGGATGCAAAGTGTTGATTCTAGGTGTGTCTGTGAGGGTGCTGTCAAAGGAGATTAACATCTGAGTCAGTGGGCTGGGAAAGGCAGATCCACCCTTAATCTGGGTGGGCATCATCTAATCAGCTGCCAGGGCAGCTAGAATATAAAGCAGACAGAAAAACATGAAAAGACTAGACTGGCCTACCTTCCCAGCCTACATCTTTCTTTCCTGCTGGATGCTACCTGCCCTTGAGCATTGGACTCCAAAGTCTTCAGTTTTGGAACCTGGACTGGCTCTCCTTGTTCCTCAGCTTGCAGATGTCCTGTTGTGGGACTTTGTGATCATGTGAGTTAATACTTAATAAACTCCCCTTTATCATTTTGGTGGTTATTCTCGGAATTTAACGTATATACTTAAAGTATAAATTTGGTGAATACATTTCTCTTTTTAAAAGTACTTTGCCTGGTGCAGTGGTTCATACCTGTAATCCCAGCACTTTGGGAGGACCAGTTGGGAGGATGGCTTGAGCCCAGCAGTTTGAGAACAGCCTGGGCAAGAAGGCAAGACCCATCTCTACAAAATGTTTAAAAATTCACTGGGTGTGGTAGCATGCACCTGTAGTCACAGCTACTCTGGAGGATGAACTGAGAGGATCACTTGAACCCAGGAATTCAAGGCTACAGTGAGCCATGTTCATGACACTGCACTCCAGCCTGGGGTACATAGCAAGACCCTGACTCAAAACACGAAAAACAACAAAAAAAAACCCCTTAGAATGCCTGACTCTCAAAACAGCCACCTCTAGGATACATACTATTACTGTCCAGCCTTTTATTTCTTTCTTACTCTTTTTACCCCTAAAATGAAACATTAATTTATATTTACCATGGGCAATGTTTATATTTATCTACATGTATTACTGCTGCTTGGGATTTATTGGGCCTTCTAAACCTGAATCATTCATTAATCCTGATGAACTTTCAGCCTTTATTTCTTTCTTACTCTTTTTACCCCTAAAATGAAACATTAATTTATATTTACCATGGGCAATGTTTATATTTATCTACATGTATTACTGCTGCTTGGGATTTATTGGGCCTTCTAAACCTGAATCATTCATTAATCCTGATGAACTTTCAGCCTTTATCTCTTTGAATATTTCGTGTCATTCATTCTCTCCTTTATTTCATTCTAGAAATCTGATAAAATATAACTTGGCCCTTCGCTTGCTACCCTCCCCATCTCACTGTTTCTTTTCTATGTTATCACGTTTTCTCTCTTAGCTGCGTTCTGAGTATTTTTTTCAGATCAGTCTTCTAGCTCAGCATTTCTTCGCCAGGAAGAGACTGAATGTACAAAGGCCAATGGCCAGACCACACAAAATAGGATACTGATCCACACGAGAAGCCCCAGCAGCCAAACCACAACCTCTATAGCAATCTGTTCAGAACAAGAAAGACTTAATCAGCAACAGCCAACTTTCCTTTTTTATTTTTTATTTTTTAGTGTTTTGTTTTTTAAGACGGTCTTGCAATGTTGCCTGGGCTGGTCATGAACCCCTGGGTTCAAGCAATCCTCTTGCCTCGGACTCCCAAAGTGCTGGGATTACAGGTTTGAGCTACCATGATCAGACCGAATTTTCCTATTTTTTTGCTCTGGTCTCCAAATGATCACCAACCAGAGAAGTCCAGATATCTACTCCAAACCCATGACATGAAATGCTCACTTCTAGTTAGCCCACCTCTAACTGCCCCAACACCAAAACCTCCAATCAGAGGACGCCCGCAGCCTTCACTTTTTGTCAGTGGAAAGCATTTCCACTCCCCTGCCAGCCTTAGACTTTGCTTATCAAACTCAAGTGGTGGTGGCTGACTCCTTTGTTCTATAGCAAGCTCCAAATACATACACGGGCTCTGTTTTCATTTGGGTGGTCTGTTTCAGCACCAGTTAGGGCTATTCTGCTCTTTGATGCTTCTACTCCGTTTTTTAGCTCAACCTCTGTATTTTTCAGTTTTAGAAGTTCCATTTGATTCTTTTTCAAAACTGATCATTTGTATCACTTCTTGTTCTTTTGTCGTCACTTCTATTTATGCTAGGATATTAAATATTTTCCCCAATGATTCTAATATGTGTTGTCCTTATGGGGGTGTTTTTATCACTTGTTCTTTCTGCAGTCTTTCATTATGGTAGCTGATTTTTCTTGAATGTTCTTTGATTACTTTTTTCAAAATTGTGAGCCCAGATTTGTCATGCTTTCTTTGGGAGTTGCCTGAGGCCTCACCTGAGGGCACACTGTCTAGGAAAAATTTGCATTTGCTTCTCCTGGGCACCTGCGGGCATGAAAAGTTACTTTAGATGAAGTTTTCCTTGGGAGTTTTTTTAATCTACATTGTAAAATGTGCATCTACTACCCTTTGGAGGACACCGCATGCAAGTGAGATCTTTTGTCATGGCCTGGTGACCATGTGTATTAATAATGATGGGTTCCAACTGAGTATGTAGATAGACATTGACTATTAGATCCTTCTGAATTCCTAAATGGGAACTTTAAAAAAATACCCTTAATATGAAATAGGTGATTCAGATATAAGAAAAAATGTTTTAACAAACACTATAGTATTTATTGTCCTTCTTTTGCATACAGAAAGCAAATCTAAGTGACTCCATATTCTTCCCTAATTGTAAAATTACTTTTAAAAAAAGACATGGATTGCGGAAATCATGCGTTGAGCTCCAAGAATTTGAACTGTTTTCTGCCTCTTCCAAAACAATTCTTTAAACTGTATCACAGATTTCCTGTGTTATCTCAGAATCCATAATTCTTATAGAAACGCCAGTGACTAGGTCTAAATGGTGGTCTGTATTGACCTTGCCTTTTTCGTATTCTTGCCAGCATTCCACATTTCAGAGCTCCAGTTCATTCATGACCCTAGTTCTTACGCTGGATTAGGCTTCCCAGAAATATAAAAATGAGTAAGGCAGGAGCTCACAATCTAGTGAAGAGTAAATAAACAACCGTGAAGGAAAACAGACTTTAACAGTGTTATAGCCCAGCAACAAAGTTGTATGAAGCATAAAAGGAGGAGGAACCATTCATACTGAGGGTCCTGGAAAGGATCGTTTCTCACCCAGCTAGAAAGCTAAGAAGAATTTGACAGGGGCTGGCTTTCCTGACAAAGATGTGGTTTCCCTATGGATCAGGCCTACAAAAGAGTTCTGCCTGTGAGCTGAGAAGTAGTTAGGAATTCAAAAGACTTTTCACCCACTGGGTGAGTGGGACCTGAGCCAGGAAAGCTTTGGCTGGATTCATTTGGCTAAATGGAAGTTTCCAGAACTGAGTAAATTCCAAGAGTTACTCTTAAGCTCTGTTCCTATTGTTTCACAGGACATGAAATCACATACCTGCCCATGTTTTGTACACAGATAACCATTCCTTCCTGTAATACAATATCACTCAAGGCAATGGATCTAACCATGTGTTACCACCGGGGCCTCCTGCTGAGGAGAACAAGTCAGCAGAACAGAGGATAAAGGGCATTGTTACTTCCTGCCCCTTCCCTTTCCTCTGCCTACAAGTCTTGGCTGGCAGCAATAGGAGAGACGGTAGAAGCAGATACCTGAGATTACTGTGCTTTTGAAGAGAGAAGGATAATAACTAAGAAATATCTACATTTGAATTTTAATACTAGAGAGTCTGAGAAGAAGGGCTTTTTTGGAAGGAGTGGCCAGGCCTGGAACAAGCACATGCCTAGAGCACAATCCCATACTACATGTAAGGAGGAAGCTCAGGCCAGCAGGCAAGTGCAGGAGAAGGCAAATGGACAAAACTTGATCCCCTGAAAAATTGAAGATAGAAAGAATGAGCCCCCTAAGTTCTAAAAGGGCTGATATACCAGCTGATGTCCCTGAAGCAGGAACAGAGGTATGGGTGGGACAACAACAGGAGTGAGTGGGGAACTACATAGGGTGCCTTGCCTAAAAGTGGGCACAAGGCCATGATATGATCATAGGCAATAAGCCAGGAGCCCAGTTACCAAGACAGGCATGAATGGCTGGAGATGGTGGGACTGGCTTAGGGCTCTAGAATATCCTGTAGTCACTAACTTTTTTTTTTTTTTTTTTTTTTTTTTTTTTTTTTTTTGAGACAGAGTCTTGCTCTGTTACTCAGGCTAGAGTACAGTGGTTATCACAGTTCATTGCAACCTGGACCTCCTGGGCTCAAGTGATTCTCCCACCTCAGCCTCCTGAGTAACTGGGACTACAGGCACATATCACCATACCCAGCCAATTTTTAAATATTTTGTAGAGACAAGGTCTTCCTATGTTGTTCGGGCTGGTCTTGATCTTCTGGGTTCAAGCGATCTTCCTGCTTTGGCCTCCCAAAGTGCTGGGATTATAGGCATGAGCCACCATGCCCGGCCTGTAGTCATGATTTTGAGTAAAGCTGAACCCCCCAATAGCAGACTTACTTAGAGGGACAAAGTAGCCCAAGGAGAAGAAGATCCGAGGATAAGAGCAAGGGCTTTGGCATTCGACCTGGCTATGAATTCTGTGCCACTTGCTGGATTGACAATGATGGGAGTGTTGCCTTCTCTCTTTGAGAACATAAGGCCCATGAAACTCAATATGTGGCCCTGACAGTTTTACCTGCAGTGAACTTTGAAACACATTTCTTGGGGTGTTTTAAGCTGGCCTTGCCATCAAGCTGGTGCTCTCATCTGGGCCTTATGTTCTCAAAGAGAGAAGGCAACACTCCCATCATTGTCACATGTGAGAACATAGTTTTATCATCTGTAAAATGAGGATGATTATAATTACTTCATAAAGCCCTTGTAAGAATTACATGAAAAAATGTTTTGAAGCATTTAGTACATTGCCTGTACATAGCAGCCACTCAGTTGTAATTACTATCATCAATATGGCAAGCAAAGACTGACAAAGAATCAAAGTGTGCTGAAAGTGTTCTACCATCTAAAGGGTAACCCCTCTAGGTTGTCTGATTTGGAATGTATGGGAGCAATTTTAACAACTTTGTAATTTGTAGATGATTGATAACAATGTAATGTAATTCCTGTCTGTAGATACAGATTCTGTCTTGTCTGGTAGAGGTTCAGTTGACTTCTCTTTATTTTTTTCTTTCCAACTTTTATTTTCGGTTTGGTGTGATTATTTTATCACCCAGGTAATAAGCATAGTATCTGATAGGTAGTTTTAAAATCTTCTCCTTCCTCTCACCCAACTTCTCTTTCTTACTCCTTCTGGAAAAAGTAGTTTTGCCTTGACTCATGCACTCATTTCAACATTTCTCATCTCATTTCAACATTTCTCATCTATAAGCAAGGACACCTCTGGAAGATGCAAGGCCCAGCAAATATTTTTGATATAAACTATTTGATGTACACTTTAAATGGATGAATTGTATGCTATCTGAATTATATTCCAATGAGACTGTTAAAAACACTTGTGGGTTTTTGGTTGTCTTTTTAGTTCCCCAGTACTATTCTGGCAATTCTGGGTCCCTTCTGGCATGATTTCATGAAAGAACCCAGGCAGGAGTGATTCAGGCCGCCTCTCTGAAATTGGGGCCCAGGCCACAGGGCCCTAGGAAAGCTTCATAGTTGTTAAGCCCCAGAGCTCCTGGGGCATCAGGACATTCCACCATAGAGATTTGTTTCTGCCCCACCCTAACTGATAAGTGTTCTTTGTAATCTCCCCCACCCTTAAGAAGGGTTTTTATAATTCTCCCCACTCTTGAATGTACTTTGTGAGATTCCACAGCAGAGAAAATGGAGATGTGGCCAAGTGGGTTCCAGTCTGAATTACAGACTGAAGGGGACTTAGAAAATTTCAAGGATCAGTTGGATAAATTGAATATGTTAGGAAAAAAAAAAAGAAAAAGAAAATTTCAAGGAAGGTGCTTCAAAGTGGAGAGGGTGGGGAGGCTGGAGAGGAAAGGCTGGGACACAGGCCCCTCATGCCCTGCTGTAAGGGCAGGTATCACTACAAATAAAATGTTTCTTTCCAAAATGCTTGCCGTTAGTGTTAATTGAACTCTAATGATGTCATTCCTCTCCTGTGGAATGTCTATAAATGCACACTTATTGAACTGGGAAACGGAATAGAGCAGAAATAGAAAGCGATTTTAAATCTGGGCTATAAAATCTTCATGTACCCTGATCCTTTGAGTTGTTAACCTCTAGACAACTTTCAAACTCACATTTGTATGCTCTAGGGCCTTCCACGTCTGCAAATCCTTTTTCTAGAGTCTTTTACACATGAAACAGATCAAATTTCCCTAGAAGATATGCTTCCTTGCTTGCTTTATTTCCATTTCCAGGAAGTGTTTTACATCTGCATTGCAAAATAGCAGCCACCGCTTCTCACCTACCAGCCCAGCGTGAATGTGATTTTCCTGACAAACAATTTGGATAGCTTCCAACCCCTCAGGCTCTGTTTACCAGACTCTATGGAAATTATTTCCCTTTCCAGACAAGATTGTTTTCTCCAGTACAAAATGGATTTTGTACTCTTTTGCCCTAACTCAAACTGCCTTTCCCCAACGATTCTCTAGAGGTCCAATGCTTCCAGTGAGGAAGCTGAGTAAATCATTTCTGACCTGCCACACTCATCTGCTCCCCACATGCACGCTGGGTTGCCAGCCTCCATACCTTTCATAATGTCCTTGCCTGCACCGGAGTTACCCTCTTCAGCACTCCCTTTCCCCCGTGTCACCACCACAGATGAGAGCACCAGCTTGATGGCAAGTCCGGCTTAAAACACTCCAAGAAATGTGTTTCAAAATTCACTGCAGGTAAAACTGTCAGGGCCACATACTGAGTTTCATGGGCCTTATGTACTTTGCCTTTGTAGGCCCCTGCACCCTGTTTCACGCGTCCGCGTGAAGGGATCACCAAACAGGCTTTATGTCAGCAACATGGCTGTTTATTTCACCTGGGTGCAGGCGGGCTGAGTCCAAAAAAGGAGTCAGCAAAGGATGGTGGGATTATCGTTGGTTCTTATAGGTTTTGGGATAGGCGGTGAAGTTAAGAGCAATGTTTTGGGGGCAGGGGTGGATCTCACAAAGTACATTCAAGAGTGGAGAGAATTATAAAAACCCTTCTTAAGGGTGGGGGAGATTACAAAGAACATTTGTCAGTTAGGGTGGGGCAGAAACAGATCTCTATGGTGGAATGTGATCAGTTAAGGCTATTTTCACTTCTGTGGATCTTCAGTTGCTTCATGCCATCTGGATGTATACGTGCAGGTTACTGGGGATATGATGGCTTAGCTTGGGCTCAGAGCCTTGACATTCCTGTCTTATTACATTAATTAAAAAAATAAAATAAAATAGTGGTAAAGTGTTGGGGAGGTGAACAATTTTGGGGGTGGTATGGAGAGATAATGGGCGATGTTTCTCAGGGATGCTTCAAGCTGGATTAGGGGTGGCGTGGGAACCTAGAGTGGGAGGGATGAAACTAAAGACAGATTTTGGGGTAAGGGGTGATATTGTGGGGTTGTTATAAGGAGCATTTGTCATATAGAATTATTGGTGATGGCCTGGATGCGGTTTTGTATGAATTGAGAAACTAAACGAAAGACACAAGGTCTGAATAAGAGAGGGAGAAAAACAGGTATTAAAGGACTAAGAATTGGGAGTACCCAGGACATCCAATTACAGAGTGTCAAAGGGAGTTCAGTGTAATTATTTGCTTGGTTGGCGAGTTTTTGGACTCTATCCTTGAGGTTTTTTTATGTTGTCATATACCAGGCCAGATTGATTTAGGTAAAAACAACATTCTTCATTTAAAAAAATACAGAGTCCACCCTCCCCCCATTTTTTTAGCAGTGAGTATGTCAGGGCCTCATGGAATTTGGAGGAAAGAGAAATGCAAAGCCAGCAATTGTTTGTTGAAGAAGGATTAGAAACGGCTAGGAGAGAGTGAGATTGATAGTGTGGAGGAGATAGCTGGGGAGAGGTAGTAGGCGGCATAAGAATGGGAACGAGAACAAGAGTATAAAAGTAAAGAATAAGACTTCATCAGGGTGAAAGTATTGGAGTGTACTTTGTCACTGAAGATCTTCTATCCACTTAAAGAGAGACTTAAGGGTGGCAGTTTGAGGTAAAACCAGGAGCCACTAAATACCAAGAGCCTGAGAAACTGCTTGGGTGATTTGGCTAATAAAGGCTGGTCCATTATTGGACTGTGTAGAGGCGGGAGGCCAAACTGAGGAATTATGTCTGACAAAAGGGAAGAAATGACCACGGTGGCCTTTTCAGACCCTGTGGGAAAGGCCTCTACCCATCCAGTGAAAGTGTCTACCCAGACATGTTTCCTGACTTGAGGCATGTAAGTAAAGTCAATTTGCCAATCCTGGGCCGGGGCAAATCCCTGAGCTTGATGTGTAGGGAAAGGAGGGGGCCTGAATAATCCCTGAGGAGTAGTAGAATAGCAGATGGAACACTGAGAAGTTATTTTCTTAAGGATAGATTTCCACGATGGAAAGGAAATGAGAGGTTCTAAGAGGCAGGCTAACGGCTTGTAACCTACATGGAAGAGGTTATGAAATGACAATAGAATAGAATGGAAGGAGATATTTTCTTTGGTCCAATAACCATTTGCCTTGTGTGAGAAGAGATAGGTGGAAGTTTCAGCGGGTGAGTAGGTGGGAGTGACCAGATGAGAAGGAGAAAAACTGCCATGAGGGACAGAGGTTGGAAGCTAGCTGCTTTTTTAGCTACCTTATCAGCATAAGCGTTGCCCTGAGTGATGGGATCTGATGCCTTTTTTGATGGCCCTTGCAGTGAATGACTCCAGCTTCCTTTGGAAGTAAAGTGGCCTTGCGAAGAGTTTTTATTAATGAGGCATTAATGATGGAGGACCCTTGTGTAGTGAGGAAACCTTTCAGCTTATGGTGGGGCAGGATATGGGGTCAGTATAAATATTGACATGCAGTCCCTTTACAAGAGTGAGGGCCCAAATTAAGGCAATGAGTTCAGCTTGCTGAGAGGTAGTGGAGGGGGGCAGAGCAGTAACCTGAATGATAGATGTGGAAGATACTATAGCATAGCCTGCCTTTGCTGGTGTGTGGCGATTAGGCCTGGTAGAACTGCCATCAATAAACCAAGTGTGAAAAGGGTGAGGAACAGGAAAGAAGGAAATATGGGGAAATGGAGTGAACGTCAGGTGGATCAGAGAGATACAGTCACGGGGGTCAGGTGTGGTATCAGGAATAATGTGGGAGGCCGGATTGAAGTCTGGGCCAGGAACAATGGTAATTGTGGGAGACTCAACAAAGAGTGAGTATAGCCGAAGGAGCCGGGGAGCAGAAAGTGTATGTGTCAGGTGTGAGGAAGAAAATAGATTTTGGAAGTTATGAAAACTGTAGAGAGTGAGTTGAGCATAGTTTGTGATCTTGAGGGCCTCTAAAAGTATTAGGGCAGCAGCAGCCACCACACGCAGACATGAGGGCTAGGCTAAAACAGTAAAGTCAAGTTGTTTGGACAGAAAGGCTACAGGGCGCAGTCCTGGCTCTTGTGTAAGAACTCCAACCGCACAGCCCTGCACTTTGGCTGTGTGTAATGAAAAGGGTTGGGATGAGTTAGGGAGAACTAGTGTGGGGGCAGCTTCTAGGGCTGTTTTTAAGGAATGGAAAGAGGACTGGGGAAAGGATTTAGAATCTATGGGGTCAGCTAGGTTTGCTTTTGTGAGTTTACATCATGGTTTAGTCAGGATGGAAAACTAGGTATCCAAAGGCAGAAGTACCTAACCACGCCTAGGAAGGAAAGGAGTCCATCAGGGTTATATGAGAATTTACCTAGGTCTATTTTAATTTGTTTTAAGTCTGAGAGAGAAAATGGTACATGCACTCTGGCTGGGCCGAATTCTCCTCCTTCCACTGCTTGGAGGGGGCATAATTGGGGAATATTGGCACTCTTTGGTTCATTGTTTACCCCTTTGTCTGTCTTCTTTTGGACCGAATGGGTTGAAGGGGGGTCCTTATTAGTTGGGGAAGGAGTCAGGGGGGCACTGGGGTAGGGAGGAAGACTCTGAGGGCTTCCTGTAGGGCATAAATCACACTTTTTACATAATTGTGAGTTGTCTCTTAATGAAAAGAAAGTTTGTACTTATGGCACTTCACTCCATTTGGCTTCTTTTCTGCAAAAGAGGTCTAGCTGTAAGATGGTGTTGTAATTTGTACTTCCCTCAGGAGGCCAGGTTTCTCCCCCTTGAAGAGGATATCGTGGCCAGGCGGTACTGCAGAAGAATATAAGTCATTTCTTTCTCAGTGTCTGAGGGTTGAATTGGTCCTAATTCTCCAGAATGCCTCTTAGGGGCATTTTTGTCTTGGGAGAACATTTCTCATCTGAAAAAAGAACACAGGGATGCCAGCACCCCTAGTCATTTTCCGATGAGCATTAGTCCTAGAGCGTCCTCTATGGTCATAATGCTTATTCCTTTCCAGGGTGCGTAACCACCGATGGACCTCTGCTTATCGGATTAGTTATACTCACCGATGTAGCAGTCCTGCACCTGTTTTCCCACCTCTCTTGACCACAGAGAAAGGGGTCCAGGCTGCTGGATTCTAGTGGTCCTTTACCAGCATGCCCAACATTGCCTTTGTGCTCAGGGGTGAGTTCCTTTCCAGGGTGCATAACCACCCACGGACCTCTGCTTATCAGATTAGTTATGCTCACCTATGTAGCAGTCCTGCACCTGTTTTCCCGCCTTTCTTGACCACAAAGAAAGGGGTCCTGGCTGCTGGATTCTAGTGGTCCTTTACCAGCATGCCCAATATTGCCTGTGCGCTCAGGGGTGGGTCCTAGAGCTGGACTGGGTTCGTATTTCATAACAACCCAGCTGCCCCATCAAGATGCATTCCTATAAACACTTCTTATGTAAATTCATTTCAGAGAGGGTGTAGCCAACCTTTTGAGTCAGGACTGAGATAGTCTTTTGATTCTGTAAGTACTTTAAGGCTTGGCTAAGTGCAAACAGCTCGCATGTTTGAGGAGACCAATTATTAGGCAATTTTTTGACTCTGCTTCCACAAGAGTCTCCGTATCAATTACTGAATACCCATTGGGCTTTTTTCTCAGTCACCTGGGAGGAACCATCTGTAGTCCTGTCCTGAAGGGAGTTCCTCCTAGGTCTGGTCAACCTTGTATGGTAATTAAGATTTAAATCCTGTTGTTTTGTAGAAGGGGTTCAGGTTTGGGAGATTAGCCGGACACGATCAGCAGGGAGAGCACGTGTGTTTTCATGGAGAATTATGTCAAGATAGGTAATAGATGAGGAAGAAATCTGGGCTTGACTGAAGTAATGGGGGCTGTCCATGAAGCCTTGCAGCGGTACAGCCCAGGTAATTTGCTGAGCCTGATGGGTGTCAGGGTCAGTCCAAGTGAAAGCAAAGAAAGGCTGGGATGAAGGGTGCAGGGAAATAGTGAAAAAAGCATCAAAAGATCAAGAATGGAATATGAGTTGTGGAAGAAGGTATTGAGGACAAAAGAGTGTATGGGTTGGGCACCACAGGGTGGATACACAAAACAGTTTGGTTGATAAGGCGCAGATCCTGAACTAATCTGTAAGACTTGTACAGTTTTTGGACAGGTAAAATGGGGGAAGTGCAAGGAGAGTTTATAGGCTTTAAAAAGGCCATGCTGTAACAGGCAAGTGATAACAGGCTTTAATCCTTTTAAAGTGTACTATGGGATGGGATATTGGCGTTAAGCGGGGTAAGAGTGATTAGGTTTTAATGGGATGGTAAGAGGTGCATCATTTGTCACCAAGGAGGGAGGGAGTAGAGGTATCCTATACTTGTGGATTAAGGTGGGGAGATATAAGGGGAGGATGCGAAGGAGGCTTTGAACTGGGGAAAAGGCGGCAATGAGGTGTGGCTGTAGCCCAGGAATAGTTAGGGAAGCAGATAATTTGGTTAAAATGTCTCAGCCTAATAAGGGAACTGGGCAAGTGGAGATAACTAAAAAAGAGCGCATAAAAGAATGTTGTCTAAGTTGGCACCAGAGTGGGGGAGTTTTAAGAGGTTTAGAAGCCTGGCCGTCAATACCCACAACAGTTGTGGAGGCAAGGGAAACAGGCCCTTGAAAAGAAGGTAATGTGGAGTGGGTAGCCTCCATATTGATTAAGAAGGGGACGGACTTACCCTCCACTGTAAGAGTTACCAAAAGCGTCTGTGATGGTCCTGTAGGCTTCCCAGGCGATTGGGCAATGTCAGTCTTCAGCCGCTAAGCTGAGAAGATCTGGGAAGGAGTCAATCAGAGTCTTGGGCCAGTTGGACAGTCCAATTTCCAGCGGGGTCCAACAGAGATGGGACACAGCTTAAGAGGAATCCTGGGCTACGGGCATTCCTTGGCCCAGTGGCCAGATTTCCAGCACTTGAAGCAAGATCCTAGGGGAGGAAGTCCTGAAGGAACACCTGACTGCTGTGGCTTAGGCATTTTGAAGTTTTTGTGCACTGGAGATGTGGCTGGGGTTTCTCTCACAGCAGAGGCAAGTAATTGCAACTCTTCTCTGTTGTTGTACACCTTGAAGGTGAGGTTAATTAAGTCCTGTTGTGGGGTTTGAGGGCTGGAATGTAATTTTTGGAGCTTTTCCTAATGTCGGGAGCTGACTGGGTGATAAAATGCATATTAAGAATAAGATGGCCGGGGCCGGGCACGAGGGCTCATGCCTGTAATCCCAGCACTTTGGGAGGCTGAAGCAGGCGGATCACGAGGTTAGGAGATGGAGACCATCCTGGCTAACACGGTGAAACCCCGTCTCTACTAAAAATACAAAAAATTAGCTGGGCGTGGTGGTGCGCGCCTGTAGTCCCAGTTACTCGGAGGCTGAGGCAGGAGAATGGTGTGACCCCTGAGAGGCGGAGCTTTCAGTAAGCTGAGATCGCACCACTGCACTCCAGCCTGGACGACAAAGCCAGACTCCGTCTCAAAAAAAAAAAAAAAAAAAAAATTAAGATGGCCTTCTGGCCCCTCTGGGTCTAAGGCGGTGAAGCATCTAAGGGTTGCTGCTAAGCGTGCTATGAACTGGCCTGGGTTTTCGGCTTTACCTTCCTTGGGTAGTTTCTTTAAGTTAGTTGTAATTAACAGCTTTGTAAGCTGCCTTTTTAAGCCCTTAAACTAGGCAGGAAACCATGTAATCTCGCCTAGCTATACCTGGGGAATCTGCCTCATAGTTCCATTGGGGATCTTCTCAGGGAACTGCTCTAACGCCTTCCTGGAGGTCTGACTCATGAAGCCAGCGGTTATCAGCGTGAGATTGGGCTAGAGAAAAAACTCCCGTTCATCTGGAGAGAGGGTAGAAGTTAGGATGACATTTAAGTCACTCCAGGTTAAATTTTAGGACAGAGTTAGATATCAGAATTCCTGTATATATTTAGTGGGGTCTGATGAGAAAGAGCCTAAACGCTGGCTGATTTGGGAGAGGTCTGATAGAGAAAAAGGCACATGTACCCTGACTATGCCTTCAGCTCCAGCCACCTCTCTAAGAGGAAATTGTTGGGCAAGTGGGGAAGAGCTAGTCTAGTCACAGAATGAAACTGTAAGCCAGACCGGGTGTGAGGAGGGGAGTTGATAGAAGGATTATAGGGTGGGGGCAGCAGAGGCTGAGGAAGAATCGGGACCTGGCTTGGCCTGGTGAGGAGCAGCCTGGGGAGAAGGGGAGAGATCAGATGAGTCCATAGAAAAGGATTCAAAGGACTCAGAGCTTGGGGTGGAGACTGAAGGAACAGACAGGAGAGAAAGAAGAAAGATTTGGGACAAGTCTCATTGGGAGCAGAGACTAGGGAGGGACCAATGTGTAAAAGAATGCCAGGACGTCAGGCACCTCAGACCATTTGCCCATTTTTCGACAAAAGTTATCTAGATCTTGTAGTATAGACAAATTGAAAGTGCCATTCTCCGGCCACTTGAAACTACTGTCAAGTTTGTATTGGGGCCAAGCGGTGTTGCAGAAGAAAATAAGACGCTTAGATTTTAGGTCAGGCGAGAGTTGAAGAGGTTTGAAGTTCTTAGGAACACAGGCTAAGGGAGAAGAAAGAGGAATGGAGGGTGGAAGGTTGCCCATAGTGAAGGAGGCAAGTTTAAAGAGAAGGGTAGAGACACGGACCCGGAGAAGGGGGTGGGGTGCAGTCCTGGACTGCAGCGTGGGTGAGCAGCCAAAGCCAGCGTCCCCGTAATTGACTTGCCGCCAAGGGAACGTGGGTGAATGATCAAGGCAGGCATCCCCGCAGAGATCAGATACCAATGGAAAACGGGTGAATAATCCGAGAGGCGTCCCCACAATGATTGAACACCAAGGGAAGCCTGCCTTCCCTAGTCCGTGACCGGCCCCGGAGTTTTGGGTCCATGGATAAAACGTGTCTCCTTTGTCTCTACCAGAAAATGAAAGGAATTGAAATTAAGAGAAGGGAGAGATTGAAGGGTGGCACAAAGGAGAAAGAGGTTGAGAGATAGAGAGGTTGGAGAAGAGAGTAAAAAAGAGACTGCTTACCTGATTTAAAATTAGTGAGATGTTCCTTGGGCTGGTTGGTCTGAGGACCCGAGGTCGTAGGTGGATCTCTTCATGGAGTGAGAATGAGGACAGCGGACTGGTCTCCCAAAGGAGTCCTGCTGACCCGGGTCTGCGGCACCAAATGTTTCATGTGTCCGTGTGAAGAGATCACCAAACAGGCTTTGTGTGAGCAACATGGCTGTTTATTTCACCTGGGTGCAGGCAGGCTGAGTCCAAAAAAGGAGTCAGCAAAGGGTGGTGGGATTATCGGTGGTTCTTATAGGGTTTGGGATAGGTGGTGAAGTTAAGAGCAATGTGTGGGCAGGGATGGATCTTACAGAGTTCATTCTCAAGGGTGGAGAGAATTATAAAGAAGCTTCTTAAGGGTGGGGGAGATTACAAAGAACATTGATCAGTTAGGGTGGGGCAGAAACAAATCACAATGGTGGAATGCCATCAGTTAAGCTATTTTCACTTCTGTGGATCTTCAGTTGCTTCAGGCCATCTGGATGTAGATGTGCAGGTTACTGGGGATATGATGGCTTAACTTGGGCTCAGAGACCTGACATACCCCATCATCCATTTTCATTGGCTCTGAATGGTTTTTTTTTTTTCTGGTGTGAAGAAAAAAAAAAACATTTTCTTTAATCCTAAGTTCACTTTTAAGTTTTGATTTTAAAAGAAATTAAAACATTTTGGTGGGCCCCTAAAAGTATTGTGGAGTTCTAGGCCAGGGGTCCTTAACCCCCAGGCCATGGAACAGTATCAGCCTGTTAGGAACTGGGTCACACAGCAAGAGGTGAGTGGTGGGCGAGTGAGCGAAGCTTTGTCTGTATTTACAGCCACTCCCCATCGCTCACATTACCACCTGAGCTCCGCCTCCAGTCAGATCAGGGGCGGCATTAGATTCTCATAGGAGCATAAACCCTACTGTGAACTGCACATGTGAGGGATCTATGTTGTGTGCTCCTTAGAGAATCTGATGCCTGATGATCTGTCACTATCTCCCATCATCTCCAGAAGGGACTGTCTAGTTACAGGAAGACAAACTCAGGGCTCCTACTGATTCTACATTATCATGAGTTGTATAATTTTATTATATATTACAATGTAATAGAAATAAAAGTGCACAATAAATGTAATGTGCTTTAATCATCCCAAAACCATCCCCCACCCTGATCCATGGAAAAATTGTCCTCCATGAAACCAGTCCCTGGTGCCAAAAAGGTTGGGGACTACTGTTCTAGGCATTATGCCTGATGAATAGTCAGATCTGAGACTGTATCTTATGTAATATGAAAAAGGTAGTTTGGCTCGGCCACAGTGGCTCATGCCTGTAATCCCAACACTTTTGGAGGCAGAGACAGGCAGATCACCTGAGGTCAGTAGTTCAAGAGCAGCCTGGCCAACATGGCAAAACGCCATCTCTACTAAAAATACAAAAATTAGGCCTGGTGGTGCACACCTGTAATACCAGCTACTTGGGAGGCTGAGGCAGTAGGCTCACTTCAACCAAGGAGGTGGAGGTTGCAGTGAGCCAAGATCGTGTCACTGCACTCCATCCTGGGTGACAGAGCAAGACACCATCTAAAAAAGAAAAAGGTAGTTTGGTATATGATATGGTTTGACTGTGTACCCACCCAAATCTCATCTTGAATTATAGCTCCCATAATTTCCACATGTTATGGGAGGGACCCTGTAGGAGATAATTGAATCATAGGGACAGTTTTCCCCATACTGTTCTCATGGTAGTGAAAAAGTCTCACAAGATCTGATGGTTTTATAAGGGGAAACCCCTTTCACTTGATCCTTATTCTCTGTCTGCTGCCACGTAACATGTCCCTTAGCTCTTCCTTTGTCTTCTGCTATGATTGTGAGGCCTCCTCAGCCACATGGAACTGTGAGTCCATTAAACCTCTTTTTCTTTATAAATTACCCAGTCTTGGGTATATCTTTATCAGCAGCATGAAAACAGACTAATACAGTAAATTGGTACCAGTAAGGTGGGGTGCTGCTGTAAAGATAACTGAAAATGTGGAGGTAACTTTGGAACTGGGTAACAGGCAGAGGTTGGAACACTTTGGAGGGCTCAGAAGAAGACAGGAAAATATGGGAAAGTTTGGAACTTCTAGAAACTTGTTGAATGGTTTTAAACAAAATGCTGATAATGATATGGACAATGAAATCTAAGCTGAGGTGGTCTCAGATGGAGATGAGGAACTTGTTGGGAACTGGAGTAAATGTCACTCTTGCTATGTTTTAGCAAAGAGACTGGCAGCATTTTGCCCCTGTCCTAGAGATTTGTGGAATTTTGAACTTGAGGAAGATGATTTAGGGTATCTGGCAGAAGAAATTTCTCAGCAGCAAAGCATTCAGGAGGTGCCCTGGGTGCTGTTTAAAGCATTCAGTTTTAAAAGGGAAACAGAGCATAAAAGTTTAGAAAATTTGTAGCCTGACAATGTGACAGAAAAGAAAAACCCATTTTCTAAGGAGAAATTAAAGCTAGCAGCAAAAATTTGCATGAGTAACAAGGAGCCAGATGTTAAGCACCAAGACAATGGGGAAAATGCCTCCAGGGCATGTCAGAGACCTTTGCGGCAGCCCCTCCCATCACAGGTCCAGAGGCCTAGGAGGAAAAAATGGTTTCGTGGACCAGGCCCAGGACCCCTCTGCTGTGTGCAGCCTAGGGACTTGGTGCCCTGTGTCCCAGCTGCTCCACATGTGGCTCAAAAGGGCCAAGGTACAGCTCGGGCCATGGGTGCAAGCCCCAAGCCTTAGCAGCTTCCACATGGTACTGAGACTGCAGGTGCACAGAAGTCAAGAACTGATGTTTGGGAACCTCTGTCTAGATTTCAGAGGATGTGTAGAAACGCCTAGATGATCAGGCAGGAGTTTGCTGCAGGGACAGGGTCCTCATGCAGAACTTCTGCTAGAGTAGTACAGAAGGGAAATGTGGGGTTCAAGCCCCCATACAGAGTCCCCACTGGGGCACTGCCTAGTGAGCTGTGAGAAGAGGGCCATCATCCTCCAGACCCCAGAATGGTAGATCAACATGCACCTGGAAAAGTCACAGACACTCAATGACAGCCTGTGAAAGCAGCCAGGAGGGAGGCTGTACCCTGAAAAGCCACAGGGCAGAGTGCCCAAGACCATGGGAACCCACTTCTTGCATTAATGTGACCTGGATGTGAGAGAGACATGGAGTTAAAGGAGATCATTTTGGAGCTTTAAGATTTGACTGCCCCGCTGGATTTTGGGCTTGCACGGGGCCTTTAGCCCCTTTGTTTTGGCCCGTTTCTCCCATTTGGAATGGCTGTGTTTATCCAGTACCTATACCTACACTGTATCTAGGAAGTAATAATTTGCTTTTGATTTTACAGGCTCATAGGCAGAAAGAACTTGCCTTGTCTTGGATGAGACTTTGGACTGTGGACTTTTGAGTTAATGCTGAAATGAGATAAGACTTGGGGGACTGTTGGGAAGGCATGATTGGTTTTGAAATGTGAGGACATGAGATTTGGGAGGGGCCAGGGGTGGAATGATATGGTTTGGGTGGGTTCCCACAAAAATCTCACCTTGAATTATAGCTCCCATAATTCCCATATGTTGTGGGAGGGACCCAGTGGGAGATAATTGAATCATGGGGTGATTTTCCCCCCATGATTGTTCTTGTGGTAGTGAATAAGTCTTGCAAGATCAGATGGTTTTATAAGTGGAAACCCCTTTCACTTGATTCTTATTCTGTCTTTGTCCACCACTATGTAAGACATCCCTTTGCTCTTCCTTTGTCTTCACCATGATTGTGAGGCCTCCCCAGCCACCTCTTTTTCTTTATAAATTACCCAGTCTTGGCTGGGCACAGTGGCTCACACCTGTAATCCCAGCACTTTGGGAGGCCAAGGTGGGTGGATCATGAGGTCAAGAGATCGAGACCATCCTGGCCAACATGGTGAAACCCCATCTTTACTAAAAATACAAAAATTAGCTGGGTGTGGTGGCACATGCCTGTAGTCCCAGCTACTCAGGAGGCTGAGGCAGGAGAATCACTTGAACCAGGAAAGCAGAGGTTGCAGTGAGTCGAGATTGTGCCACTGCACTCCAGCCTGGGCGAAAGTGCGAGACTCCATCTCAAAAAAAAAAAAAAAAAAAAAAAAATCACCCAGTTTCATATATGTCTTTATCAGCAGTGTGGAAACAGACTAATGCAATATAAATGTTCAGAGTAGCAATCCTGGAGCAAGGCTGTCTGGGTTTGAATCCTGACTCTGCTACTCTTTAAGGTCTCTGGGGGACCTCAGGGGAGTTATTTAATGTCTTTGTGACTCAGTTTCCTCATTCATACAATAGAGATAATACTATCACCTGGTTTATAGGGTTGTAGCAATGGTTAAATGGGCTAATATGTGCTAAAACCAGTGACTGACACATAGCACTATATGTTAGCTATCATCATCATTAATTAATTAATTATTGTCAATATTAGGTACTCGATCAATATATAGAATAAAATGAGCAAAACAATGGAATTCTTCTTATGACAAAATATTATTTTCAGCAGTATCAAAGCATTTTAAAATAAGGATTCTGTGCTGGGCACAGTGGCTCACGCCTATAATCCCAGCACTTTGGAAGGCCAAGGCAGGCAGACTGCTTGAGCTCAGGAGTTCCAGACCAGCCTCGGCAACATGGCAAAACCCCATCTCTACCAACAACACAAAAAATTAGCCAGGTATAGTGGCTATAGTGGATTACACACCTGTAATCCCAGCTAGTTGGGAAGCTGAGGCTGGAGGATTCCTTGAGCCTGGGAGACCAAGCCTGCTGTGAGCTGAGATCATATCACTTCAGCCTGGGTGACAAAGTGAGAGCCCATCTCAAAAAAAAAAAAAAGGAAGGACTTTACATTTGGACATAATTATTTCTATTTTTGAGAAAGAGGAAAAGAAAATAAAACCCTCTGGGAGATGAGGCAGATTCTTGATAGTATATGAATGCATCTTTTTCTGCACATTTTTAGAATCACAGACCCTTTTCAGCTGGAAGTATTTAAAAGACCATGTAGCCCAGCCTTGCAGAAAGTGAAAACAATTTTTCCCATGACACAGCTCGTTGAACACTTAAAGGAACACAGAGTTGAATCTTTCCTCGAGCGTCTTATTTCACCATCAATCAGGTCAGGTCTTAGAATGTTCTCCCATATATGCTGGCTAAAATATTGTCTCCCTACAGCTTCCATCCACTTATCCTGCTTCTGCCTGTTTGAAGCTACTTAGAACAAGCTCATTCTCTTTCAGATAACAAGCTCCCAAGTATTTTCAGACAGGGCTCGAGTATTCTTTTGTCTTCTGTCTTCCAAGGTAGTATTAATTTTTTCATCCATGTCTTGGGGGCCATGACTTGCAATTGCTTCACCAACCTGATCTTTCTCCACAGGGTGCAGCCTAATGTCACTCTTACTACATGGCATCCCAATGTGAACATGGTACACCACCTCTGCTCTGGCCAGGCAGGGAGCCCTGAGACTGTCACCTTCTTTGTATTAGTAGAAATATAGATTAAGATTACTTGAGATGTTTAAGTTGTTGCATTATACTTTTGGTTTAATTAAACTATAGTTATCAAGCCAGGTGTGCTGGGCCGTTTTTTTGTTTTGTTTTGTTTGTTTCTATAAAGCAATACCTGAGACCGCATATTTAAAAAGAAAAGAGATTTCATTGGCTCACAATCCAGCAGAATGTACAGGAAACGTAGTGCCGACGTCTGCTTTTGCTGAGGCCTCAGGAAGCTTACAATCATGGTAAAGGGGGAGCAGCACTGTTCTCACTATGAGAGGCACTTGCCCCCCCTTTACCATGATTGTAAGCTTCCTGAGGCCTCAGCAAAAGCAGACGTCGGCACTACGTTTCCTGTACATTCTGCTGGATTGTGAGCCAATGAAATCTCTTTTCTTTTTAAATATGCAGTCTCAGGTATTCCTTTATAGAAACAAAAAAAGCAGTGAAGAGCACTGAATTACATTTCAACATGAGATTTGGAGGGGACAAACATCCAAACCATAGCATCAGGTTTCTCCATCCTTTACTTCTACAATTCATTTATAAACTTGATATACCCTGTTATAACCACTTCTGATCTTACTCTTTTGGCGCAATATCTGAACTTATTAAGGCTCTTTTAAATCTTGATTTTCTTTTAGCAATTGCATTTGGTTTCCCATCCAGCCTTTTGCCACCTACAAACTTGATAAGCATATGATTGCATCCAAGTCAGGCGGCACCTACATCTTCCCCAAGGCAGAGTCAGACCACTCATTTAAGGGACTGCCTCCGGGTTGACATATGTTTTTGGATGTAGTTACCCAACCAGTTTTGAAGTCCTAATTACCATCATTTAACTCAAATGTCTTGTTCTTAACTACAATGTGATCAGGATGATAACAGGCCAATTCAAATCAACATTTAGTTTGTCGGGGCCAGTAGTCTGCAAACCTAGATGCCCTTCAGAATCACCTCTTTTCAAATAAAGGCTAATACAGTTTTGCATGTCTTGCCTCTGAGACTGAGTCATAAGGTTTTAAGCGAGGCCTGATAAGTAGTAATTTAAAAGCACTCCAGGCCAGGCACGGTGGCTCATACCTATAATCCCAGCACTTTAAGAGGCTAAGGTGGGTAGATTGCTTGAGTCTAGGAGTTCAAGACCACCTGGGCAACATGCTAAAACTCTGTCTCTACAAAAGAATACAAAAAATTAGCCAGGCAGGGTGGCATATGCCTGTAGTCCCAGCCATTTGGGAGGCTGAGGTGGGAGGATTGCTTGAGCCTGGAAGATCAAGGCTGCAGTGAGCCGTGATCCTGACACTGCACTCCAGCCTGAGTGACAGAGCGATACCCTGTTTCCAAAAAAAAAGGCACCTGAATGGTGATAGGACTAGTACTTAGGAACCAAGTGATCTTTGTAATCAAAGTGTGGCCAAAGTGTAGTTGCAGCACCTGGGGGCTACTTGGGAAGGCTAAACCTCCTGCCCTACCTCAGACCTGAATCAGAATCTATGCTTGAACAACATCCCAGGTGATTCATAGGCACATTAAAGTTTGAGGAGCACTATATGTGTGCAATTCCCACAAGTTAGTTCTCTAATTACTTAAGAAGGAAAAGAAGAGGAAGAAAGGCGAGAAAAAGAGAAGTTCCACCTTCTCAGCTTATCAAAATTGCATACGAATTTAAACTTGGGCAAATTGCTTCACCCCTTTTTGCGCCAATTCCTTGGTCTATCAAGTGGGCATGGTGATCATAGCCAGCTCACAAGGATGTCCTCAGGATTAAGGGAGTGAATGCTGGTGAAACGCCGAGAGCAGCACCTGCCCACGCCAAGCTCTCAGTGTTACGGGTTGAATTGTGTCCCCTAGAAAGATATGAAGTCCTAACTCTTGGTACCTGTGAATGTGACCTTATTTAGAAAAAGGGTTTTTATACACGCAATCAAGTTAGGGTGATGTCATTAGGGTGGGCTATAAGCCAATAGGACAGGTGCCCTTATTAGAAGAGGCAAATGCCACCTGAAGATGCAGACATAGGGAGAAGGCCTTGTGAAGATACAGGCAGAGATTGGAGTGGCGCAGCTGCAAGCCAAGGAGCATCAGGGATGACTGGCCACCAGCAGAAGCTAGGAAGAGCAAGGAAGGATTCCTCTACAGATTTTGGAGGGAGCAAAGCCCTGCCAACATCTTGATTTTGGACTTCCAGCTTCCAGAACTGTGAGACAATAAATTTTTGTGGTTTTAAGCTACCTAATTTACGGTGCTTTGTCATGGCAGCCCTAGAAAACAAATTGAGTGTCTTAGTCGTAATGATTATGGTTGCTACTATAATTGCTAGCAATTGCTGGCAGGGACTGTGGTGACCCTGCCCTCAGGAAGATGACAGCCACAAAGTGTGCCTGGAGGGTGGTAGTAAGTGGATTTCACCCATCTGGTGGTCATTTCAGAGGAGGATCGCAATAGGGGAGTGGGTCAGGAGACACTAAGCAATCTTGGGTGCCCAGAAAGCCTTCCTAGAAGAGATGTCACCTATGCTGAGGGACTGGTAGGGTGAGGTAGGTAAGAAGGCTGCATAAGCTGTTCCAGGCAGAGGGATGGTCTTCAAAAACCCCTGAGATGAGAGAGGCAACCAGTAACAGCTCTGAAATTACATCTGCCATTTCCCTGGTCTGCAAGTTGTCTGCAGACAAAGAACAAGTTCCATTAAATGGCCAAGTGTCCTCATTTTCTCCCCGGCACCTGGAACATAAATTCCCTCCTTGTAGTGGGTGCTCTTTATGCTCATTTAAAGACTCTTGTTGAGAAGACAACTGAAAAATGTCCTTGAGTGATCCCGTCATCTCCTTTAGCCTTTCTTTATTCCCCCTATTGCTCCAAACATGTGCTGACTTGGTCCTTCTGTCCTCTGTAGTATTTCCATTTAATCTGGGTTATGGTCTCCTCGGTACTTTCCTGACAGTTGCTGGGATTTGTCCCTCATTAAGCAACACATCTTGCCTCTTCCAGGCTTCATTTGTGTATATTCTTTCAAAAATGTCCCCTCATCAGAAAGCTACCAATGTAGCTACACATTTATTTGCTTTAGAGCGATCTAGAAAATTACTTTTATTCTCACTGAACTGATTCCAGGTTTTAGATTTGGTTATTTTCGTTTTGAGAAATTTCCATCCCTGTTGAATGTATTCTCTTTGGGGACTTCTAGACGTGGGTTAATCTGTCTTCTCTGAGCTTTTCAAAGATGTTTTCCTAAAAGCAGTGATGTATTTGTTCATTTCTTCAGTTAGTATTTATTGAGTGTCTACTATACAGTAGGCACACAGATAACTGAACAGCATGATCGGCTGTCTGTACCCTTGTAGAAATTACAGTCTAGCAAAGGTCAGGTTTGTATCTCATTGGGCCACGGAACTCTAAGAGGACACAGATTCACTGACAAGATCCTGACAGGAAAGAAACAAAATACTGACCTGGGGTTAGTGAGGAAGGCCAATGAAGAGACAATCTACAAAGCTATGGGGAGGGTTGAGGGAAACACAAGGGATGGGGAGACAGTCAAGGGCCAGCAACAACAGGACACTGCTAGCACGCCTGCTCCTGAAGACCAAGAAAAGAGAGCAGCTGAAAGACAGGGCCACCCACCAGGAAGGATGGCCACCCTCAGGAAATCACAGCCAGCGCCAGTGTGCAACCTGGCAGGGAAGGAACAAGGACCGTGAGTGCTTGCCATGGTTAAGTTTATGTGCCAACTTTGCAAGGCCATGGAACTTAGATTGTGGTCAAACACCAGCCTGGATGTTGCCGTGAAGATATTTTTTAGATGTGATTAACATTTGAATTAGTAGACTTTGAGTGAAACAGAGTACCCTCCATAATGTGGGGGCACTCATCCAATCCATGGAAGGCCTCAACGGGAAAAAAGACAGGTTCCTCGGAGGAGGAAGGAATTGTGTCTCCAGACTGCCTTCCGACTGGTGACTGCAACATCAGCGATTCCTTGTGTCTCTGGCCTGCCCACAGCCTGCCCTGCAAATTTCAGACTTGCCAGTCCCCACGGTTGGTGAGGCAATTCCTTAATATAAATCTCTCACCTCTCTCTCTTTATAGTATAGTGTATATATATATATGTGAAATATACACTCACACCCCATTGGTTTTGTTTCTCTGGAGAAGTCTGATTAATACTGTATCTAGCCTCTCTCTCTTCCTACCCTTTGGTTTCCTGCCAGTGCCTGCCAAATGCAACCAACCAATCCCCCGCAACCAAGCTGCGGGGAAGGGAGCCTACAAATGCTCGCTGTGCAGGTCAGCCTCCCGGGGCGCAGAGCAGAGGGGAGAGGATGGACAGGTGATCTGGAGGATCAACTCAAGGTTGTCAAGCACCAACGGTTACTCTCCCACCGAGAAGCATTTTCCCTGCCCACCTCCCACCGTGTTACTACTGCCTTAAGACATTTCGCAAGCTCCCTGTCAAGGGTGGAGATGTCCCACACAGCCACATCTTTTGTGACCTCAGCCCTTCCTTTCTCCCCAGCCTTCCCTCCTGCCTCTCCCTCACCTCCCACTTTGTGTTTCTGAGGTAATTCCCTGAAGCACTTGAGATTTCCCACACTGGGCAGGTTTTTTCCATGCTGCTGTGACTCTGTACACAGGCTCCATCTGCTGTGCTGCCCTTTGCCCCTGTCCATTTGCAGAGTCTTGTTTATCCTTCCAAATCCAACTCATGGGGCATATACTTTGTGAAGTGTCTTCTGTTTGCCCAGGCCCAGAGTACCCTCAGCTTTTCCCTGTTACCTCTATATGATTATTATTGCATGTGTTACACAGAATTCAGTGATTCATACAGAGGTCCATCCTCCCCACTGCACTGTGAGCACCATGAGGACGAAGAGAGAGTGTGATCTGTCTCTATCTCAGCATCCAGCTCAAAGCCTAAACCAGGCACCTGTAAAAGAGGTTCTCACAGCCAGGTACAGTGGCTCGTGCCTGTAATCCCCATGCTTTGGAAGGACAAGGTAAGAGGATCGCTTGAGACCAGGAGTTCAAGACCAGTCTGGGTAACATAGACCCCATGTCTATGAAAAAAATTTTTTAAATTAGCCAGGTTCCCACTTGAGTCCAGGAGTTGGGGCAGCAGTAAACCATGATCGTGTCACTGCACTCCATCCTGGGCAACAGAGTAAAGATCCTGTCTCAAAGAAAAAAAAAAAAAGAAAAAGAAAAAAAGAAAAGGAAGAAAAAAGAAAAGAAAAGAAAGAGGTTCTCAGGCTTCTTCTCATTGGGATGCAGATGTGCTGCTCTTCTCAGGAGAGTTTCAAATGGCAACTTCAGCTTTCTGAAACCCCTACATTCTGAATATACCTGTGTTTCTGCACAGCATATATTTTGAAATAGCCTAGGAAATATATTGGAGATTTAATGTATTGGCAAGTATCTGATGTCAACCTCACTCATACCAGCTACCCACAGTGTATACAGAAACACCCTAAGCAACATTCTTCAGCTGCTTCGGGCAGAGTGAAGTGCATAAAAAGCAATTCAACAGTTGGACAAGGCTCTCTTGGTTCCTCTTGTCCTGAGGTCTCAGCACCAAGTCAAGCTGTTATAAAGCCCTTTTCAAAATTGTTTTGTCAGTTGCACACTAGAGATTCATTTCATGGAGTTCTGTCAAAGAAAGTGTCTGACACAGATTTGTATGTGTATTGGGGGAGTGCAAGGGGAAGATATAAACAGGTTTATTTAGCCCAATTTTTTTTAGTACAACCCTTTTTCTTGTTCCCTTGAAACAAACTACAATGGCCAACTTCAGATCAGTTTTCAGACTCTCTAACCATAACATGGAATTTCACACTGCCAGTAAATGCTGAAAGGCTGTATTTCAAGCTGAAGTTCATTGCAAACAACACCCCACCCACTAAGAATGAGCCTCTTTTTAAAAAAGTTTAAGCCACTGGAATGAGTCTTTGACTATTTAGGAAGGTTGGGATCAAAAACACAACGGCCAATATGATAACATAATGAAGGAGAATAATTCAATTAAATGCAATCTTGCTAGATTAGTAAATTTTGTGTCATTTCACTTATGTTTAATTCCTGAAAAATGCAATTCCACCAACACTTATTTGGCGATGTGTTTGTGCGAGGCACAGAGCTGGTTGATCAGAGGAAGCTCGGTGAGATCCATCCCTGCTCTCAAGGAGCCTGCTGTATACAATGCCACCCCCTCTGCAAACTTTCCAAGCTTGTCCCAGCAAATTTCTCCTTCCCTTGGCTTATGTTATAGTGGACCATGAGGTGCCCAAAGCCCCTCTGGACTTTGCAGTTCCAAGAACAAATAGTAATTTCCTTTTTTGCTTAAGTCAGTTTAGTAATTGTCATTCAAAACCAGATGAACGCCTTGAAGAATGGCAGAATTTCAACAGGTAGAGACGGGGGAGAATATCATCGTAGAAAATGGGAACAATACGGATCAAGGTATAGAGTGGATCTCGTGCAGGGTCCCCTTGGTGAACAGTGGCCATGTCCGCAGCATTGGGTGCATTGGAACAGGTAAATGGAGAGGAGATAAGGCTCAAAATACAGCTTGTGAGTCATATGCTAATGAGACTTGAATGTCTCCTTAAAGAATTGTAGGGAGAAGGCAGTAGAGAGCGATGTAAGGGTTTGGGCAAGGACATGCTTGGGGTCAGTGGCTCTGGGGTCAGTGGCTCTGGGATGGGCATTGTAATGGATGGATTTAAAGTAAGAGCCACTGGCACAAAGTTCTCTTGGTGTTTATAACTTTCCTTCTTAATACCTTACTGCTTAGATTTTATGATATGTTACAGATTAACATGTACAAGTTGTGTATTCATGCCTTGCTCCCTCTCTCAGAGATAGGCTTTCTGGCTCAGTGAAATTATTCCCTCTCCTATCTGCATTACGAAGGTAACCCCTACAATGAAAATACATGTTACTTCTTGTATGCAGCTGACTTGAGTTTTTTACCCCTTCTAGTAAAGGTTAAGTGTGTGCTGTAAAATATTGACCGATGTGGCCTAAAGTTGCAAAGTGATCTTTTGTCTTAAAATGTGAACTCCTTGATCTAGCAATTCCACTGATGAGAATTTGTCCGAGGGAAATAGGATGGCCACAAAGATATATCTGTAAAAACATTAATCTCTGAATGAGAATTTTAAAACTTGCAAGCAGACTAACTGTCCAAAAGGATGTTGGGTTAATAAGTTATATAGCCAATTAAGTACTTTGTAAAAGAATATCTAATGATATGGATACATGTTATAATTGAGTGTTAAATTTAAGAAGCAGATTACAAAACAATGGTGTTAAATTTAGGAAGGAGATTACAAAACAACGTGATTCTTATTTTATTTATTTATTTATTTATTTATTCATTTATTTATATATTTAGAGACAGGGTCTTGCTCTGTTGCTCAGGCTGGAGTGCAGTGGCATGACCACAGCTCACTGCAACATCAACCTCCCGGGCTCAATCAGTTCTCCCATCTCAGCCTCCCAAGTATTTGGGACTACAGGCATATACCACCATGCCCAGCATTTTTTTTTTTTTTTTCCTTGTAGAGACAGGGTTTTGCCATGTTGCCTAGGCTGGTCTTAAACTTCTGGGCCCAAGCAGTCTTTCTGCCTTGGCCTCCCAAAGTGCTGAGATTACAAGTGTGAGTTATCATGCCCAGCCTGACTCTATTTTTTTTTTTTAAAAAAGAAAATTAAGAATTCACGAAGGAAGATTCTAAGGATATTGACCAAACTCGTGTGGGTATTTTTATTTCATTCTTTGGCTTTTTAAATATTTTATAAATTTTCTTCAATGAATACATAGAAATGAATATCAAATAAATGAATATTGAAAAAAAGTTTTGGTAATCAGGAAAAGATGCTACTTAATTACTTTAATGGAAGAGGGGTAGAGTGCAGTTCAGAACTATTGTTAGTTACATTCCATCTCTTGGGTGAATCTAGGCTTCAGAGTCTCCATTCGAATAGGGTGATTATTGCAGATAAACTCAAAGATCCTCTACAACTCTAATGTCTTACCACATGATTATGCCTGTCTCTGTCCTGTAGCACCAGGTATGAACCTTGTCATAGCAGCCATCACAAGGTAAGTCGTTCTCAGTTATGTGTTTGCCTCTCCAATGGACTAGAGAGCACCTTGGAGGCAGGAACAGTCTTGTAGCTTTTCTCTTTGATAGGAGTATCTGGTTTCAAGTGACAAAAAGGAAATTACTATTCATTCTTGGAGCTACCAAGTCCATAGGTAGATCTATTTCAGATGTAGCTGGATCTAGTGTCCAAATGATTCTATCCAGAGTCTGTCTCTCTCAGCTCTACATTGGTTTCTGTTGGCCTCTGTCAGGCTGCTGGCTCAAGCTCAAATTCTTACAACTTCTGTCTCCACTAGGGGAGAGATATTAATCTTCTCAGTAGTTCCCACAGAAGTCCCAGGATTGCTTTTCTTTGCGTTCCATGCACGGCACAGTGGCCAGGGGCTTAGCTTATGCCAGATACACCTCCTGTGGCTGGTGGGAGTCATGCGGGGAGGGATGCAAGGCTGGTCTCTCCTAAAGCATCCACATGCACCAAGAGTAGGAACTGGTGGTTTCCCAAAGGACAATCAAGATGCTGTCACCAGGAAAGGGGGAAACAAATTCTGGGCAAGAAAATAACAGTGAAATCTCCACTTGTGCCCCTTGCCCCTTGTACCACACTGGGCATCAACGGGGTAGGGCCTCAGTAAAGCTTGTAGAATGAGTGAAGGGTCAGTGCAAACTGTCACTCCCCCCACCCCATAGAGAAACTTAAATCTCACTTGATTCTGATTACCCAGGTGCAGACTGACTTCTGATTTCTATGATTATAAATTCTGGCTCCTAGTTTTTAAAATACTTGGCTTAATCTCAGCTACTTATAAAAATTTGAGGCTATTTTTATAAAGTCATTTTTATAAAGCCATTTGCCTCTTCAGCCTTTATACACATTCATTTTTTTAGTTTCAAGTAAGAATTTCTGTTGGATTAATATACATGAACATGACCATTGTAATTCTCAGTTCCAATCCAGGCACTGTCATTAACTGATTTATACTTTGTCTTTGAAAGACTGTTGAAATATTTCTCTTTATAGTATGTGGGAAATAGTCCAACTCAAATACAGGCTATTTTACTTCATAATTGCAAAACTCTCTTGCTCGAGAAGCGAAGCAAAAAGCAGTAGGAATTCTATTGTTCAACACTCTGCTTTAATGCAGGATTTTTCCTAGTGATTAAACTTCTATATTATGATTTTCAAAGATTTAATACAAGCATATGTAAAAAAAATTAAATAGTACATAAGAATATATAATGAACAGTAAGTCTTTCTTCTATCCTTGATCCCCTCTCATGGAGGCAACTACTGCCAATCATTTTTCATGTATCTTTCCAGAGATATACAATGCAAACATAAGCATATTTAAAATTTGCAAATACAACACGTACTTACCACCATAGCTCCTTTTTCTTTTTACATAAATGGTAAGATCAATGTACCTGTTATACATTTGTTCTACTTAACATTATATCTCAGAGCGTGTTCCATATTAGAACAAACAGCTCTACTTTGTTCTTTTTAATGACTGAATAGAATTCTAATATAAGAACATACTCTAATTTTCCTAACCACTCTTCTACTGATGGACATTTAAGTTGTTGAGTTGAGCACTCCAGCCTGAGCAACAGAGCAAGACTCCATCTCAAAAAAAAAAAAGACATCACTGAGGAACTTACCAAAGAGTAAACAAAAATAAAGACGTCTGGCATGACAATCGTGATTTCTGCATCAGATGAGAGGCTTGGGGGAAGGCCTGGGCGGACTTCCGGAACAATGACTGTGGAAAAGTCATTAAAATGGAACCACTGCCAGAGTTGGCAGCCAGGTTCCAACCTCGTGGCACACTGTTCTTCTCTCTCAGCTTAACCACAAAAGCAGCTTAGATTTGGGGAGTTTTGGCATCCCTCGGATATGCCTTGAAGGTCTTTCTTATGAGGGCTTACTCAACCCTCTGCTAAATGGTTTACATACTTCACAGTGGAGTCCATAGCATATACATGTTTAACTTGCAAGAATTCTATCATATGTCCTTCCTTCACAGAAGGAGAAAGAGAATTCATATAATGTGGGGAATGTCCCACTAGTCTACTGGATGAGCATGTGGTGGGCAGTGGGCACAAATGTGCTTGAAACCAGCAACGCTTGTTGGCTGAAACCTTTGGAAATACTGTGTATAAGCCAGGTATGGTAGAGTACACCTGTAATCATCTCAGCTACTTGAGAGGCTGAGGTGAAAGGATCATTTGAGCCTAGAAGGTCAAGTCAGCCTGGGCAACATTGTGAGACATTGTTTCAAAAAAGAGAAAGAAAAGAAAAGAGAGAAAAAGAGAGAGAAAGAAGAAGGAAGGAAGGAAAAAATGAAGGAAGGAAGGAAAGAACGGGGCATGGTGGCTCATGCCTGTAATCCCAGCACTTGAGTTAGACTGTCTCAAAAAAAAAAAAAGAAAGGAAAAAAAATGACTATAGTCATTCACCCAAAAAAGTGAAACCATTGTATCTGATAGTAGGTATAATAGTCATAGAGGAATTCACTGAGGATAATTAACAAAGAGCCACAGAGTCTGGGAAAACTATCTTCAACATTGACCACACCAAACTGTATTTGGAACTGTACTTGGAAGTGTACTTGGTTTTGTATTTGAAGAATTTTCAAGGTTATCGTTCACTATATGTATACGAATTTCACTCACAGAAGCTGACTTCTGAACTTAATCCATGTTAGATGTGATCCCCACCGTATCTCACCTGAACATCCTGAGGCTCAGAGGTAAAGTGCCATGTCAGAATTCACAAGCCAATAAATAAACATCAGGGCCAGAATTCAAACCCACATCATCAGCAGGGCCTAATCACATACCCACTGGTGTTTATTGCATCCCCATGTTAAATTAAGTTTAGACTAAAGCTAAACTTAATTTTTATTTTTAAGTTCAGCCTAAAGTTTTCTTGTATATAATGAATTGCAATCTAACTGGATGTGTAAACAGACTGTAACCTACTCTTGTGCCAGTCCCTGAGTTTTGACCAATCAAAGGCAGCCAAGTGTTCAAAATGTGTTCACATAGGCAAATGCCACGTTGTAGCCAATCCAGCTGTTTCTGTAACTCACTTCCATTTTCTATATGTCACTTTCCTTTTTCTGTCCGTAAATCTTCAACCATATGGCTGCTGCTGGAGACCCTCTGAACCTGTTTTGTTTTGGGGGCTGTTCAATTCACAAATCACTCTTTGCTTAATTAAACTTTGTTAAATTTAGATTGTCTAAAGTTACATGGTGTCAAAAGCAGAATTTGAAGTAGAGATTCCGGTGACTCCCAGGAGCACCAAGGGACCAAGCAGGGACCTGCCGGGCCCCACTGTGTCCATTGCTGTTTCACGGCAACTGGGAATCATAAGTTCTCTCTTGGATTCCAGAGCTCCACGGATTTGTGTTTTGAGTTATCTGAGGTTGAGCACATTTTTTATCTGAACTGGATTCAGAAGTCATGACAAAAGCTGGTCTGGGTCAAGCATTGAACTGGATCCAATAATTAACTGACTTGGATCCAGTTAGAGGACTCGGATGCCTGAGGGGGTCAGGGGGAAACTGGCAGTAAATGGCAAAACTGCAGGGGTGCAAACTTTAGCTTTTGGAAATTTGCAGATATTTTTGTGTTCTACCCCCTTTGTTTCTTTTTCTTGCACACTTTAAGTAGGGAAAAATCACTGACTAAGTTGATTAAGAGAATATGAGAACCAAAGCCAAGATTCAAGGTAAAAATGAGATCATTAATTTCTTCAGAAATTCAGAAATTAAGGAATCTACCTTCCAACTATGCCTACATTTACATGTATTAATATTAGGTCCCAGAAGCAGTAAATGCTATAGAAATGGCAAAATCTTACCAAAGATAATTTAACATTCCAGTGGAACATTCCAGGTGGACAACACTGCACTTTAAGAAATACATTTGATAGGCCGGGCGCGGTGGCTCAAGCCTGTAATCCAGCACTTTGGGAGGCCGAGACGGGTGGATCACGAGGTCAGGAGATCGAGACCATCCTGGCTAACACGGCGAAACCCCATCTCTACTAAAAAATACAAAAAACTAGCCGGGCGAGGTGGCGGGCGCCTGTAGTCCCAGTTACTCAGGAGGCTGAGGCAGGAGAATGGCTTAAACCCGGGAGGCGGAGCTTGCAGTGAGCTGAGATCCGGCCACTGCACCCCAGCCTGGGTGACAGAGCGAGACTCCGTCTCAAAAAAAAAAAAAAAAAAAAATACATTTGGTGATGGCCATAAGGAGCTGTTAAAAAAGTACATTTGAAAATGAGGGCTCCTGAATTAGAGTCATCCAATGATACCTATTAATGTGAAGTTTCTAAAAAGATATCAATGTTTATATTGCTTTCAAAAAAATATTCTTTATAAAAGGCCAATAAAAAGCTTAACTGTTTAATTGATAAGAAGAATTAAATCTGCTAAATGTTTGACTTAGTTACTATCCCACCCTGAAGGTGAAAAGAAAGCTATCCTGGGTAAAATGTTTATGAAACATTTTGGTAGACTTGTTAGAGATAAAATAGACTTGCTTCCTTTTCAGATCTATCCATGCTGAGTCCAGGGATAGAGAATGCTTTCTTTGCTTTATTGCTTAACAGGCTCCACTCGGAACTCAGTAATTTTAGCTAAGAAACAGTAGCTAAGTTAAAAAACAAAAACAAACAAACAAAAACCACACCACATCTAGAACTAAAATACACCTTTCTGGCATTTAATTGGCTATTTTGAAACCTTTTTTAAAAATATATTTACATCTATAAAGGAAATCTCCATTTGTAAGGGTGTCTGCCTGTGTACATTAGAAACTTACCATTCTTTTAAATTTACGTAGCAACTCATACCTTTGTTTGAGGTACTTTTCTGGACAGCTTGTTTTAAGTGAACTTTTACTTACACTGTCTTTTCCTTGGCTTGAGAGAATGATGGTACAGTATTTAGTTGTCAAATCTTATTTCTGTGCTTTTGAGATATAAACTTTCTGCCTTGTTTCACCTGAGTTGTCCCTTTAGAAATGCAAGTTTAGGGTTGCCTAGCTAACAATTACTTAGGGCAATCAAACAGATAATTGGAAGATTGATAGTGTGAATGGGGAAAAGAAAAACTATTTCGAAGCTAGCAAATGAGAATCCTTATGAAAGGTATAAAATCTGCTTCTGTCTGTGTGTCTGTATATCTATATGTGTTATGTGTATGTGATAGTATTTGGGAAATAAAGCCAGTGTGAAAATTGTTGATAAAATAGGAATGGATTCAAAATTGCCAGTTGAAAATAATTAGACACTTGCTTGATTTGACAGACTGTGAACTTATATTTTTGGTTTTGAGCCTCTGGAGTTGGGTGTCTGAATAGGTGGCCATGGTGAGGCCTAGGGACATGTTCTCAGTGCCCAGACCAGCAGTTACCAGGCAGAACCAGGCCCAATATGGCCCCTTCTTAACTGCCTCAGCTTTGCCTCCTGGCTATTCTGGGAGGGGTTCCATCTTCCAGGCCTCTCCTTCACAGCTCTGTCTTCTGTCCTTAGCTCCTCTACACCTGGTATGTAAATTAAGGACTCAGGCCCTGCCCTTCACAGCCTTCCTGGGTGCCACTTGGCTACTTGGGACCCAGGATGACTGTGGAAAACATTAGAGAGGGTTCCTTTGTCATAGTTTCAAAATTCTTTTCAGTAATTTAGAATCTCTTTGTGTTTGAGATACGGTCTCACTCTGTCACCCAGGCTGGGGTGCAGTGGCGTCATCATAGCTCACCACAGCCTCAAATTCCTAGGCCCAAGTGAGCCTCAGGTCAGCTGGGACTAAAGGTGCAAACTAGCACACCCAACTAATTTTAAAAATATTTTTGCTATGTTGCCCAGGCTAGTCTCAAACTGTTGAACTCAAGCAATCCTCCTGCCTTGATCTCCCAAAGTGTGGGGATTACAGGCGTGAGCTACTGCGCATGGCCAGTAATTAAAAATGTAAATTTGGCCTGGCGCGGTAGCTCAAGCCTGTAATCCCAGCACTTTGGGAGGCCGAGACGGGCGGATCACGAGGTCAGGAGATCGAGACCATCCTGGCTAACACGGTGAAACCCCGTCTCTACTAAAAAATACAAAAAACTAGCCGGGCGAGGTGGCGGACGCCTGTAGTCCCAGCTACTCGGGAGGCTGAGGCAGGAGAATGGCGTAAACCCGGGAGGCGGAGCTTGCAATGGGCTGAGATTCGGCCGCTGTGCTCCAGTCTGGGTGACAGAGCGAGACTCCGTCTCAAACAACAACAACAAAAAATTAAATTTATGTTATGTTTAATTAAATAATCATAAAATATCTGAGTCATTTGTAAGCTAAAATACTAAAACAATAATAAACATAAGTTTAAATTTATATACTTTGACATCTTATTTTTATATGATATAGAAAAGCTAAATATACTTAACTCTGTTAATGAATAATAATTTAAGGACGCATCTTTCTAAAAAACTATAAAATAGTTTTCATCTATAAATACTGATACAAAACAGTTCAAAATTATTTGCTAGGATTTTCACTAGAAATTAGGGTTACTAAGAGTTTAAATTACAGTTAATATATGTAATTAAAACTACTGGATGTAAGACAAACAATTCTATATAAAGTGTAAAAACAAGATGTGCTTTTGGTGAGGAAAGCTATAAAGTACGTGTTTGTTAAAAAGAAGTTTTTTGTCTAGTTTGAAGTTACTTAAAGGTTCTTTCAAATAGAAGGAATAAAAAAGATGTAGATAAAACATACAGAAAGTTGAAAAGAAAAAGAATTGTATAAATGTATAAGAGATTATGAAAACTTTATGGAAATCTGGTGTGGTCAAAAGCCAACTGAGATTTGTTTACAAAGTTTTATTAAAATTAACTTTGATATCAATAAATGCAGTAATACAAAAGTAAAATTTTGTTTTCTCTTTTGAAAAAAAAATTTCATGTAGTATGAATAAGACACAGTAAAAGTGGCTGGGTGTGGTGGTTCACACCTTTAATCCCAGCACTTTGGCAGACTGAGGCAGGTGGATCACCTGAGGTCAGGAGTTCAAGACCAGCCTGACCAACATGGTGAAACCTCATCTCTACCAAAAATACAAAAATTAGCCGGGCATGGGGGTAATCCCAGCTACTGGGGAGGCTGAGGCAGGAGAATACCCTGAACCCAGGGGACGTAGGTTGCAATGAGTCAAGATCATGCCACTATACTCCAACCAAAGTGACAGAGTGAGAATCCATCTCAAAAAAAGAAAGAAAGAAAAAAAAAAAAAAAGACACAGTAAAATATGTTTGTTCACCTTTTGAGTAAACTGCAAAAAATAAAAGGGGAGAAGGAGACACAGACTTTTTTTTCTCAGGCTGTCTTTCTTAGGCCTTTTGATTGCTTGGAAAACTGTGTCTTCTGATTATCAAAGAATAAACGTTTTTGCTTCTTAAAAATTTTTCATTATCACATTGGCTATATAAATGAGTATTATTTTACAATGACCATTATTTTACAATGACCTGTGATTCGATTTTGGCCAAGTGTTTTAAACCTTTGACATATTTGACAGGCTTTCCAAAATCACATTTCAACTTCAAAATTGTCTGTTTTTGTTGTTTTTGACCTCTAACTTCGAGGTGACAAAGAGGGCCCCTGAGTCTTACAAAAGAGAGAGAAACGGTATTGATATGTTAAATTACATGGAAAGCATTGCCAAATAAGAAATACTGTTTAACCTTCTTCAAGTTATATTTTTATAAATATTATTAATATATGTTCCAAAATTGTATGGAATTCCTAAAATTCTGATATGTCTGTATGCTATCAGTCATAATTATGGTTATGTTAAATTATTGCAGGTCACAGAAATAACCAAATTTCCTTCTCAGTTGTACTCTTTAACTGTGATCATTTAAGTCATTTCCACAGTTAATTGCTTACTTCTGATGCAGTTTCTGGAAACTTCACAAGCAAGCAAAATCCTAGAGCATTGTGTCTTCAAGGAGTTTCATGAAAAGGATGAAAAGAACCCTGACAAGCACTCTTGAATATGGCTTCTGATAACTTTAGGATAATAACATTTGGACTGGGTAAGAATTCCCAGAATTCTAATGAAGAACCCAACTGGTTTATAAAATTGCTAACCTAAGCAGAATAAAAATTAATTGCATACCAAGAAAATACTTTGCCAGATTTTCATGCTAAATCAATCAGTACTGAAGTTGTTTAAATATGCAATTTGAGTGCATTTCATGCTCCAAATCAAATGATAACTCATCTAATAAACAGTGCTATGCTCCTAAATTGAAGAAACAAAATTGATATTTAAGAGGGTATAAGTTCAGTGTTAAGCATGGACTTAAGGAGAGCCTGGATGGCAAGCAAGACCTTCTTGGTCCTTAAAGCTTCCAATAGTAAAAGCTGTGCATTCCATGACTCATAATGGAAGAAATAAAAATACAAATTACACACACACACACACACACACATAGACACACTGATTATTTTAAACTGCTGAAATAATTTATGACTAATGTTTGCTTTGTCAAACCCAAAATCCTACAAAGATGATAAAAACTTCAGGTACATTTCTGATACTTGATGGCCCATTTAAGCATTTATAAAGGGATTTCATGCGATTGTTATATTCAGTGAATGTTTTCTAGTTGTACAGAAGGTTTTCCGTGCAAGAAGATTGATGCTATTACAGCAGCTAAAATGTTATTAGAAATTGTTTTTCTCTCATGGGACATTTCTGGAGAAATCTCTAGTGATAGAGGTACTTGTTTCACTGAACAAGTTGTAATAGTTAAATATGGTATTACAGATACAATAGCAATAAATAAAACTAACTGAATATTGAATTGCCTTGGTCAGAGGTATTGCAGATTGATGACAGTCAGATCCATTTGAAGTGGAAAACATAAGTTGACCCCTTATGCAATAATCACTGGAAGACTTATGCACTTAATAATAGAAGCTCATTATCTTTTATCACTAAACTCTGATATGACTAAATATGGCAAGACTTTTAATGCATTGTGCCAAAGTATATTTTCACTAGGTAAAGAAAGTTTTTCATGGTCCACTAAGGACAATCAAACCCTTCACAATCTATAATAGAACCTGGAGACTGGGTCTTCTAAGAACATCAGAGAAAATTCCTTTGCCATCCGCACTGCAGCAAAACTTGAGGATCTTGAACCTTGAGTTCACAGCTCAGAAGCTCCTCTCCAGACTCTTGGATCTATATAGCCGTTGGATACCTAAGGTAAAGCTAACCAGGGAAGTTTCTCCCCAGAAACAGACAGCATCTTTGACATACACAGCTTTTTCCCAAGAGCATGTTTTAAGGCTTCTCTGCTATCACGAGATTCTCATCTCTAAATTTTTTCCTTGCCTATGTCTCTGTGAACAACAGAACTGAAAAGGGGGCCTCTTCTGTGCACTCATGAGGTATACAGTTATTTTTGGAGAATTTCACAGCCAACCTTATAAATAATCTTAGGCCTTGACAGATGGAAGATGAAGGGCCAATGTGAGTGAGAAATTTTAATGGTAACTTTGTTGCTTCATTACCTATCAAAACCAGAACATTTGTCCACTCCTCTTTTTTTTTTTGAGACGGAGTCTTGCACTGTCGCCCAGGCTGGAGTGCAGTGACCGGATCTCGGCTCACTGCAAGCTCCGCCTCCTGGGTTCACGCCATTCTCCTGCCTCAGCCTCCCGAGTAGCTGGGACTACAGGCGCCTGCCACCTCGCCCGGCTAGTTTTTTTTTTTGTATTTTTCAGTAGAGACGGGGTTTCACCCTGTTAGCCAGGATGGTCTCGATCTCCTGACCTCGTGATCCGCCCGTCTCGGCCTCCCAAAGTGCTGGGATTACAGGCTTGAGCCACCGCGCCCGGCCAGGTCCACTCCTCTTAACCTACCCCATAGGTTAAAGAAAACATTGCCAGAGGCCTTCATTCTTTTGGATGGGCATTCTTTTAGGTCTATTTTTCCGTGGTTTAAAGTAAATGAGGCAATGATCAGAAATGTATCCCTCAGCTGGGCGAGATGGCTCACACCTGTAATGCCAGCACTTTGGGAGGCCGAGGTGGGCAAATCCCTTGAGGTCAGGAGTTTGAGATCAGCCTGGCCAACATGATGAAACCCTGTCTCTACTAAAAATACAAAAAAATGACCTGGGCATGGTGGTGCTTGCCTATAGTCCCAGCTACTCAGAAGACTGAGGCAGGAGAATCGCTTGAACCCGGGAGGCAAAGGTTGCAGTGGTCTGAGATTGCGCCACTGCACTCCAGCCTGGGCAACAGAGCAAGACTTCATCTCAAACAAAACAAAACAAAACAAAAAAAGAAATGTATCCCTCATAATAGTCTGTAGATCTGTACAGGAGATTCTACTGCAAAGGCTATGGTTACATAACAGACTTTAAATTCTCTTGTGTATGTTGTACTAAATAATAGAATTACTCTAGATCATCTACTGGCTAAACAGAAGTATCTGTGCAGTTGCTGACACATCTAGTTGCCCATGGGGAAATACATTGGATATTATAGAGACTTGACTTTAGGGAATTAATGAACAGGCTGCTTGGTTGGAATGAATAGACTTTTTATCTAGCTCATTCTTTGGTCTATTTGATTTTAGTTGGTTTAGTTCATGGGAACCCTGGCTAAGGAGCATACTTCAAACTTTTGGTATTACCCTCCTGATAGTTGTAATAGTAGTCTCCCTGGTATGTTGTATTCCCTCAAAAGTTTTAAATAATTGCAAGCAGCCATCTGTAAAATGTCAAATGGTCTTTCTTCAACTGGAATGATAAAAACTAAAAGAAATATGAACATGGTGTAACGTAACCTATGAATGATATGCTGAGAGTGGAAACCCAAAATGATAACTGAGAGTGGTGCTAAGGTCGTAAGTTTTGGTTATACTCTCACCTAAATGAGAACCTAACCAAAAGGGGAGAATTTTTAAACAAAATTATGCAAGGCCATTATTTTGGATTGAGCTCATGGACTAGGCCACAACAGACCAGACCAAACCAAAATGGAGTCACTCATGCTAAATGCAACATAATCAAATTGAAATTTTAATGAAGCAGATAGGTCCTAAAACAGGCCAAGTTTCGTTTTTCTTCTGTAAACAGGAGATTGTAGCACAAGAAGGTCCCCTTTACTGTAACCCTTACAAACATAGGCTGGGCACAGTGGCTCACACCTGTAATCTTAGCACTTTGGGAGGCCAAGGTGGGTGGATTGCTTGAGCTCAGGAGTTCAAGACCAGCCTGGGCAACATGGCGAAACCCCATCTGTATTAAAAAACAAAATAAAGATGCCTTTATTCCCACCTTACAAAATCTACCGTTTTGCTATTTCCCAATGGGGTTTGAGACAGCATAAGTATATTTAGCATGGTAGTAGAGTAACATCAATGCCTACAGTTTTGGTCAATCTCTCAAAATTGGGGAATTGCTAAATTAAGTTTAGTCTAAAGCTGCCTACTTACATATTTTAAGTTTGGCCTAAAGGTATCTTCATAGTGAATAAACTGTAACCTAACTGGATGTATTAGTCCATTTTCATACTGCTATGAAGAAATGACTGACGTAATCCCAGCACTTTGGGAGGCCAAGGCAGATCACGAGGTCAGGAGATCGAGACCATCCTGGCTAACACGGTGAAACCCCATCTCTACTAAAAATACAAAAAAATTAGCCAGGCGTGGTGGCGGGCACCTGTAGTCCCAGCTACTCAGGAGGCTGAGGCAGGAGAATGGCATGAACCCAGGAGGTGGAGCTTGCAGTGAGCCAAGATCATGCCACTGCACTCCAGCCTGGGTGACTGAGTGAGACTCCATCTAAAAAAAAAAAAAAGAAAAAGAAAAAAAATTACTGAGACTGGGTAATTTATAAAGAAAAAGAGGTTTAATGGACTCACAGTCCCACATGGCTGGGGAGGCCTCACAATCATGGCAGAAGGTGAAGGAGGAGTGAAAGCACATCTTACATGGTGGCAGGCAAGAGAGCATGTGCAGAGGAACTGCCCTTTATAAAACCGTCAGATTTCATGAGACTTATTCACTATCATGAGAACGGCATGAATGCCTCCAAGATTCAATTACCTCCCACCAGGTCCCTCTCATAGGTCCCTTCTTGACCTCCATTGTGGAACAGTAGACTGATTTCATCTTGATAGTTCGGGTCAGTCACCCCAGTCAACACTGTAACTCCCTTTTTAGCCTGTTGACTTAGAGGCAGGAGGAGCCCAAAGTGGCAAGGTGATAGTCTTAACTTCCAGTTCAGTTGAATCATTGTGTCTTCTGATGGCAACATTCTTCCCTCTGGAACTCAGACCTCTAGGCCTTAGTTGACAGTAGAATATAACGCAGCAGGAACAGGAAGCAAAAATTTTGCTAGTGAGTCACTAGGGGTGATGGTGAGCAGTGCCACTTTCACTTCTACCCCTTGATTCCTAGACCCGTGAATCCTGGCTATGGGAGAAATAGTTTCATACATTGAATGCTGATTCAGAGCACACACAGTCTTCTGCAGAACTTTGCCCCAGGCCTGCAAAGTATTGTCACCTAGTTGGTGTTGTGATTGTGACTTCAAAAGGCCATTCTTCCCATTCTATCAAGCCAGCTGCTTCAGGATGATGGGGAATATGGTATGACCAGTGAATGCCACGAGCATGAGCCCACTGCCACACTTCTTCAGCTGTGAAGTGAGTTCCTTTTTCAGAGGCAATTGTATGTGGAATACAATGATGGTGGATAAGGCATTCTGTGAGTAATCTTGGCAGAAGCATTGCATGCAGGAAAGGCAAATCCATATCCAGGGTAAGTGTTTATTCCAGTAAGAACAAACTGCTGCCCTGTCCGTGGTGTAAGAGGTCCAGTGTAATCAATCTGCCACCAGGTAACTGGCTGATCACCCCAGAGAATGATGCCATATTGAGGGCTCAGTATTGGTCTCTGCTGCTGGCAGATTGGGCAATCAGTGGTGGCTGTAGCCAGGTCAGCCTTGGTAAGTGGAAGTTCATATTGCTGAGCCCATGCATAACCTCCATCCATTGCCACCATGGCCATTTTGTTCATGAGCCCATTGGGCAATAACAGCGATGGCTGGTGAAAGAGGCTGAGTGGTGTCCACAAAATGGGTCATCCTATCTACTTGATTATTAAAATGCTCCTCTGCTGAGGTCATCCTTTGATGAGCATTCATGTGGGACACAAATATCTTCAGTTTTTGACCCCTCAGAGAGTCCACCCACGTACCTCTTCCCCAGATTTATTTGTTACCAATTTTCCAATTGTGCTCCTTTCAAGCCCCTGACCATCCAGCCTAACCATTGGCTACAGCCCCCTAATCAGTATATAATCCCACATCTGGCCATTTCTCCTTCCAAGGAAAGTGCACAACCAGGTGCACTGCTGAAAGTCCTGCCCACTGGGAAGATTTCCCTTCACCTCTGTCCTTCAGGCATGTCCTAGAAAGGGGCTGTAGTGCTACAGCTGTCCACTTTCAGGTGGTGTCTGCATACTGTGCAGTATCACCTGTAAACCAGGCCCTAGTCTTGTCTTCCTCTGTCAGCTGATCATAAGGAAATCCCCATGAAGCCATCGGCGCAGCATGGGAGAGAGAAGGCAGGGTGGCAGAAGTGGGGACCACAGGTATTTGACCCACTTCCTCATATAACTTTCTTGTGCCTTCAGGACCTGCTGAAGCCCAATCTTGTATATACCACTTCCATTGTATGACAAAATGCTGTTGTGCATGCCCAACTTTATGGCTAGATGGGTCAGAAAGCACCCAGTTCATGATAGGAAGTTCAGGTCCTAGAGTAGCTTGGTGACTTGTAGTCAAAGGTTCAGTTTCCACCAAAGCCCAGTAACAGGCCAAAAGCTGTCTCGCAAAAGGAAAGTAGTTATCTTCAGAAGATGGTAGGGCCTTGCTCCAGAACCCTAGAGGCCTCTACTGTGATTCACCTATAGGGCCCTGACAAAGACTCCAAACAGTATCCCTATCTGCCACTGACACCTCAAGCACCATTGGATCTGCTCCGTCATATGGCCCAAGTGGCAGAGCAGCTTGCACAGCAGCCTAGACCTCTTGCAGAGCCTTCATTTGTTCTGGGCCCCACTCAAAACTAGCAGCCTTTTGGGTCACTGAATAAATAGGCCAGAGTAATACACCCAAAATCCAAATATGCCCACTAGGCATTGTACCTCTTTCTTGGTTGTAGGAAGGGACAAATGCAACAATGCATCCTTCACCTTAGAAGGAATATTTCAACAGGCCCCTCACCAGTGGACCCCTAGAAATTTCACTGACATAGAAGGTCCATGAATTTTAGTTGGATTTATTTCCCATATCCTGACGTGAAAGTGTTTCACCAATAAGTCCCAAGTGGTTGCTACTTCGCACTCACTGGGTCCAGTTAGCATAATGTCATGTATGTAATGAACTTATGTGGTATCTTGTGGAAGGGAAAAGTGATCAAAATCTCTGTGAGCAAGATACTGCTGGCCTTGCTGGCTGAAGGCAAATTGCCTCTGGTGGGGCTCATGGACAGGAGTAAAGAAAAAGGCACTTGCCACATCAATAGCTTCATACCAGGTACAAGGAGATGTGTTAATTTGCTCATGCAATGAACCACATCTAGTATAGCAGCTGCAATTGGAGTCACCACGTTGTTAAGCTTATGATAGTCCACTGTCATTCTCCAGATCCATATGTCTTCTGCATAGGCCAAATAAAAGAGTTGAGGTGGGGTGTGGTGGCTCACACCTATAATCCCAGCACTTTGGGAGGTGGAGGCGGGGGGATCACGAGGTCAAGAGTTCAAGACCAGCATGGCCAACGTGGTGAAACCCCATCTCTACTAAAAATACAAAAATTAGCCGGGCATGGTGGCGTGTGCTTGTAGTCCCAGCTATTTGGGAGGCTGAGGCAGGAGTATCACTTGAACCTGGGAGGCGGAGGTTGCAGTGAACTGATATCGTGCCACTGCATTCCAGCCTGGGTGACAGAGTGAGACTCCATCTCAAAAAACAAAACAAAGAGTTAAACAAGGATGTTGTGGGGATCACCACCCCTGCATCTTCCAATGCCTTGATGGTGGCACTTACCTCCGCAATCCCTCCAGGATTGTGATTTTTTTTTTGATTTACCATTTTTCTAGGTAGAAGCAGCTCTAGTGGCTTCCATTTGGCCTTTCCCACATAATAGCCCTCAACCCACAGGTCAAGAAACCGATGTGGGGAATCTGCCAGCTGCTAATTATGTTGTCTATTCCAATTATGCATTCTGGCACTGGGAAAATGACCACAGGATGAGTCCAGAGACCACTGGACCCACTAAGTCAGACCTGAGCTAAAACTCCATTAATTACTTGACTTCCATGAGCCCCTACTCTAACTGGAGGGCCATAATGACATTTTGGGTCCCCTGGAATCAATGTTAGCTCAGAGCCAGTGTCCAGTAGTCCCTGACCAGGTCTGGTCATTCCCCTTTCCCTGATGCACAGTTACCCTGGTAAAAGGCTAGAGGTTTCCTCAGGGAAGGATGGGAGGAAGATTAACAGTATAAATTGTTGGCAGTGTAGTGGGGTCATTCCTTAGAGAGACACAGCCTCCCCTTCAGTTAAGGGGTTCTGGATCTATAAACTAGCTCAATTGATTGAGGGGCTTGGATTCCCTGTTTTTATAATTCAAATTAGTCTTTCATCCACTTGATTTGGAAGTTTTCTGCTTATACCAACTGAGAATGTAGTAGACTTCAGACCAGGCGCAGTGGCTCACTCCTGTAATCCTAGCACTTCAGGAGGCTGAGGCAGGCAGATCACAAGGTCAAGAGATCGAGACCATCCTGGCCAATATGGTGAACCCCTGTCTCTACTAAAAATACAAAAATTAGCCAGGCGTGGTAGCGTGCACCTGTAGTCCCAGCTACTCAGGAAGCTGAGACAGGAGAATCGCTTGAACCTGGGAGGCAGAGGTTTCAGTGAGCTGAGATGGCACCATTGCCCTCCAGCCTGATGACAGGATGAGACTCCTCCTCACAAAAAAAAAAAGAAAGAAAGAAAGAAAGAATGTAGTAGACTTCCTATTGATTTCACTTCTAGGAATGCCATGATTAATTAGCTAATGCCAGAGCTTTACATGAGTCAGACTATTCTGATTGCTGCTTTGCCTCTGCTGTCCATTACAGTAACTAGGCCCATCTTGCTCTTGACAATTGAGTGCCACCACTTGGTCCCTGCCATCTCAGGATCCAGTTATTCCCATTGCATTTCAGTTTTCCAATTGAGTGACCGCGGTTCCCACTGTAAGATCTGGTATACAGAGAAGAGCAATCACAGAGAGCTCCTCAAGAATGGTGGTACTCCCCTCACAAATTTATTTTGCAAGGTATTGGTGAAGGGTATGTTGTTAGGACCCTCCCAGTGGGGATGAGTAGGTCTAAAGTGACAAATCCACTCTAGCCTTCCAGTCTCCCTAAGCTTTGGATCCTTTCCTCTACATTAAACCAAGGGTGATGAGGCATTTCCAGCCTGCACAGTGGAGGACCATCTTTTGATCCGTGTTTCAGCTAAACAAGCAAATAAACTATTAGAAACCTTTTTCTAACTCCCCAAGCTGTAGCATTAAATGCAGAATCTCTGCTTAGTGGGCCCATATTAATAAATCCAGTCTGATCCAACTTTATGTTCCTTTTACCTGTCAATGAAAAGAGTCAAATTCTAGAAAATATTTGAAGAGATTTATTCTGAGCCAAATATGAGTGACCATGGCCCATGACACAGGCCTCAGGAGGTCCTGAGAGCATGTATCTAATATGGTTGGAGTGCAGCTTGGTTTTATACATTTTAGGGAGGCATGAGACATAAAATACATTTAAGAAATACATTGGGTTGGTCCACAAAGGTGGGACAACTCAAAAGTGAGGGAGGGTGGGGGTGTTGGTACACGGCTTTCAGGCCCTAGGTAAATTTAAACATTTTCTGGTTGACAATTGGTTGAGTTTGTCTAAAAAGACCTGGGGTCAATAGAAAATGTTCAGGTTATGATAAAAGATTGTGAAGACCAAGGTTCTTTTGAAGTCTTACGGTGGTTGCCCTTAGAGACAATAGATGACAAATGCTTCTCCTATTCAGATCTTTGAAAGGTGTTGACTATTAGTTAATCTCTTTAGGATTGGGAGGGCCTGGAAGAAAAAGATCTAGTTATGTTAATAGAGATTCTTATAGATGCCAATTTCCCCCCACAAAAGATAGCTTTGCAGGGCCATTTCTTTTTTTTTTTTTTTTTTTTTTTTGAGACAGAGTCTTGCTCTGTCACCCAGGCTGTAGTGCAGTGGCCGGATCTCAGCTTACTGCAAGCTCCGCCTCCCAGGTTCACGCCATTCTCCTGCCGCAGCCTCCCAAGTAGCTGGGACTATAGGCGCCGCCACCACGCCCGGCTAGTTTTTGGTATTTTTTTAGTAGAGATGGGGTTTCATCGTGTTTGCCAGGATGGTCTCGATCTCCTGACCTCGTGATCCGCCCGTCTCGGCCTCCCAAAGTGCTGGGATTACAGGCTTGAGCCACCACGCCCGGCCCGGCCATTTCAAGATATAGCAAAAAAACATGTTTTGGGGTAAAATATTTTTATTTTCTTCCTTGTCTCATGATGTTATGCCAGAGTCAGGTTGGAAAGTAAGTTACCATATATAGGGTTAAATAAAACTCATCTCATGAGAATTTATGGTTTGTAGGGCATGATTCCCCAGACCCCTTAGATAGGAATTTGGGCAAGATAAAAAAAAATGGAGCTTAGTCCTCACACCATTATCCCACACCTTTAATGTCCATTCCCACATGTGTTCTCCAGATTTCTGCTTCTATAAATTAGAAAACTCAAGTAGTTCTTTCCTCATGGGTCACACTCTGAACTTCATCTCTAGGGACCTACTGGCACTTGAGTCTAGTTACTGGCATAGAAGAAAAGAGTGGGTATTGGGGCTGGGTCCTGAGGAGAATCAGCATTGTCTTGCCTGGCAACTGCCTCAGGGGGGCCATCACTGTTTCCTCAAGCAATGCAGGATCAATCTCTTCAGACCATTGTAGAAAGGCTGATAGCAGCCTGGGTTGGGGAGGGGATGTTGCCACCACTGTGAGTGGGGAGGCCGTCTTCTCCTCTGGCAAAAAAGGCTTATCAGAATTTAGGAGCTCAGTGCCCCCAGATTCACCAGAGTCCTCCCACACATCCCTGTCCCAAGTTATAGGGTCTCATTCCTTCCCTACCAATGCCCTTGCTTTAACAGTAGACACCTGGTGAGGCTGAGCATGCACCTTTTGCTGTAAGTCTTGTGTCTGATTCTCAGCAATTTCAGCCCTTTGTCTGGAGAAGATAAGACTCTCATCCAGGCAATCATAGTAGATTTGAGGCTAAGTATGTGCTTCTGGGGCCAGAAGATAGAATCCCTGAGCTCATCCTTTTTTTTCAGCACTTGTCCAGGGAACTTAGGAACAACCACCCAACTTCATTATATTCCTTGGTTCTCTGCAAATGTTCTAAGTTATACATAGAGTCACTAAACCCCTCGACTCTGAGGAGCAGTGAATCAGAAGTATAAAATGCATTTATTTTTCACGACTCTAAACCACACCAAGGACTGTCAGTGTTCTCCATACTATTAGAAGTAGAGTCCTTAGCACTTTTAGGTCTAATCAGATTAAAGAGCCAACTCCAGAAACCCCAAAACCAACTAAAGAAATCCATCCTTAAAATGGATGGAAAGGATATGTGTTTGCTAAGCTTTTACCATTTACAGGGTTTTGGTTGAAACTGTAGGAATCTATTTGAAGAACTCAAATTATCCTGGCCAATAGGAAGGTGAGTTTATTTATGATCTGAAAATAATATTTAGTCTATTCTCCATTCTTCTGATGCCAACAAGGAAAGAAATCTGATCAAGAAAATGCCCTGATGTGTGTGGTTTTTTTCTGATATCAAGCTCCTGCCTTTGGACTCTGATATGTGTGTGTGTATACACACACACACACACACACACACACACACACACACAAAGGGAGTTTGTTAGGGAAAACTGGCTCACATGATTACTAGGCAAAGTCCCACAACAGGCCATCTGCAAGCTAGGGAAGAGAGAAGCCAGTAGTGGATCAGTTCAACTCCAAAAGCCTCAAAACCAGGCAAGCTGATAGTGCTGCCTTCAGTCTGTGGTCAAAGCCTCAAGACCCCCCAGGAAGCCACTAGTCTAAGTCCCAGTCCAAAGACCAAAGGACCTGGAGTCTGATATCCAGGGCACGAGGATCAGAAGGAAGCCGGAAGACTCAGCCAGCAAGGTTATCCCATCTTCTTCTGCCTGCTTTGTTCTAGCCATACTGGCAGCTGATTGTATGGTGACCACTCACATTGAGGATGGGTCTTCCTCTTCCAGTCCACCAACTCAACTGTCAAATCTCTGCTGATAACACCCTCACAGACACACCCAGAAACAATACTTTACCAGCCATCTAGGTATTCTTCAGTCTAATCAAGTTAACACCTAATAACCAGTTCACCATCCTTCTACTACAGGCAATGGCAGGGCTGAAAAGGACTTGTGTTTGCTGAGCTTTTACCATTTACAGAGTTTTGGTTGAAACCGTAGGAATCTATTTAAAGAACTCATTATCCTGGCCAATAGGAGGGAGAGTTTATTTATGATCTGAAAATAATACTTAGTCTATTCTCCATTCTTTTGATACCAACGAGGAAAGAAACCTGGTCAAGAAAATGCTCTGATGTGTGTTTTTTGATATCAAGTTTCTGCCTTTGGACTCAACTGATATGAAGTTTCTGATTATTCAACCTGGGCAAGGCTCAAGATATTACTGCAAAAGCATTTTCTCCAATAAAGAGTTTGCTAAGCAAATTAACATTATGAACATGCTTTCATGGACTCATTAACCTACTTTAAAAAACAAGTTGTTTATGAAGTTCACCAGGTGAGCATGTGTGGATAGAGCTAATGAATACAAATACCTTTTCCTAGCAGGCTCTCAATCTGTAAATATAGTTCAGAAGCTAGGAGTTATTTCCCGTTGTTGGAGGTATTCGGGGAAAAAAAGTCAATTTATTTTAAAATCATTAAAATTTTAAAAATGGATGTACTCTCCAAAACCATTTGATCTCCTCCTACACAGAATGACTTTTCTACTAATAACTCCAAGTTAATGAACATTTTATTCTGTCTAATAAGTTTTTTTTATTTTATTTATTTATTTATTTATTTTTTTTGAGACAGAGTCTCGCTCTGTCGCCCAGGCTGGAGTGCAGTGGCGCGATCTCGGCTCACTGCAAGCTCCGCCTCCCGGGTTCACGCCATTCTCCTGCCTCAGCCTCCTGAGTAGCTGGGACTACAGGCGCCCGCCACCGCGCCCGGCTAATTTTTTGTATTTTTAGTAGAAACGGGGTTTCACCGTGGTCTCGATCTCCTGACCTTGTGATCCGCCCGCCTCGGCCTCCCAAAGTGCTGGGATTACAGGCGTGAGCCACCGCGCCCGGCTAATTTTTTGTATTTTTAGTAGAAACGGGGTTTCACCGTGGTCTCGATCTCCTGACCTTGTGATCCGCCCGCCTCAGCCTCCCAAAGTGCTGGGATTACAGGCGTGAGCCACCGCGCCCGGCATTAAGTTTTTTTTTAATTGCATGCACAGACACAGGAGGGTAGCATGCATAGTGGTTACAAATGTGGACTATAGAGCCAGACTCTGGGTTTGAATCCTGCTCTGCCATTCCACTTAGTAGGTACTTACACTGTTTGTGCCTCATATCCTCTTCTATAAAATGGGAATAGCAATATTACCTGCTTCATAGTTGTTAAGAAGGTTAAATTAGTTAATATATGTAAGGTACTCAGAAGAGTATTAAGTGCTATGTGCATTAGCTTTATTGTCTTGACTTAGCCAAATAAGCACTAGGCCTCAAACAACAAATCTGAACAACTCAACCTCACTTTGTTGTACCACCTGGGGAATTTGTATTTGCAAAAGAACCCAAGCATTAGATCATGGATGGGTTAAGCTGGTACTTTCTCAGCAGAATTCTAAGAAAGGTGTCCATGGCCAAGTAGGTTAAGGAATGGAATGGATAATGAAGGCTAAGGTTGAGATTTTTCTTTTTTTTAGGCAGGAAAAAGTTTACAGAATTCTTTCTGGAAAGAAAGATACTTTCTTTCCAGATTTATTTGAAAAGAGCACTCTATATCAGTTTACGATTGTTTCTTGGAATATTTGTATTTTGTTTGACTCTACCACACCAGAACTGCAATGGGACGCAATGAATTAAAATAAATGCTTCTCTCTCCAGTCCATGCCTCCAAGATGACAAAGAAAAGAAGGAACAAGGCCGGGCGCGGTGGCTCAAGCCTGTAATCCCAGCACTTTGGGAGGCCGAGGCGGGCGGATCACAAGGTCAGGAGATCGAGACCACAGTGAAACCCCGTCTCTACTAAAAATACAAAAAATTAGCCGGGCGCGGTGGCGGGCGCCTGTAGTCCCAGCTACTCAGGAGGCTGAGGCAGGAGAATGGCGGGAACCCGGGAGGCGGAGCTTGCAGTGAGCCGAGATCGCGCCACTGCACTCCAGCCTGGGCGACAGCATGAGACTCCGTCTCAAAAAAAAAAAAAAAAAAAAAAAAAAGAAAAGAAGGAACAATGGTCGTGCCAAAAAGGGCCGCGGCCACGTGCAGCCTATTCACTGCATGAACTGTGCCCAATGCGTGTCCAAGGACAAGGCCATTAAGAAATTCGTCATTCAAAACATAGTGGAGGCCACGGCAGTCAGGGACATTTCTGAAGCGAGCGTCTTCAATGCCTATGTGCGTCCCAAGCTGTGTGTGAAGCTACGTTGCTGTGTGAGTTGTGCAAGTCACAGCAAAGTAGTCAGGAATCGATCTCGGGAAGCCCGCAAGGACTGAACACCCCCACCCCGATTTAGGCCTGCGAGTGCTGCCCCACGTCCCCCACCAAAGCCCACGTAAGGAGCTTAGTCCTTAAAGACTGAAGACGGACTATTCTCTGCAGAAAAATAAAATGGACATTGTACTTAAAAAAATAAAGTAAAAAATAAATGCTTCCTATTATAATAGCTTTTTAAGGTTTAGAGTAATAATTTCACAACTCCTATTACATACAAGTGCATCTTTGGGATGCAAGTACATACATGTTCAGCTTATTAGCATGTTATTTTCAGTTCTACTCAAAAAACATTCTCAACTTGGCTGACTCATTTTAATAGGGACAAAATTTTCACATTCCAACTTGAACAGGGAAGTGGTAACAATTGATTTAGATAGGAGTATCAGAATTTCATTTTGCTAAGGTTTTTTTTGTACTTCTTAATGCAGTAACACTTTAGGATAGAATGAATATTGTTGGTATCACCACTTCTGCAAATGTGCTCGCTCTTTTCTGTTTATTCTAGAAGGTTTACTCATACACTAAATATGGGATGCACCAGTTTTTTATGCTGCAAGTTTGAAATAATACATTTATTCCAACTACTTAAAAAATATGGGTCTGGGTGCAGTGGCTCATGCCTGTAATCCCAGCACCTTGGGAAGCTGAGATGGGAGGATTGCTTGAGCCTACAAGTTCAAGACCAGCCCGGGCAAAATTGTGAGACCCTGCCTCTACAAAGAAAAAAAAGAAAAAGAAAATTAGCTGCATCTTTAGTCCCAGCTACTCAGGAGACTGAGATGGGAGGATCCCTTGAGCCCAGGAGAACTCTTGAGTGAACTCTTGAGTTCACTCACTGGAGCTGCAGTGAACCATGATCATGTTGATGCACTCTAGCCTGGGTAACAGAGTGAGAACCTGTCTCAAAAAAAAAAAAAAAAAAAAAAACAACAACAAAAAAACCAAAACAAAAGACCTTGGGTTATAACTCAGAATATGTTAGTTTGGTGAATTTCTTCCAGAAAAAGAAACATTCAATGTTTGATTACCTGCCTTTGAAAAAACTGGCTGTCCTTCTGAAAAGACTTCACAAATAAAATTGCAAAGAATGCAGGTGTAGAGAGAACTAAGATAACAGCTTGTCCAAAAGGAAATGAGAGTAATTTGTTGAGCAATTTAATGGATCTAAGGTACACTGATCTGATGAGGTAAATTGCTAACCATTACCATAATGTCCTAAGGGAAACAGAAGGGATCACATCAGGGCCCCCTAACTAAAACTGAAATATGTTATTGTTTCTGGCCACTCATGGATGGCAGACAGAGTGACATTGAGAGCATGCACCTGGGTTGGAATCTCAGCTGAGCCCCTTTATACAAGGGCTAGGCAAACCTGGGAAAGTTAGTAAAACAGTTGTTTGCCTCATCTGTACAATGGAGGACACAATATTCTATTTTATTTGTAATAATGCATATCATGTTAGTTATCTGTTGCAGCATTAGAAACTTAATGGCTTAAACAACACATATTTAAAATCTCGAAGTTTCTGAAGGTCAGAGTTCCAGGCTTAGCTGGGTGATTCTGCCTCAGGTCTCTCACAAGGGTGCAATCAAGGTGTCAGTCAGGACTCTGGTGATATGGTTTGGCTGTGTCCCCACCCAAATCTCATCTTGAATTGTAGCACCCATAATTCCCATGTGTTGTGGGAGGGACCCAGTGGGAGGAAATCGAATCATGGGAGCAGGTCTTTCCCATGTTGTTCTTGTGGTGGTGAATAAGTCTTATGAGATCTGATGGTTTTATAAAGGGGCGTTCCCCTGCTCAAGCTCTCTTTCCTGCTGCCATGTAAGATGTGATTTTGCTCTTCATTTGCCTTCTGCCATAATTGTGAGGCCTCCCCAGCCATGTGGAACTGTGAGTCAATTAAGCCTCTTTCCCTTATAAATTACCCAGTCTCAGGTATGTCTTTATTAGCAGTGTGAGAACAGACTAATACATCTGATCTCATCTGGAGGTTTGAATGAGGGAAGATCCACTTCTAAGCTCACTCTGTGACTGCTGGTAGGCCTCAGGCTGTCATTGGCTATTGACTGAAGACTTTAGTTTCTTCCCTGGTGGACCTCTTCCTAGGGTGGCTCACAACACAACAGCTGGCTGTCCTCAGAGGAAGCCAGGGAGACAGTGCGAGGGAGTGAGGAAGATGGAAGTCAGTCTTCTCGCAACCTAATCTTGGAAGTGACATCCAATCACTTTTGCCATATTATAGTCCCTAGAAGCCAGTCATTACCCCAGCCCACTTTCAAGGGGAGAGGATGACACAGCAGGAGATGAGGACAGTGAAGGCCATCTCAGAGGCTGCCAACCATATATACAAATACATGCCTTTCCTGACTTCTAGCACCAGTCTCAGGAAGGAGTTTGTAACCTCATGCAGGATTATATAGTTCCTGGCAGAAATCAGCTCTGCCCAAGGATTAAGGACAGCTGAATTTGACACCTATAAAGCATCACTCTTGAATTCTTCCTGAATTCAGTAAAATGAGTCAGTTAATTTACTCATTGCTAGAGTTTCTGCCATATCAGTATATTCCCAGTGGAACAATGAAGATTAACCTGAAAAATTAGTCATGGTTATAGCATCCTGAATGGCACAAAAAATCAAGGAAATATTCTTTCGGTATTCAAAAGCTATTATTCAGCAATGAAGTTGCTCATGCCGTTGATGAACAAGTAAGGGAAGTTCCAGCACAGTAGTGCAGAAGCTGAAAGGAGGCTCACTTTAATGAATGTAATTTTTATGAGGGTAAAACATAGTTTAACAGGTCATATATCAGATGAAATAATAATAAATTTATTGTGAAAAGGGTTAGCAGATTAGGATGCAATCTTATTTGTCAAATCATGCTTGAATTATACCCTAGCTTGACTATGCACTAATGAATTCGACAAAAATCAAGGAAAACATTCTATGAGAATCAATTGGCTATGTGGAATTTATAACAGAGTATGAATATTCTATATTTTTTGTAAGTTGTGACTTCCTGATTGAAGGCATAGGCATCAGCTTACTACCATTCATTATCATGTTTGCACTAAGGCAATGATAATTGATAAAAACTCCTGAGTACTGGTGAGGAAAGTTCTGAAGCTTTAGTAGTTCTGAAAGAAATAAGGGCAGGAGGTTCTAGATGTAGAGGAAGAAAAAAACTTTTCCTATACCCTCTTGGGTTTAGGGACTGGGGCCTGTGACTTAAACTGACAAATGACAGATTAATAAAAAGTTATTTTATATGCACATAGGGAGGGAGGTGTCACAGGAAAGAAGTGAAAACCCAAATCAGTCAGGCCTAAGAGCTTATATATCATCTTAACAAAGGGTGATAAATTCTGGAGAAATGATATGACAAAGGAAAAGGGGCTTGGGCTTCTAATGGTGGTACATTGTGGGAGGGTAAATATATGGGAGAAGCTAATTGAAGAAAAGGGTTATGGTAGTAAGGTTTGTTTGTGCAGACTTGTCTCAGTGCTGACTTGCCAGCTCCTGTGACACTGGTTGTTCTCTGCCTTCTGGTATGGGAGAGGGGAAGGAAGATGCTTTTACAAATGGCAATTTGTTATATTTACCCTACTTTTAGGCAGAGAAGGGGAGGGTAGAGTTCCTTCTGAATCTGCTATTTCTCAATTGCTTTAATCTCAAAATAATCCTTATGCCAAAGTGGCATATTTGGGGGTGGTATATTCTGATCCCCTTCACCAGACTCTCAATCCATCACCAATAAACAGTCCTTAGACAAATTATTGTGCAAGCTGTCTCACATATCTTCAAGTGGAATTTTTCACTGTCAAAGGCGTACTTTGGAAGCTGACCCAGCCTAGAGTCTAAGGAAGGCCTGAGCCAGGCAAAGTCTCCAGACATAGTGCAGTAGAAATGACAGCACTCTGGGTGGGACAGTTTCCCAAGGTGTGTGGAGCCACATTTGGAAGGATCAGATTGGTGTCTCATGGGGCTGATGTGAAAGTCTGCTGACAAAAGGGAGCTTCTGATCTGAGAAGAGCCTGCTGGGTGGTGGCAATGTCCACTTGGATTCTTTTGAGGTGCACACTGGCTGGGTTTTGGATACCAGCACCTCTGCCAATCCAGCATCCAGTATTCTGTGCTTCAGGCACTCCAACGTTCTTGTGATACAATTTTTCTAGCTCTTCACTTCTGCCGTGTCTATGCTTCTCTTCTTTACCTAAAGGCTCTGCTTACTTATGGATTCTATTGCCTGATGACATTTGCTCAATGGCTTTTTTGATTCATCTTTCAGTTTCTGCTGCCAGTATGGAGTTCCTGTCTGCCTCATATTTAATTTCTGCCTTCTCCCAATGTGGAGCAGTTACCTGGCTCTCTTTACACAGTCTATTCTGGGATATTGGAAAGATCTAGTTCTGGGTGTGCAATCATGTTGACCTAAAGCTACCACATTGGTTGGGTGTGGTGGCTCACACCTGTAATCCCAGCATTTTGGGAGGCCAAGGCAGGTGGATTACCTGAGGTCGGGAGTTCCAGATTAGCCTGGCCAACATAGTGAAACCCCATCTCTACTAAAAGTACAAAAATTAGCCGGGCATGGTGGTGGGTGCCTGTAATCCCAACTACTCAGGAGGCTGAGGCAGGAGAATCACTTGAACCCAGGAAGTGGAGGTTTCAGTGAGCCAAGATCATGCCACTGCATTCCAGCCTGGGTGACAGAGGAGACTCCGTCTCCAAAAAAAAAAGAAAAAGCTAAAAAGCTACCACATCCTCCTTTCTTCCACACGCAGGGTGAGTGTGGACACCTCACAATTGAAGGGAGAAAAGGCACAATTCCCCTTCTATAGAGAGACTCTTTTGCAAGGCAGGTGCTATAATCTTGTGTAATCGCATGCACATAATCACAATCACATACCTCACATTGCCTTTACCATATTCCATTGGTTATAAACAAGTCACAGGTCCCACCCACATTCAAGGGGAGGGGCTTACATAAAGACATGAATATCAGAAGGGGGAACCATGGGGACCACTTTAAAGTCTATCCACCACATCTCCTTTGTCTCCTTCAGTCCGTGACTGTTCCTCAGTTTGTCCTCTTCTTTCATAACCTTGACTTTTTCGAAGAGTACTGATTGTTTATCTTGCAGAATGTTCTCCATCAGGTTAGTCTGACGTTTTCTCATTATTGGGTTAAGGTTATGTATTTTTGACAAGAATACCACAGAAGTGACATGCCCTTCTCATTACATCTTACGAGAAGGTACATGATGTGGATGTTTTGTTATGTTAGCCTAGATCATATGGTTAAGATAAGGTATGCTGGGTTTGTCCACTGTGAAGTTACTTTCCCCTCTTTGTAAATAATAAATATCTTGGGATAGAAACTTTGAGACTATACAAATACACTGTTTCTACTTGAATTTTTTCCCACAACTTTAAGATTTCATTGATGGATTATGTCTGCAACAATTACCAATGGTGATTTATCATTTCTCTCATTCCTTTTACATTTATTAATTGGAATCTCTCCAGAAGAAAGATTTATCCCTCTCTTCCACATATTCATATATTCAATCATTTATTTATATCATTATGGACTCTCAGATGTCTATTTTATTCTGTGGGTTATAATTCAATACTATCATTACAGATTTTGTGGTTCTAATTGTCCTAGCTTTGGCAACTGGGAGTTCTTTCAGGCTGGTTTCTGTGCCCTTTTGATATGCCTTCATTTTTTTTTTTTTTTAATACCTCATTACTTTCTAGCACAAGAGGCTTCAGCCTTATTTTGTATTCTTTCTGCCTCAGCCCTGGAATCAACTACTTCTCCAAGGAGCCCTGGTTTCTTTTATCAAAGAATAGTATTTAGAAACCAAGATCTCAGTACTAGGTGTGTTCATTGCTATTGTAATTTTATTGCTTTTAGACTCTCTCAGTGGACAGAGCTAGGAAATACAAACATGTTTACCAGCACATTCATATACACATATTTATATCTACCTCTATGTATGTATATTAAAAACCTAGGCATTCATACTTGTATTAATCCATTTTTACACAGCTGATAAAGGCATACCTGAGATCGGGTAATTTATACAGGAAAGAGGATTAATGGACTTACAGTTTCATGTGGCTGTGGAGGCCTCACAATCATGGTGGAAGGCAAGGAGGAACAAGTCACGTCTTACATAGATGGCAGCAAAGAGAGAGCTTATGTGGGGAAACTCCCTCTTATATAACCTTCAGATCTTGTGAGGCTTATTCACTACCATGAGAACAGCATGGAAAGACCTGCTCCCATGATTCAATTACCTCTCACCAGGTGCCTCCCACAACATGTGGGAGTTCAAGATGAGATTTGGGTGGGAACACAGCCAAACCATATAAATACTGATACCTCTATTTCCTGTCTAATGCCGCCAGGTTATTCTAGCTTTTCCTCCTTCTTTGTAATTTCTTTCACTGACAGAAGGCTGGCTCTCATTACCAGCAATATACCTACCTACTTATTCAAATCTAGTATACATATAAAATAGTTTCAGAATTGCTAACCCATATCCTTGTAAGAAAAAATTTGTGGCTGGGCACAGTGGCTCATGCCTGTATTTCCAGCACTGTGGGAGGCTGAGGTGTGAGGATCACTTGAGTCCAGGAGTTCAAGAGCAGCTTGGACAACATAGTTAAGACCTCACCTTTACAAAATATCAAAAAATTAGCTGAGCATGGTGGTAATGCCTGTTGTCCCCGTTACTTGGGAGGCTGAGGTGGGAGGATAACTTGAGCCCAAGAGGTCAAGGCTGCAGTGAGCTGTGACAGTATTGCTGAACTCCAGCCTGGACAACAGAGCAAAACTCTGTCTCCAAAACAAAACAAAACAAAACTAAATGAAACAGAAAATAAAGCAAATTTGTGAACTAGAGTGCAGTATTTGTGTACAGTTCTTTTTGTCTTTAGCCTTACAGTAACCAGTTAAAATATTGCTTTCTAAAGTAACTTGTTAGTTTTTTAACCGCTCTCTTCAGTATAGTCACATGATTCATCTATAATACATTTATGTTCATTTAAAAATTTTATTTATTTTTATTCTAAGCAAATTAACATAGAATGTGGATTTTTTGTTTGAGATGGAGTCTTGCTCCATCGGACAAGCTGGAATGCAGTGGTACGATTTCAGCTCACTGCAACCTCCACCTCCCCAGTTCAAGCAATTCTCCTGCCTCAGCGTCCTGAGTAGCTGGAATGACAGGCACCTGTCACCAAGTCTGACTAATTTTTGTATTTTTAGTAGAGATGGGGTTTCACCATGTTGGTCAGGCTGGTCTCAAACTCCTGACCTCAGGTGATCCGCCCACTTTGGCCTCCCAAAGTGCTGGGATTACAGGCATGAGCCACTGTGCCAGGCCTGGTGAAACACTTGAGAGAGACAGAAAAGAGGAAAGGCAAGCCACTGAATTAGAATAAAGAGCCATCAATGCTGAAAGCCCTTCAAAATGCACACAATTTTTTCAGACTTGTTTCAGCTTACCAGCTACTTGAAACTATCAGTTAACTCTCTTTTCCTCAAACCCCAACATTCAAATTAAGGAAAAAAAGAGTAATTTTATTAAGTAAATATGTAATTTTAAGTAAAGATGAACTAAGTAACCAAATAGAGAAATATCTCCAAATCCATAGCATTTCTCCAAAACAAGAATGATAGAAGGGGAATAAAGTGGGGGATTCCACTTATAATTTAATAGGAATTACTTATATATGCGACCTAAGAAATCTGACTAGATTGAGATACCATGTGGCAGAGAGGAAACTTGATCTTTATATCAATTCATCCCAAAATAATGTATAATTTACTTATTAACAATTTCAATCAGAAGCCTTATACAACATTAGGGGGCAGCTCACGGGGCTTAAGAAAGAAAATCAGTAATTATTCTGAAAGGGCAAATGGGCAAAAGAGTTCATTATAAAATTGAGCCGCTTCTCCCATGGGCTCCATGGTGGGTAGTAACAAGGATTTAGCACCCAACAACTGCCAGGTGTAGCTGCTGCCAGCTAATATTATACATTATGCATGAGGAACCACAAACTGAGGCATTTGAACTAGAGTGACTCCATATTGGACAGGGGCAGGGTAAAATAAGACTGAGACCTGCTAGGCTGCATTCCCAGTAGGTTAGGCATTCTAAGTCAGCACAAGATACAGGTCATAAAGACCTTGCTGATAAACAGGATGCAGTAAAGAAGCCAGCCAAATCCCACCAAAACCAAGATGACCATGAAAGTGACCTCTGCTTGTCCTCTGCTCATTACATGCTAATTATAATTCATTAGAATGCTAAAAGACACTCCCATCAGTATCACGACAGTTTACAGATGCCATGGCAACCTTAGGAAGTTACCCTATATGGTTTAAAAGGAGAGGAACCCTCAGTTCTGGGAATTGCCCACCCCTTTCTGGGAAAACTCATGAATAATCCACCCCTTGTTTAGTATATAATCAAGAAGTAATATTAAGTATCCTGCTTAGTGGAGCAGCTCAAGGTTCTGCTCTGCCTATGGAGTAGCCATTTTTTTCATTCCTTTACTTTCTTAATAAACTTGATTTCACTTTGCACCGTGGACTCGCCCTGAATTCTCTCGAGAGATCCAAGAACCCTCTCTGGATTCTGAGGTCTGGATCAGGATCCCTTTCCAATAACAAAATCAGTAATAGTATTGATTATTTAATCAACAATGTTAGAAAAAAATGGTATGGTCCAACAATATTTTTAAAGTATTAACTGATTTGTACACCAAATATTCCCCCATCCTGGACCCTCTACCATTCAAGCAAGACCATTCTGAGTTCCGCGTGGAGAGTAGAAAATATAATTAGAGTCTTCTGATTTTTGTTAGACCAAAGCCTTTAGATAAAAGAAAGAACTCAGACTAAATAAAGCATTTCAGAGAAAAATCACTCAGGCCTAATGAAAAGCTCTGCACTGGAATTAGAGCTAAGCGATCTTGCAGGGGAATTCTCAGGGCAGGATTCAGGAGTGTGTGTTTTTACAAGCACTCCAGGGGATCTTTGCGCTTGCTGGAGCTGGAAAGATGGTGGGTTAGTTGTTCCCCGCCTGGCTGCACGGTAGCCTCACCTGAGGGTTTAATTTTCTGGCGCAGGGGAGAGGAAAAGCCAGGCAGCAGATTTTTTTTTTTTTTTTTTTCCCCTAAGCTTCCCAGGTGATTTTAACGACTAGTCAACCCTGAGAACTTTCCTTGGTAAAGTTTATTTGCTTCCCCACAACGCTTTTAGGCGCTTTATTGCAGTCAAACATTATAAATGAATTTTTACAATATTATCCAAGGTGTTTCCCCAACACATACATTTCTTCTCTTTCTACTTTATTTCCTAAATTTATTGTACAAAATTAAAACGTGGGTGAGTTGGAGGACCTACAAGGACAGTGTTTTGCAGATTGTGGTTTCTGAACCAGCAACATCAGCAGCCCTTGGGAACTTTTAGAAATGCAAATTCTGTGTCCTACTCTAGACTTCTGAATGAGACGTGCTGGTGGGGTGGCGGGGCACAATCTGGATTTTCACAAGCCCTCTGGGGGATCTGGGGCACGCTAATTTTTGAGAATCAATGATTCTCTTTTTTTTTTTTTTTTTTTTTTTGAGACGGAGTCTCGCTCTGCCGCCCAGGCTGGAGTGCAGTGGCCCGATCTCAGCTCACTGCAAGCTCCGCCTCCCGGGTTTATGCCATTCTCCTGCCTCAGCCTCCTGTGTAGCTGGGACTACAGGCGCCCGCCACCTCGCCCGGCTAGTTTTTTGTATTTTTTAGTAGAGACAGGGTTTCACCGTGTTAGCCAGGATGGTCTCGATCTCCTGACCTCGTGATCCGCCCGTCTCGGCCTCCCAAAGTGCTGGGATTACAGGCTTGAGCCACCGCGCCCGGCCGAGAATCAATGATTCTCTTAATGAGAAACTTTTAAAACTACTGACGCCTAGCCGGGCGCGGTGGCTCATGCCTGTAATCCCAGCACTTTGGGGGGCTGAGGCGGGCGGATCACCTGAGGTCAGGAGTTCAAGACCAGCCTGGCCAACATGGCGAAATCCTGTGTCTACCAAAAAGTACAAAAATTAGCTGGGCGTGGTGGCAGATGCCTGTAATCCCAGCTACTCAGGTGGCTGAGGCAGGAGAATAGCTTGAACCTGGGAGGTGGAGGTTGCAGTGAGATCGCGCCATTGCACTCCAGCCTGGGTGACAAGAGTGAGACAATTCTTATAAAAAAAAAAAAAAAAAGAACCTGTTGAAGTCGGAAAAACTCAGCCAATTAGTTATTAATAACTGAAGTAAATGATTTGTCTAACATTAAACAAGTGTAACTGTTGTTTTCGCTAAGGTTTGTTGAATTTTGAAGTGTATTTCCATAAATACCCAAATTGTTTCTCCTTTATGCAATGTGTGAGTATACTAATAAATATACTTCTTTTTACATGAATACAAAAACTAAACAATAACTTCAAACTGGATTCCATTCAAGAAATGGCAGAAGAGCATTACTTTTGCCTGGGAGTGAGGATTTTTCCACTGGCCACCTAACATCTCTGGGCAGCCTTTTGGTGAGAGGGTCAGTGCTGCCAGTGCAATGTTTGCCTGTCAGTTTTTCTCTGTGTACTATACCTGGGTATTTACTGATAGCCTGGAGCACTTCAGGAAGGAAGAACCAGAAACAGCAGGGTAGAAAGTGAATACCTCACGGAGCCCAAGGCATCAACTGAAGCAGCCTTGGCCATCAGTAGGGTGACAGATCAGCCTCCTGTTTAACTTCCTTTTAACCTTGAAAACTCAGATTAAATATCACCAGTCATAGGATCTCTTCATAGTCCAGCAGTCATCACCTCTGTTTTTATGTACTTTTAAAATTGCTCTAAATATCCTTTTATTCCAGCAATTAATCACATTTCCTTAGAAGTATTTGTGTACAGCTGGGCGCGGTGGCTCACACCAGTAATCCTAGCACTTTGGGAGGCCGAGGCAGGTGGACGACGAGGTCAGGAGTTCAAGATCAGCTTTGCTAAGATTGTGAAACTCCGTTTCTACTAAAACTACAAAATTTAGCCAAGTGCGGTGGCAGGCGCTTGTAATACCAGTTACTTGGGAGGCTGAAGCAGGAGAACCGCTTGAACCCAGGCGACACAGGTTTCAGTGATCCGAGATCGCACCACTGCACTCTAGCCTGGGCAACAGAGTGAGACTCCATTTCAAAGAAAAAAAAATCGGAATTATTTGTGTACATCTCCATCTCCCACATCAGACCATGGGCACCTCAGGACAGTGACTTCTCCTTCTTGGACCTGGGAACTGTCCCTAATTACCACTGAGCAAATGGGAGGCCAGCCACATGGCTAACACACTCTGAAGCGCATGAAGAAGAGAATGTGCAAAAGCATGCTGCCACCTGATTGTATGCGGTAGGTCCTCTGTTACAACTTTCCCTACTCTTCAATTGCATTTCCTAAAATCAGCAATACAGATACTTATAATTTTCTGAACATACCATGTTATTTCATGCATCTCTCTACTTTACAATTTTCAAGTTTACACACACACCCATCTTATGGAGGGAGTGCTGACAAAAACCCTACCACTTGTGTTTTTTTGTTTGTTTTCTTTTGAGACATGGTCTCACTTTGTCACCCATGCTGGAGTGCAGTGATACAATCTCAGCTCACTGCAACATCTACCTCCTGGATTCAAGTGATTCTCGTGCCTCAGCCTCCTGAGTAGCTGGGATTACAGGTGCGCACCACCAAGCCTGGATCTTTTTTTTTTTTTTTTTGTATTCTTAGTAGAGACGGGATTTCACCATGTTGGCCAGGTTGGTCTCGAACTCCTGACCTCAAATGATCCACCCACCTCAGCTTCCCAAAATGCTGGGATTACAGACCTGAGCCACCACACCTGGCTCCTACCATTTTTTAAAGTCTCAGTTCATGTATGATCTTTCCCCAAGAAAACTGGACATCAGTCCCCACTCTCCTCCCAAAGTTCAACATGTCCCTCCTTTGTGCGCTCACAATCTGCTTTAACTTACCGACCAGTTTAATCCACATTCTGGGTTTCTTTGAGAGAAAATAATGACCAATGCCCACAGTGTTCTTCAACAGGAGGATGCACTGAAATGCCCACTCCTTCACCTAAGCTGCGTGTTTGCTGGGATCCATTGTTTGTTCTCAAACCTGTGTCTGCCAGTCGTAGTTGTTAGTTTAATTAAGTAATTTAGTTAGATGTCACTTAAGTGAATAGCACATGAGTGAAAAGAGTTGTGTTTTCTATGAAAACAGACGGATGCGTTGGAACGATAAGTTGCTAGAAATCGTACTTTTGAATGAGCCATAGGCAAAACTACAGACAAAGATAGGGGAGGGGCGTGTAGTAATCTTGAAAGAATCTCCTTTCAGATTTGTTTCAGTGCCCTTAATTTCAAGCTCCACTTTATAAAGTCCCAACCTGGAAATTGTTGAAGATGCCTAATGAAAGGAGTTTATGAAGTTCCTATCAGTAGACTCATGTCACAACAGAAGCCTTTGGCCCCATATCAAAAGATTAGTAACGTGTATGTGTTAAGTCAAAATAAAATGTCTAAGGCATGCACGTATCATCTTTACCTGTTCCAATTATGTACTGAAGTGATAGGGAAACTGGTGGGGGGCAGGAAGGGAGTCGGGTATCTTTCTCTTTCGATAGATTGTGAGTTTCTTGAAGACAGGGACCACGTCTTGCTCATCTAAGTAGTACCTGTGCCTGGGAAAAGTGTTCAGATCCTCAAGGATTTTTACTAAGTGCTCTTCACCCAGTGGAATGCTGCACTTATTTTTGTATGGGGGGTTTCAGGTCTTGTTCAGCATTTATGCATTACAACCACGAGGGGGCAATATAGTCACATTCCTTTGTAATGACCACCCAGTGGTGTTGCCTCCAAGTTAGAGCCCCTAATGTGATGGGCTCCCCTAAAATGCATTGGAGAAACTGTGGCGTAAGCATCTCACCAACACTGGCATTCTTTGTATATCCTTCTGCTGTTTATTTGGAGGAGCTGACTGATTCTATATTTTCTAAAAAATATAAGGATCCGCTAGCAATCACCATTTTATTAAGTTATGCAAGCCCAGATAGTTTCTGGAAGAAATTAAAATGATGGTGGGAGGGGGGGGTGGTACAGGGGAAACCTTCATGTAAATGTTATCAGTAGTATCAGGGATGATCAATTGGTACAATGTTATCTGTGGTGCTTTTCAGGGAAGTCTTGGAGGGAACACGACTGAAGAAGTTACGGACTGTGTGTCTGCATGAAGCGGAAGATCTCAACCCTTCCTCTGTCCCCTGAATGAGCCTTCTCCCAGTTCCTATATGTCAGAATCATAGGCTCCGAAAATCAAGTTTCTCGTTGCTCATATCTTTTCAGAAAGAATGTCCTCTCCTAAGAGCAAGAGGGTAGCGAGATGAAAAGGAAATCAAAATAATTGCCTTTAAAATGAAAGACTCTGAGAAAATCAAAAAGAGAGTGTTTTGCTTTTTAGTAAACTGCCATGCTGAATCACGACTAAACTGGTGATCTGTGACATCAAAGGGTCATAAACAGCCTAGCTTGAGTCCAAAAGAACTGAGGCCTCCATTTTCACAGTAAGAGTATCTATTCTAAAATACTTTTTGAGAATGAATGAAATCTAAAACAAGATAAGCAGTCCCGTTTACAGTTATCAGGGGGTATTGAAATAGTTGGCGTGGAAGCTGAGTGACTCAGTGGACAGGACATTTGGGGTCAGAGCACTTGGGAAGTCAGGCTGACCTGGGTTAAAGCCTTAGCTCTGTTCCTAACTAGTGACTACAGTCAGATGCCCTCCCTTCCCTGAGGACCAGTTTTACATTACTCATATGTAAAATACAGGAATGGGGAAATTGGACAAATGATCTCAAAACATCTACCAGGTCTAAACAATCATATATTTCTTTCCCAGGAAGTAGCCCTTAGGTATTTGTCCTTAACTTGATTCTGTTTCAAGAAGATAGCTTTTTGTTTTTAGATGCAATATAAAAAAATAATAATCATGCAATTTGCTATCTTTCTTTCTTTCTTTTTTTTGAGATGGAGTTTCACTCTTGTTACTCAGGCTGGAGTGCAACGGCACAATCTTGGCTCACTGCAGCCTCTGCCTCCCGGGTTGAAGCGATTCTCCTGCCTCAGCCTCCCAAGTAGCTGGGATTACAGGCGTGTGCCACCACACCTGGCTAATTTTGTGTTTTTACTAGAGACAGGGTTTCATCATGTTGGTCAGTCTGGTCTCGAACTCCTGACCTCAGGTGATCTGCCCGCTTCGGCCTCCCGAAGTGCTGGGATTACAGGCATGAGCCACAGTGCCTGGCCGCAAATTGCTATTTTTTAATTCACACTTACTTTACCTTCTCTTCGGGCAAGATCTGGCAGAGTCTAAGATATGGCAGAAACTAATATAAAAGGATTTTTCCAATGAAATAAGAATAGGATGTTGCAATTTCAATTTCATATACATTTAAAATGTGCTAGTTTGTATGCAGAACAGAAACTCAAACTCAGTATTTGCCCCTAGCTGCTTACATTGGAAGGGAGTGGTGGCAGTTTCCTCAAAATGAGTAAGAAAATAAATAAGCGACAACTCGAGATTGTACAGACATGCAGGCTGCCTTTTAAGTTTCTGACTCCTGATTTATTTTTCTTTCCCACCTTCCCATGGCGAAGGGCAGTCACTGAATACTCAGATCAAGTGTCTGTCTGGAAAGCTGGCAGTCTTCCAGAAATACAATTAGGTATGAAAGAAAAGTCCCATCTCTCACCTCCTTAGAATATTACTCCAACTCTCTCACAGCAGGAACACTGGAGTGGGAATGAAGAGTGTGGCCCTTGTGTGTCACGTTACTTCTTTTGAGGGTATGGTCATATCCATCTGTTTGTGGCATTATACAAGGAGTCAGTTAAGGTACAAGGGGCGTGAGACCCAGTGACTGCCCCCAAAGTGCTTGTCACTAGAGCTTCTCTCACTTCTACTGGGCCTTGACATTTGGGTTCTTTCAGAGGGTTGCCTCACACTGACCTCTGGTAAAATCTTGGAGCCCTAGGACTAGTCCTGCTCAACTTGTCCCTCCTTTCCTCCTCCTGGGGGCCCATTCCAGTGGGACAGAAGTGCTACTTTGGGGGTGTACTGAAACAAGTCGCTGGACTTCCATTGGCCACTGCCACTTGCTTGACGTTGTGAGGAGGGGCCGTGCCTCCGCAGGTCCATACCTGTAACCCGACGATACTGTTGTGAGCAGGAATGGAAGAAGTGCATGTAACCCCCTCAGCACGATGCGTAGTGAACAGACAAGCTGTGAGCCTTGGGAGTGATCACCATGTGTGATGATGCTGGTGGAGAAAGCCTGCACTGCGGAGGCTGACAGCCTGGGTTTGAATCCCCTCATTTGGAATATAATCTTGGCAAAGTCTGAAAGCCTCAATTGCCTCGTTTGTAAAATGGGGAGTTAGTAGGACTTGCTGCCTGGGGTCGGGGCAGAATGGAGGCGGCCCATGAGAATTAAGGCAGAGCTCAGCGGAGTGCATTGTAAGGATCCATGAATGTGGGCCTTCGTTTTTAGTACTGCATATGAGGATCCTGCTAACAAACTGGTGGCTTCAAGCATCTTTGCCCTTAACCAAATAAGCTCTTAGGTCCTAGACGCAGGACGACTTCCTTGAAGAGGCGCGGGAGGCTGGTGAGGGGAGTGGAGGAGGCTCTGGGACCCTCCGGGGGTGGGGCGGGCAGGGTGAACTTGACCCCGGGCCGCGCGCCGGGGGTGCCATCTGCTGCTCCGCTGCAAGGTCTCGCTGGGGACCAGGGCTGGCGGAGCGCGCGCCCGCGAGTAGAGGCCGGGCCGGGGACCCCGCCCAGGCGGCGGCGGCCGGGTCCCCAAGGTTGAGCGCTGCTTGCGGAACCGACGGGGCGGAGAGGAGCGTGGCGGGAGGAGGAGTAGGAGAAGGGGGCTGGTCAAGGGAAGTGCGACGTGTCTGCGGAGCCTTTTTATACCTCCTTCCCGGGAGTCCGGCAGCCACTGCCGCCGCCGCCGCCGCCGCCGCCCCTGCGTCCTTTGGTCTCTGCTCCCGGGACCCGGGCTCCGCCGCAGCCAACCAGCATGTCGGGGATCAAGAAGCAAAAGACGGTAGGCTTCCAGGCGCCGGCTTCCCTCCCCGCCACCGCGCTGCACGCGCCGACCCCCACCCTTCAATCCTCCGGCACTTGGGTCCCACCCTCCCCGGGATGGGGCGTCTGGAGGAGGACGAGGAGGAGGAGGAAGAGGAGGGCACGGAGGGAAGCAGGAGAAAGAGGCTCTGTGTGGAATTCCCGGGGCAGCCGTCGCCCTGCAGCCCCTCTCCACCCTGCGACTCTGGCAATCTGCGCTCCTTGGGGTCGCCACGCCCGCGAGAGACCTCCCGAGCTTCTCAAGTGGGTCTGGATCTATATCCAGGACCAGGGACAGGAAATCCCCTTTCTTTCCCAGGAGCTCTTCCAGACCCGCCTTTTCTTCTGTAGGGTCTCGGAGCAGATCGAGCTGACTCCCTTCTGCCAGGTCTGGTCGCTGGGGTTTTGTCTATGGGAACTTCCTTGGAGTGGACTTTAATGACGGACTTTCATAGAGGAAACTGCAATTACCGAGGCAAACTGGAGGAAATAGCATTTCTACGCTGGCGGGATTTAGTCCTCTAGCTTGATTTCGGCATCGGGTGGCATCTCGAGTTCAGTAATGAGGGGTGAGGGTGCCCCTCGGCTTGGTGGAGTAAGATGAGGGGACTGTGTTGAGGAGACACAGTTTTACCCAGAATTAATAAGATGAGCTGTCCTCTTTTAATGGGAAATATGAGGGCGTGTCAAAGAGAAAAGTTTCTTTCCCAGCAACATGGGCACCTATAAATTTTGCATTCTTAAAAATGGCAGCAGTTCTATTTGTCAATTACACCCCAATAAAGCTGAAAAAAAAAAACGGGAGCAGTAATCATAGACTCATAGAGTTGGATGGCGCCTTCTAGACAGCATTGTGGCCACCTCAGATGTGGTCAGCAAGCCTTGATAAAATCTCACTCAGCAGTCTGGCCGCTGAACATTCTATCTTCAGCCACCATCCTGCAAGCCTCAGGTGATTGTACTGGTTACTGAATGGGTTGATCTCTCTCTAGTGAGTAGACTTGCAACGGACACATAGTAGGTGCCTGATAAATGTTTATTCTTATATAATGTGAATTACCGAAATATCTTTGAGGTGTATTTGTGGTGGGCCGGGGAGAGGTTTAAAAAAAAACAAAATATAAAGCCAAGAAGTGGGGAAGGAGTGTGGAGGGGCCATGCAGGACTGGAAGGGTCACTTGAGCAGCAAGAGAATAGGGTGGGGGCTCTGTGGCTTCCAGGGACCATACTGGACCAGCAGGAGGGTCCAGGGTGTAGGTGACATCAATGTGGGAAGGGACCTTCATCAAAATCCAGTTGCCTTTCTCAGGAGTAATTTTTAAGTGGGGGACTCTCAGCATTGTAACATATTTTTAAAATAATAAATGAAAATCACTTGTATTTTATTCCTATTTAATGTGATTAATTTCTGTAAAACCCTAAATAGTGTCTTCTAAACGGCAAGCCTCTGTGCCACTAGCTTTTTATATCAGTGGGGTTATAATTCACACTTTCCTGCTTGCATCAAGAATTCCTTCTCAGTTGTGATGGGGGGCTTTGTCAAGCCTTAGAAAGGGACGAGGTGGTCTCTCCTCTTGATGCCTCTGGTTGGCAGGAGCCCAGGAAGAGGAGGGTTTGAGAACAGGGTCATTACAAATCAATTGTAGGGGCTCTGTACAGTCAGAAGCAGTGAGAAATTTGAGGGCTGGAGGGTTTGGTTTTTGTATTTGCACATTCTGAACCTTCTGTTTTTTGTTGGGTGGCTATATGTGTGTGTCTGTTTCATACAGCATTAAATGAACTCCTGAAACAGCTAACTGAAATGGAACTTTTCTGAATTTTGATTTAGTCTAACGCAGTTATAACCCATGTACCAAACCAAGTTCCCAAAAGGGCTAGATAGGTACTGTCGGTACTATTCACAGCAAGCCAGCTGTAAATGCATGTGGAATCTCTCAAGCTTTGAATGTTCATTCACAATGTGTTTTGAAACCTTACAGGCCAAAGCAAAATCTGTCCGCTGTGTGACCTCTGAACTAATCAATTATTTGATAAGTAAGTATTGCTGACCTCACAAGCTAGCCTGGGAGTGACTGAGCTGATCTTTTATGGTCTTACAGGAATCATCACATCGTTTACTGCACTGTCAACAGAGGATAGTTAATTCACACAGCACCCACTACAGTAACTTCAAATATTTGTTGAGCACCTACTGTGTGCCAGGTGGTATACTGGGTGGGGTAGGGGGAAAGGGAGATACCTCTTTTCCAGGTTTTTTTGGCCACGCTCTCTGGACCTCTCTAGGAAGAGGAGATAGTTTTGGTTTAAATGAAAGAGTGTAGGATGATTTTTTCATAAGCTGTAGAAAAAATAAATGAAGTGTTCTTTTATAAAGGAAGGTAGCACATTCTTTCTGTGCTATGCATCTTTACCATGGAAACCGAAGAAACAGCTACCAGTCACATTCATCCCTTCCACCCCTCACTTACCTCCAACCCTGGCTACCCTCCCACCCCCACTCCCTATAGGCACACTTAGACACCCAGGAGAGGGAAAGGGACAGACTGCCTCTAGGGGACTGGAAAGAAGGGAAGGCAAAGGCCTGGGCCTTTCCTCTTACATCATTTCCTGGATTAACATTTTTCAAGGCCCACAGACAGTGCTGTTATGTTCTGGAGACACCCAATCTGAAAACATTGACTGAGATATTAAGTTATTTACGAAGGATCAAATAAGACAACAATTGGAAAGGAGTGAAAAGATACTGAAAACCACAGCGCTCTCCGTAGATGTAAGGGATTATCAACCTTTTCCTTATTTATTTTCTTTCTTTTTTTTTCTTTGAGGCAGAGTCTCGCTCTGTCACCCAGGCTGGAGTGCAGTAGCCTGGCATGATCTTAGCTCACTGCAACCTCCGCCTCCCAGGTTCAAGTCATTCTCTTGCCCCAGCCTCCCAAGTAGCTGGGATTATAGGCACTGCCATCATGCCCTGCTAATTACCTTTTCCTTATTTTCAGAACTGTGTACAGTATAACATTATTTTTCTAGAAGTAGCTACTTTTTTTTTTTTTTTTTTTTTTTTGAGATGGAGTCTCACTCTGTCACCCAGTACAGAGGAGTGATTTTGGCTCACTGCAACCTCCGCCTCCCAGGTTCAAGCAATTCTCCTGCCTCAGCCTCCTGAGTAGCTGGCACTACTGGTGTGTACCACCACGTCCAGGTAATTTTTATATTTTTAGTAGAGACGGGGTTTTGCCACATTAGTCAGGCTGGCATCGAACTCTTGACCTCAGGTGATTCACCCACCTTGACCTTCCAAAGTGCTGGGATTGCAGGCTTGAGCCACTGTACCCAGCTGGAAGTACTTACTTTTAAAACTGTATAAAGACACTACCTAAGGCAAGACATGAATTTCTAGATGAGTAACCACTGGAGGGAGGGAGAAACAAGCATTTCCTAGAGGCCAGACACTCAGACATACTGGATTTCATCTCATCCCCACAGTAGTTCTCATCTCAGGAAACAGCTTTGTCTTCAGGGGAGGAGAAATACCAGGGGCAGGGCGCTATTGAAATTCGAGTCTGTCCAGCATCAAAACTCACTCTCTTGCCCCGCCCCCATACTTCTGTTTCAGGATGTAACTGCTTTGGCCTAAAGTTTTCTCATCTGTAAAATGTGGGTAATAATAAATTACCGCTTACAATTGTGGTGAAAAGTAAATAACTTCTAAAAATTGTCTTACACAGTGCCAGACCCAGAGTTAGTGCTTCATATGCAGTAGTGATCTCATTTGTATTAAACTATACTGTCATGGTTTGGCATACCTAAAAAGAAAAAAAAGCACCCATAATACTGTTTTGAAGGCTCAGTAAATGACAACAGCCAGAGTATTTTTGTTTTGTTTTGAGACAGGCTGGAGTACAGTGGTGCTATAATGGGTCACTGCAGTCTCGACCTCCTGGGCTCAAGTGATCCTCCTGCCTCAGCCTCCCAAGTACCTGGTACTATAGGTGCACACCATCATGCCTGGCTAACTTTTAAAGTTTTTTTTTTTGTTGTTGTTGTTTGGTAGAGATGAGGTCTCACTATGTTGCTCTGGCCAGTCTTGAACTCCTGAGCTGAAGAGATCCTCCTGCCTTGGCCTCCCAAAGTATTAGGATTGTAGGCTTGAGCCACTGTGCTTGGCCAGCCAGAATACTTAATAAGGAAAAACAAATGCAGAAATATAGAGGTGACAATTTGAATTCTTATTGTGATAAGCTGGATAGAAGACACTGGTTGATGATTAGTGTAGAGATACCAGAGTATCGGTGAGTTTTTGCCAATAACTTTGGCCAAGAACGATAATCCATGCGTAAAGTAAATATTGGACTAACTTCTCTTCACCCTTCCTGTGCCTTCAACCATTCCTACATGTGCCTTAAAATTAGTGTTTCCCAATTCATGCCATCACCATTTATGAGATCATCTGTTTGGACTTCGGTGCAGTTAAAAGATAAATGTGGTTAACTCAGTTATATGTCTCTTTGAGATAATTGTCTTTGTCTTTTATCACTTTTCTCTTGATGCATGTGACTCTGTGGTTTGCTGAGGGGATAATTAGGCTTAGCTCTAATATGGAACCTTTAGGGAATTAGAGTCTGGGAAAGGCATCAATGATGTCAATCTCAGTCCTAGGCGATTTCTGTTTATTTCAAAATCTATCACTAAAGAGTAATGGGCACTCATTAGTCTTTGTGTTTGGAAGTCTTAGGAAAATGCAGAAACTAAAGGTAAATCAACATAAATATTACACCAGCTCAACTGGTCTTTTAGCCCCTAGGTGATTTGTTCATATGAAGCTTGAAACAGCTTATATGCCCAGCACCTGACATTGATCCTGGCATAGATTTCGATATTTCAATATTCGTTGAATGAATGAATGAGTAAATGGCTAGAGAATTCATTAGAGGATGTATTTGCCCTTAGGATCTATATTTTTTCCTAGATTCCTCACTCTCCCCTCTTCTCTTTATGTGCTTGGTAATTTTTGACTGGGTATTTGTCATTACTGCTGAAAAATTACTTGCAGAGATTCTTTCAAGCCTAGGATGAACGACTTTGTTTTCAGAGAGGATTTACTTTTGTTTCTGCCAGGTGTCTGGCCCCACTCCTAGCCTAGGACTATAACTTAAATTTACCACTTTTTAAAGACTTAGGTGATATGAATTTCGATTGCTATTTTGTACATGAGGGCCAGATTGTGAATACAACTTCCCAGGGACCACCTCCCCTTTTATACTCACTTTCTATGCCAAGACAATTGTCCTTGCGGTCTCTCTGAGTGGGAGGTAGCTTTATTCTGGTTCACTCTTATTTTTAGAGTGTGGTGTTTAGGAGCCCAGCTTAAATTGAGGAAGACCTTTTTTTCTTTTCACCTGAGTGGGTTCTGGGCTTTAATTTCTGATCCACCTCTCTCAGTGAAGCTGTCAAAATCAGTTCATATATGCTCCTCTCAGCAAATATACCCTTATAAGGTAAAAGTGCTTCTCTGCTTACTTATGTCTTTGAGTTCTTGCTTTCTTCCAGATTTTGGCCTCATAGTTTCTTCCTATTTTGTCAGCTATTTGTTGTTTTAATTTTTAATGTTTTTTTTTTTGTTGTTGTTGTTTTATTTTTGTTTTTAGATGGAATGTTGCTCTGTCACCCAGGCTCAAGTGCTGTGGTGTGATCTTGGCTCATTGCAACCTCTACCGCCCGAGTTCAAGCGATTCTCATGCCTCAGCCTCCCTAGTAGCTGGGATTACAGGTGTGCACCACCACACCCGGCTAATTTTTGTATTTTTAGTTGAGACAGGGTTTTACCATGTTAGCCAGGCTGGTCTCGAACTCCTGACCTCAAGTGATCCGTCTGCCTTGGCCTCCCAAAGTGCTGGGATTACAGGCATGAGCCACCATGCTTGTCCTATTGTTTTAAATTAGATTATTCTATATTATTACTAGCATTTGCAGTTATTTTCAGTGGAAGCATCAATCTGAATAACCTACCCATCACTCTGGAAACAGAAACTTCTACCCTTTCTAGATTCTGTGAATCATTAACATCTCCTATCATACCTTAGCAGACCTGTGCCACTCTCATAAAAGGAGTACTTTATGAACATGAACTCCAATCAAGTAGCTAGTCAAAAATCTTTGATTTAATCCCTTTTCCCTAGGATGTGCTACAGCGTGGAGTGCGGAGTGCTCACCTTATCTTGGTGGTCTCTGCCTATGCAGACATCCTTAGAGATGTGCATTGTCATGTCCAATCCTTAGTGTTGGTCCAATTCAAGTGCATTCTTGTCTAAAAGGCCCCTTCAGTTTCAACAACTCTCCTTCTTTTTTTTTTTTTTTTTTTTGAGACGGAGTCTTGCTCTGTCACCCAGGCTGGAGTGCAGTGGCCGGATCTCAGCTCACTGCAAGCTCCGCCTTCCGGGTTCACGCCATTCTCCTGCCTCAGCCTTCCGAGTAGCTGGGACTACAGGCGCCCGCCACCACGCCCGGCTAATTTTTTTTGTATTTTTAGTAGAGACGGGGTTTCACCATGTTAGCCAGGATGGTCTCGATCTCCTGACCTCGTGATCCACTCGTCTTGGCCTCCCAAAGTGCTGGGATTACAGGCTTGAGCCACCGCGCCCGGCCTCTCCTTACTTCTTTCATGCTCTCCTGGGTACTCTGAGGTCGTTTTGTTGCTCCAGCACAACTCTGAGGTCGTGGGGGATGAATTTGGTGGGACTAGTTAAGGTCCTTGACATGTCCCCGCTACTCCCAGGAGTGTGGGAACTAGGTTCCTAGTTTGCTGTGACCATGCAGGGACTTGGAGAAGCTCTGGGGGGCTGCTGAATCCCACCCTCTTTTCCTCTGAGACCAGAAGCACATCCAATGCCCTCTCCTTTCAGAGTCCTCGGGGCTATTTGGCCTCCTTCTTCCCCATGCTCAGCACCAGGGGCAGGACACTACTCCCTGTTTCAGACTCCGACGGGTACCCAAGCTTGCTTTGCTTCTATTTTAATAAAGATTAAAGCTTTCCAGAAAGGTTAATTGGTTTATCATAGCATTGGATTTGTTATACATTTTGTCTTCTTGTTCCTTTTTCCTGTCTTTTTGATCACCACATTTTTGAAAAATTTACAATAAATTGGCTGGGTGTGGTGGCTCATGCCTGTAATCCTAGCACTTTGAGAGGCTGAGGCGGGCGGATCACTTGAGCGAAGGAGTTTGAGACCAGCCTGGGCAACGTGGCAAAACCTCGTCTCTACAAAAATGCAAAAAATTAGCCAAGCATGGGTGGCGCAGGCCTGTAGTCCCAGCTACCCAGGAGGCTGAGGTGGGATCACCTGAGTATTAGAGGTCAAGGCTGCAGTCAGCCATGATCATGCCACTACACTCCAGCCTAGGTGACAGAGTGAGACCCTGTCTCACAAAAACCTCAAAAAACAAACAAACAATAAATTGGTGCACAAGATGAAAATATTTTTTCTCTGTGCAAAAGAGCCACTGTATTAAAACTTGAATATAACTTGCCTCTGATGACACGTGCTGTATAAAATGGGTTCCATCAGTTGACTGATGTGACTTCCTTTAAAATCTTATCAGCATCCCTTTCTGCATTTCAAATTTACTACTGAAGTTGATTTTGCTATAATTGTTATCGTGCAAGCATGACTGTAATATAAACATGACAAACTCAATCTGTGTAGCATCAATATTAACTTTTGGCAATAAAAGCAGATAGCCTGTGACAATAAAGATTTTTTAAAACAGTTACATAAATATATCATGTCAAATGCTGCATCATTAATAGTGATAATTTCTCTGCTAGTCAATAGTTGATTAAATGTCTAGTTAACACCTGCTTTATGTTTTATTATTGATTTATTATGAAAAGTATTGATTTTTATCCACCAAGCATCTATATCCAGTCTCATACCATAATTACTTTTTAAAGAAAAATTTATGTTGGGTGTGTGCTTTTAAAGTCATTTGTAGACTTTATGGATTTAAACCACCTAGAAGAAAATCTGAGATTTTATCCCTATAAACTATTCATCTACACCCTCCTCCAATCATTATTAATTTATGAATAATTCATGCCTTCCCAATTTCCAGCAAAGTCAGCAACTCAAGCGTTAGTGATGATTTTATTTTCATACATTTGCTAGTGTTAAAAATATGAATTAACTTTTTGGCCCTCTGCTGGGGGTCCCATGTGTATTACTTTGTTTCCTTAAGGTCTCTAAAATCTTTTCGTTTTTCAGTTCCTGTGAAAATCCTCACTTATATATTTGTTTACCTCACTCACTCAACAATATTTATTGAATGACCAAACCAGGATCTCTATTTGTCATAATTAGCAATAGCTACCAAAGGCTTATATTCTTTAATTATAGTTTTTAGTCTATTCACTGTCTTTAAGTCTATTCTAAACGCAGCATTTGCCTTTTTTAATTGAAGCACTCCATCCACACCTTTATATTTATCAATGTTCTGCCCAGTAAGTCTTTCAGTGGCCTTGAGCTAAAAGCAATAAAATTCCCAGCTGACTTTTCTTACGTTTCCTCATTCATTTTTCCACTAAGTTGAACATTATTTACTCTATATTAAGGCTGTCTCTACTTAAAAAGTGAGTGTGTGTGTGTGTTTAAAAGTAATTCTAGTATTTTTGAAGGAAAGGAAAATTAAGAGCTCACTTTTAAGCCCTTTATATGACAGTTGATATACAGCGTTAAGAGCTGTGCCAGGCTCTATGGCCATTCTTTGGGTTGACTGGGTGGGGATACTACTACTGAGCTAGAACTCTAATTACCCAACCACACACTTATCACTTCTTTCTTTATGACATGCTCTTTGAAAGTGGCCCTGCCCATTTTCTATAGCTTTATTTCCTCTTTCATTCAACAAGAAATGTTTGCCATAAACAAAACTTCCTCCCAGTTGGTTTATTACATTCTGACTTAGCTTTAGCATTTTATTGTGGCATTCTGGGGATGGAAAATACAGACCAAAAAGCAGTATTTGAAAGATGTTACTTGACTATTGTGAAATACTTTTGATTGGCTGTACTGTTTCTCTTTAGAAAATTAAACCCTTTCCCACCTCACTCAGTCTTCCTTAAACCTTCTCAAATGGTTGAATTGTTTTTATCAAAAAAAGGGATGCCATTGATTAGATAGCATGCGATGCAGATAAAGTTGTATTCAGTAAAGGCTGGACCAAGTTCAGTTATACACCAAAGCCTCAGTTCAGTTTTACCTCTAAATCCATCCATTTCCATTGCTTCCTAAGTTCACAAAGTTCTATGAAGTCGATTATAGTAACCATGTGTGGTCTTCCCAGGAACTAAATTGCTGACTCCCAATAGAGTGTTTTCCTAAATTATATGAGTAATTATGGCTCTTGGGCCATTGCGTCACTAGTAAAACAATGTTTTGAGTAGTTACTAAAAAATAACCAAATCATAACTAAAATAGTTTTTCATTTGACCTTTGTGTTTAAGTTAGCCAACAGAATAAGAAGACATCAAATAAAGCCTAGACATAAAAATTCCGATTGTGGAATGTGCGAATTTATCTGAAGTTTCTTTTTTTAGAGCATGTTTTGTTAGAAAATCCCTACTCTGTTGTATTCTGTTCATTGCCATGATTTATTGAGCACTGACCTGTACGTTAACTCACCGACTCTTCACCATCTCACGAAGCAAGTTGTGAATAAATAGTCTGAAGGGAGTTCATTTAACTGAAATGGGTCTTTAGAGAGTTACCCACAGGAGAAGCTAGAATCTTACTAGCTTCTCTGTGGTTAGTAAGATGTTTATTTCATAGAGGCAATGAGACTTCATGCTATGTAGCCAACACAGCTAGATTAGGTAACTAGTAATGTATTACTGTTTCATTTATAATATATCTGGCAGCTGTCTACTGCTATTATCTCAAGATAATAATAATGAATTCTGTTGAGAAACATTCCCCAGCACTTTTATTAAAAAAGAGTAAGTGGCATAAATTAGCAAATACATGTTACCCTCACTCTCACACGCATTTCTTTCTTTATGGTAACATAAGGTGAATAATTGGAAAATAAATGTTATTTGTTCTCAGACTCAACCTGTAATAGTTTTTATTGCCTAGCCTTATGGCTATGTCAATATTCTGCAAAAATGAACAGAATAATTTGTTTCTGCTAAAGCTGCCATACTTGAGCCAAGTTGTAATTATTAATATGATGTAGGTAAAAAAAAAAAAAAGAAACTAGAGCACGAGTGCATTTTTCACATAAAAATTTGACCCAGTTCAAGGTCGACGCTTAAGGAGGTTGTCAGCCGATCAATGAGGAGTGCCTAGAAATAATGGGATTGTAAAAGGTATGTTCTTTACTGTTTGGAAGAAAGATTTGGGAGCATTGTCTCCTTCTAACACAGAGCTAAGGGGAGTCCAAGTTTTTCAGCAATCCTGGGCTAGTATTTCAGCGATAGGTACTAGGAAGGTTCATATTCCCGTTCCCAGGAGATGATTGTATAAAAGGATGGAGCACACACACACTCATGCTGAGGAGAGCAGCATTGGCTGGGTGTATTTCAGGGGATGAAATTGAAGTCTTTTACTGGAGAGGAGCTGCAGTATATCCATTAAATAAAAAGAATCATTGCGACTGCATAGAAATTGAATCACAGAATTTGTGTCTTCACAGTGGGATACAAAATTCTGTCTAAAGGATGTGTTGTCTCTGCATAGTTAGCCACATTTAGGGAATGGAAAAATCTGGGTCATCATAAATATCCGGTTTCTTCCATTTTCTTCTTGGTGTTGAGGCTATGACTCAGAAAGCCTTTTACACATCACACTATGTTATCAATCCTTGTTGACATAATAACATCCCTTGGGATTCAGGAAGGCACCTTGTGTACCCAATAGGGTTCCCCAAATTGAAGAAAGGAACAAGCATTTGTCCAGGGACTATCTGTACAGTATCCCATTTCATCCTCACAGTAACCTATGAAGTAGTTCTTGTCCCTATTTTATAGTAGAGAACTCTGAAGCTTGTAGAGGCTAAGTAACTTGCCGCAGGATGCATAACCCTAAATGGCAGAGCTGGAACACAAGTCCCATGTTTTCAACCATTCTTTTTTTTCTTCAGTTAAAATAATATATAATGGATAATATGACTGTGAGAATGCAAAAGGATCTTTTGATCACTTAAACATGCATTTTAATTTTATCTTTGCAGACTAAAAGGATGATGCAGGCACTTTGAAAGGGATTTCCTTAGGGGCTTTTTGGAATGTTGTGTAATCTTTAGAAGATGCAGATTTTAGCAAATGCTGTTAAAAGGCAATAAATGTTAGTTTGGATGAGGCTCTGCGGCCAGTTTTAGGAACAGTAGTCTTTGGAATTGAACCCAACATTTCACCTTAAGAATACAAGCCTTCAGTGTTCTAGTGGGTGAATGCATACACTCAAGAATAAGTGTTTTTAGAAATAATTGCAGCGACTTACACATAACTCTAGACCCAGCCTTGTTCATTATGTGAGTGCTGCACAGTCGAGCATTCATGAGTTACAAATTCATGAGTTCCCAAAGCCCCACAGGCCTGTTCTCTGGATGTACTAGATTTCATCAGCATTTCCATTGCTCAGCACAGAATTTTAATATTTGTGATTCAGGGAGATTGTTTTATATATACAGCCTAATAATGAGAACCAATTGAGAAAATATATAAAGAAAATACAGAGAGGTAGCAAAGTACAGCCTACAGTGGAACACCAACAGGGCTAGTGTTAGGAGGGGCAGCTGAAACCTGGGTTGAACACTGTAATTGTGTGGCTTTGAGCATCTTCTAATTGCAGTTACACATTTCAGGAGACTCAATTTTATGCATGTGGTATTGCCATAAGGGTAATTGCTACCTCCCTGTATTATAGCGGAGTTCCTCTGGGCATGCATAATACCTTTCTTTCATCATGCTCATCAAGACTTATTCATACGTTGTTATCAATTATCCTAGTAGCTCTACATAATAGGTAGTTACAAGTATTACAAATCATAGATTAGGCCACTAAAATAAAGAAATGAGGTAAATTCCCTGCAGTCTTCTTGTGGGGCAATGTAATGGTAGAGACCACGAGTTTGCCAAGTTCGGTGGCTGATTCCCATGTTTTGTCTGGGATATTGGGATGATATTTGGAATGAAGGGTTTCGTATTTGGATTGCACCAAGTTAACTGTGTGCTGCGAAACATTATATGGCTTCATTTTCATTGGGAGAACTAATGATATAAATGATGTAACATATGAATTAAGTGATTTAGCTAATTACACATATTTTTGGATGCTTCTAAAAAACTAATATGTGATCCTTGAAGTACAGAAAGTTGTACATTCAAGGTTTTCTACCCTTTCTGTGTGTGTTTTATTTTAATGAGGACAGTGGGAACTACACCATTTCTTTCCTGCGAGTTCATCCTGGATTACCTTTTTATATCCATTAAACATAGAAATTCTGAAGCCATGTCTGCCTACATGTCATCTTGATTGCCTGTGTGAACAGTTGCAGATCAAATGTAGAAGCAGTTACTATTAAAAAAAAAAAAGGTGTTATAGACCAAGGGTTGAGGAAAGAGAAAGATACAGTGACAATGAGATACCTTGGGGGAAACGAGCCTTTAGACCAGGGGTTAGCAAACCATATCCTGTGAGCCAAACCACAGTCACCTGCCTGTTTTGGTAGGCCTATAAGCTAGGAATGGTTTTTACATTTTTTAAAAAGACTGATGGGGAAAAGTCAAAGGAAAATGATATTTTGTGGTATGAAAAGTACATGAAATTAAAATTTTAGTGTCTGTAAATAAAACTTTTGAAACACCATGCTTATTCATTTGCATACTATGGCTGCTTTTACAGCAAGGATGGATATTTCTGTGTGGCCTGCAAGGCTGAGAATGTATACTATCTGATCCTTTAAGAAAAATTTGCCACCTCCCGCTATATACAGTGGGAGCCAGTGTTCAGTTGGAAGATGCTTAGACCCATGGCCTGTCAGCATGTAACTCTATGTGTCTGAATTCAGAGAGCTGAGTACTAGCTGTACTTCATGAGCCCCATTGAACTGTGTTTGGTGTATTGTCATTGTTTTGGTAAAACATTATTTTTTTAAAGCTCTGTGGAACTCACTATTGTGTCTACCGTAATGATATTATTCAGATTATTTATTAATTACAACATTCCCTTTATAAATATCTCTGGAATTTTCTTTATTTTTGTTTTTGTAGAGACGGGTCTCCCTATGTTGCCCAGGCTGGTCTTGTACTCCTGACCTCAAGCGATCCTCCCACCTTGGCCTCCTAAAGTGCTGGGATTACAGGCGTGAGCCACTGTGCCCAGCCTGGGATTTTCTTTATATTCTCTTTATAAAAATACATAGGGAGACATTTCTGTCTAGTTTTACTATGAGAAGGGTTATATTTTTCTGAGCTGTGTGTGTGTGTTTGTGTGTGTATGTATTTGTGTGTGTGTGTGTGTGTGTGTGTGTGTGTCTAATTCCTTTGGGAATTTTGGGACCATCCAGGTTTTCCCCCTCAAGATGCCTGCCAGAAAGCTCAGAAGTGAATTTTTGGCTTACTTTTTTTTTTTTTTTTTTTTTGCACCAGCTTTATGCTTGGTACCACTTCATTTTATGCCCCTGGGTTGTTCTCTTTCCCTTTTCTTGTCCACTTCTGATTCATGAGTTTTTGCTATGCTTTATGAATCTCCTAAGTCACTAAATACTTTTAGGAACTCTACAGAACATTAAAATATAAAATTAATGGTAAGACATATTTGAATTTTTGTTCTAGAAGGTCCCAGAACTCTCCTTTACCATTCTACCTCAGAGAGCCCTTTTCCTTCTGCCTGTTATCTTGGGACTGTCCAAGGCTCTATGCCTGCATTGCCTAGAGCCAGTCCATGAAGTGCTCATTGTTTTGTAGTGTAATGTTCTACCCTTCCTGCAAGCTTACAAATCAACCCCTTCGAGACTGATAAAGAGAGAGCAGAGGTTCTTTAGTATCTAGAATCCAGAGAAGTCAGGAAGGTTGTGAACTTGGATGGGTAAAAAAATTTTTTTTTTTTTTTTTTTTTTTTTTAGCTGAAGTCTTGCTCTGTTACCCAGTCTGAAGTTCAGTGGTACAATCTCGGCTCACTGCAACCTCCACCTTCCATGTTCAAGCGATTCTCCTGCCTCAGCCCTCTGAGTAGCTGGGATTACAGGTGTGCGCCACCACACTCGGCTAATTTTTTATATTTTTGGTAGAGACGGGGTTTCACCATGTTGGCCAGACTGGTCTTGAACTCCTGGCCTCAAGTGATCCTCCTGCCTAGGCCTCCCAAAGTGCTGGGATTACAGGTATCAGTCACCGTGCCCAGCAGTAAAATTTTTTTATAACTTGTAACAGAAATGTAGCATTTTCTTTTCTTTTTTTTTTTTTTTTTTTTTTTTTTTGAGACGGAGTCTCGCTCTGTCGCCCAGGCTGGAGTGCAGTGGCCGGATCTCAGCTCACTGCAAGCTCCACCTCCCGGGTTCACGCCATTCTCCGGCCTCAGCCTCCCGAGTAGCTGGGACTACAGGCGCCCGCCACCTCGCCCGGCTAGTTTTTTGCGTTTTTTAGGAGAGACGGGGTTTCACCGTGTTAGCCAGGATGGTCTCGATTTCCTGACCTCGTGATCCACCCGTCTCAGCTTCCCAAAGTGCTGGGATTACAGGCTTGAGCCACCGCGCGCCCGGCCCCTGAAATGTAGCATCTTCTTCAGTTATGAAGACAGGCAACAAACCGCAGCAATATTAGCAATACTTGTGACTGTGTCACCAGCAGAAACCACAGATACTTTAATATCAAATTATATTGTTGTAGATGTTGCAAAATATCTGTGCTTTTTATTACTAGAAAAATTAAGATATATAAAAAGATCTATAAAAGAGTTATAAAAATACTTCAAAATTAAGATTATAGCTGTCTACCTAGACAGCTAGTTCGTGTTATTTAATACATTGCTAAAGAAGTATATTTATTACTGTGCTATAATTTTTTTTTTTTTTTTTTTTTTTTTTTTGAGACGAAGTCTCGCTCTGTCGCCCAGGCTGGAGTGCAGTGGCCGCATCTCAGCTCACTGCAAGCTCCGCCTCCCGGGTCTATGCCATTCTCCTGCCTCAGCCTCCCGAGTAGCTGGGACTACAGGCGCCCGCCACCTCACCCGGCTAGTTTTTTGTATTTTTTAGTAGAGACGGGGTTTCACCGTATTTAGCCAGGCTGGTCTCGATCTCCTGACCTTGTGATCCGCCCGTCTCGGCCTCCCAAAGTGCTGGGATTACAGGCTTGAGCCACCGCGCCCGGCCTTACTGTGCTATAATTTTTAAAAAGCATTTTGTTACTGTAATTCTTTTTATTTTATTGGCAATCCTTTGTGTTTTATGCATTTAAAAACATTTTTCTGAGAGGGGATCCATAGGCGACCATAGGGGTTTTTGACTCAAAAAAGGATAAGAAACCTCCATGCATGGGTGTGCCCACAGGCATGTATGCACACACAGACACAGATACACAATTTTTACATAAGATTTCAAAGAGTTATAGACTCCTCTTACAAGACCTATGTCTAGGAACTGCAGTTTGAGATCTTATGCCCTATTGGCTAAAATTCAAAATAGCAGGCCCTAAGAGGGAGAGCCTTTATTTTGTTGTCTTTTTAAAACAGTTCATATGTTGTCTTAAAACTGTTCAAATGAATCTTTTTTACTAATGACTTAAAATACCCTCTTAGTTATAGCATTAGCACTGGCTGCTATCATTTAGTATTACCTCTTCTATAAAACAAGGAATGTATATATACTTATGAAATCATTCTCTTGGTTTATACCATATCAACTAGATATTTGTCAGTGAAAAATTGAAAATCTACCTCTTCACCCTCTTTGAACTGTAGTTTGCATTAAAAAGGTTTGCATATTTGAATTTTCAAAACTTGATATGTGTGTATTTCGTAAGTTTGGAATTGGATACAAAGTACAAATATTACTGTAAGTTAATGACATAATCCCTTTTGTATTATTCTGTGTCTTGAGTGGTTTTGTTGCTATAAGTCAAGCATATTTATTATTCATGTATAGAGGAGCCAAGGTTCATTTGAGAATGTAATTTTGTGCTAATAGGTTGTGTTGTAAGTCCCTGGTTAGGATTTACTTACACCTGCATGGGTTTTATGCTTCCCTCTGTTCCATTCATTACGCTGCTATTCTGAATGCATCTCTTAATTTAGTGAGATCTGGGTACAAAATTAGAGATGATGTAGTCCAGTTTTTCTCCACCCTGCTAAGCTTCACAAAATATTGATGCCTGGACCGCACTCCTAGTGAATCTGATTGAATGGATCTGTGTTGGGGAATGGAGGCAGTCTTCCAAAAAACCAACTGCAAGGTTTCTTGGTTCAGCCAGGCTTCAGAATCTCAGCCTAGCCTAATTCCTTCCCCATGCAATTGAGAGCATTGTAACATGCCTGAGGGCCGCTGGCTAGTTAGTAACAGATGAGTTTTCTCTACTTCAGAAAGCTATTTTCCCCTTCCAGATTTTTTTTTTTTTTTTTTTTTTTAATGTAAAGCCATTTCCCAGCCATTGCAGTCTTCTGTGGTCACTGCATTCCTCATGGAATATTTAAGATTAAATATTTAAAATTAAATATTCCATGAGGAATATAGCTGGAATGTTTAAAATCTTACTATCCTTGTCCTGTTTTACCATTACCTAATGGGAAGACAGCTTTCTGGGAAAACCTGAAGACCATTCTTTCTTAGTGAGCTGTTCTTGACGGTGGTGACTTTATCTTTGGAAATTTGCCGTGTTCCCATATCACAATTAAGGAAGTGGCTTAAGAAAGTAGCTTGTAATTCTCTAGAGTGTTTAAGTCTCCAGGTCTCACTGTTGAACTTTATATGTTCCAATGGGAATAAATCTAAAATAATTTCCTTGTCATATTTGATAGACATGAGTATTAGGGACCCATATTGGAAGAACCCTCCAAAAACGGGCCTGCCTCTCCTTTGTGAGTTTTCAGTGTAATTCTAGCATTTCTGGGAGAAATATGTAAGTACCTCAAGGGCAGAAATGCTGCCCATTCATATGTTTCATAATTATCACCTAAAACTTAGAATGGATCAAATTAACTCATAAGCTTTGTACCTTTTCCACACAAGCTAATAGATTTCCCGACTTGGTTTATCTGATCATGAATTTTGATCAACTTTATCTCACTAGGTTTAAAAATTAATATGTTGCATTATATAGCACTTATCTTTACAGAGATTATTCATCTTTAATGCAATAAATAAAAGAAAAGCCAAGCCGGGTATGAGGACACATACCTGTAGACGCAGCAGCTAGCTACTTGGGAGGCTGAGTTAGTTGGGAGGATCACTTGAGCCCAGCAGTTCAAGGCTGCGGTAAGCCAAGATTGTGCCACTGTACTTCAGCCTGGGTGATAGAGTGAGACTCTGTCTCAAAAAAAAAAAAAAAAGGCCAGATGCGGTGGCTTATGCCTGTAATCCCAGCACTTTGGGAGGCCAAGGCAGGCAGATCACTTGAGGTCAGGAGTTCGAGACCAACTTGGACAACATGATGAAACCCTGTCTCTACTAAAAATAAAAAAATTAGCCAGGCATGGCAGCGCGCTCCTGTAATCCCAGCTACTCCAGAGGTTGAGGTAGGAAAATTGCTTGAACCCGGGAGGCAGAGGCTGCAGTGAGCTGAGATCACGACACTATACTCCAGCCAGGGCAACAGGGCGAGAATCCATCTCAAAAAATAAGATAAAATAAAAAGACAGACATTTAATGCAGATATATAAGCTTTAAAAGATTGGATGACTCAAGCCAATGGCATTTCTTTTTTTTCTGATTTACAGTTGTGTTTTTTTAAGGATGGCAAATTTGTTCTACTTTCTTCTTCCTTCTATATTATTTTGAAGTGAATTTGATTACAAATATTTTGAAAAATATATGCCCCTATGTATTGAATCTAAAAGCAATTACAAGTTGTCCTTTTCCTCTAATTCTCCTATGCAACTATCAGAATGGAAAATAAATTTCAGGATACTTTTGGACCAAAAATGACAGAGATCAAATTGCTTGACATCTAGTAACTGGAGTGGGAATGAAAGAGGAGGCAACTCTACAGCAAGCCCTGTCACCAGCCCCATGCAGGAGAAGCATGGAGAATTAAGACAGTCGCCTCCTCTAAGAAGCTTTGTGTGCTTTTCCAGGATCTTCATTTTCCTAGGCAATACGATTTCAAAGTGTTGTCTAGTAAGAACCCTTTATCAAGTTATAACTGGAAAGCTACCCATTATCTCTTTATATGATGACAGCATCCACTATGTAAGATTTATATTATATGCATGCGTGTGGAATGTTCTTTGAACCACTCTCTAACTATGGTCATAAGTCAGTACCTGCCGGAGAATGAAGATTTTTAAAAATTGTGATCACAGAGTTGAGAATATAATCTTTTTAAAAAAGATATGCTTAGCCTTGTTAATAAAGATAAGCATTTTAAGCATTTATTTTATAAAGAAGAGGTTTGATGGAGCAAAGATTAAAGCATTGAGAAACCATAGAAATACAAGAAAAAAAACCCTGAATATTGTGTAATCACAGAACGGGGAAGAACTCTTCTAAGTATAACACACATTCAGATACTATAAATTTTTTGAATATAAAAACTTTTTTTTTTTGCCCAGAAATAAACCCACTTATTTGTAGCCAACTGATTTTCTACAAAGGCACTAAGAATATACACTGGAGAAAGGATACCCTCTTCAATAAATGGTGCTGGGAAAATTGACTATTCATACACAGAAGATTGAAACTGGACTCCTGTCTCTCACCATATACAAAGATCAATGGATGATGGATTAAAGATGTGAATATAAGACCCCAAACTTTAAAACTACTGGAAGAAAACACAAGGAAAAGACTTCAAGATATTGGTCTAGGCAAATATTTTATGGTTAAGACCTTAAAAGCACAGACACCTAAAACGAAAATAGTCAAATCGAACTATATTAAACTAAAAATCTTTTGCACAACAAAGGAAACAATCAACAGCATGAAGAGACCACCTGTTGAATGAGAGAAAATATTGCATACTATTTTCCTACAAGGGACTAATATCCAGACTATACCAGAAACCCAGCAGTGTAAAAGAAAAAAAAAAAAAAAACATTAAAAAGTGGGCAAAGGACATGAATAGACAATTCTCAAAAGAAGACATGCAAATGGCCAACAGATATGTGAAAAAATGCTCCACATCACTAATTGTCAGGAAAATTCAAATCAAAACCATGAGATATTACCTCACCTCATGTAGAAGGACTATTATGTAAAAAGTAAAAAAAAAATAATACTGGCGAGGATGTGGTAAAAAGGGAATTCATACACTGTTGGTGGGAATGTAAATTAGTAAAGCCACTATGGAAAACAATTGGAGATTTCTCAAAAAACTGAAAACAGAACCATGATACAGTCCATCAGTTCCACTGCTGGTATCTATTCAAAGGAAAAGAAATCAGTATATCAAAGAGATACCTACATTTACTTGTCTATTGCAGCACTATTCACAATAGCAAAGACATGGAATAAACCCAGGTGTCCATCAACAGGCAAATGGATAAAGAAAATGTGGTATATGTTTACAACAGAATACTATTCAGCCATAAAAATGAATGAAATCATGCCATTTGCAGCAATGTGAATGCAACTGGAGGTCATTATATTAAGTGATATAACCCAGGCACAGAAGGACAAACATTGCATGTTTTCACTCATATACAGGAGCTAAAAAACTTGATATCTTCAAGGTAGAGAGTAGAATAATACACACTAGAGGCTGGGAAAATCGGTTAGGGTGGGGAGATGAACAAAGATAGGTTAACAGGTACAAACACAATTAGATAAAAGTTATAATAAGTTCTATTGTTCTACAGCAGAGCAGAGTGACTATAGTTAACAACAATGTATTGTATATTTCAAAAGAGCTGGAAGTGAAGACTGGAATTGTTCTCAACACTTAAAAATGATAAATGCACAAAGTGATGGACTCTTTAAATACCCTGACTTAATCATTACACATTCTATACATGTAACAAACTATCACATGTTCCCTATAAGTATGTAAAATCAATAACGTATGAATAAAAAACCAAACATTTAAAAAATTACATGCCAAAAATTTTTTTTACTTTAAAACAAAAGTCAAAAGACAAGCAAAAACCTAGGGGATAGCTTGTAACTCATAGGAGACATAGGACTGTTTTCCAAAATGTATAGAACTCCTATAAATGAGTATTTTTAAAAACCAGCAGGCCTGACGCAGTGGCTCGTGCCTGTAACCCCAGCACTTCAGGAGGCTGAGACAGGTGGATCGCTTGAGTGCAGGCGTTCAAGACCAACCTAGGCAACATGACAAAACCCCATCTCTACAAAAAATATAAAAATTAGCCAGGTATAGTGGTGCGTGCCTGTAGTCCCAGGTACTTGGGAGGCTGAGGTGGGAGTATCGCTTGAGACTTGAAGGTCAAGGCTGCAGTGAGCCACCATGATCGTGCCACTGCGCTCCAGCCTGGGCAACAGTGAGTACCTATCTCAAAAAAAAAAAAAAAGAAAAAAAGTCAGTATCATCACAATCTCCACTGTTGTACCTGGTCCACTGTCTGCAAGGACAAGTTATTGATCAGGAGGATTTCCAACCAAGAGTGAGAACCCAAATGAATCGGCACAACTCGTCTTCTGCTACTGGAACAAACAAGTTGCCCAGTTGTCACTTTGGGCGCTAAAGAGGGACTTACTCTCAGATTTGGGAACTAGACCTGTTACTATTTTCTTTAGCACTGGAGGGAGCCTTCCTTTATTTGGTCTCACTCTAAGTCCGTTTCACACTGAAGTCAATTTTAAGTCTGTGCTTCGCAAGTATGAATTGAAAATGGTGGTGGGGGGTGCTTTCTTGGTGTTGGCACCTGGATAACAAAGTACCCCAGGAACAAGCTTTCATTCATCAATGGAATACACTGGATTTCTGTCTTACAGTTCAGGGTGGGCCAGAAGGAGCCACGGTGGGTCTGTAGAGGGATGAATCGGCATCCTGTTAGAAAGGTGCTGGGCCCCTCCTCAGTCACTTTGAATGCTCTCTGTTTTTGCAACAGTCATGACCCACATTTTAAAAGTTTTAAAGTATAAAATCAATATAAAAATATATAAATTTTAAGTGTGCTACTCCGTGAATTTGTGTGATGGTATTTCAGGTAGCATTCTGTTTTCTAATCTGTGTACTGGCACACACTTTCATAACTAGCACACAGATTAGGAAACAGAATACTACCTGAATCCCACAAATGCCTTCCAATCACTACCTTCTTCTCCTCGGTAACCATCTTGACTAATCTTGTCGGTTTTTGAGCTTTTAGAAATGGAATTCTACATTATACAATCTTCTGTGTTTGGTTTCTTTTGCTCCAAAATGTATTTGTGAGAGTCATTCATATTGTTTGCGTGCGATTGGAATTTGCTCATTCTCCCTGCTGTACAGTGTATTCCACTGCTGGAATAATTAAATATGTGGTTCTCCACTGGGGGTGATTTTGCCTTGGGCAATGTCTGGAGACCGTTTTCTAGTTGTTACAACTCACAGTAAGGGAAGGGGGTGTTGCTGCTATCATCCTACAATGCACAGGACCACAGGACAGCCCCCCTAACACAAAGAACTATCAGGCTCAAAATGTCAATAGTGCCAAGGTTGAGAAACCCTGCTGTGTAGCGTTGGATCATGTGAATATTCTCTGCGTATTTCTTAGAGCCTCAACTTGAGCATTTATGAGCATAAAACAGCTCAGCCCTGGCTTTGAAGTTCTTGAAACCATGCTTACCGTCATCAGAATAAAACGACTACCAAACAGGAGGAGTTTTAAATGTTTACAATAACTGCTAAGAGTCAAAATATACTGTCATGTATAGTCTTGGTCATAGACAAAAAATGTACATTTGAAACTACTACAAGAATTTGAAGAGGTTTTAAGTGAGAAAGTGAAATTGGCTAAGTCAAGGTTTTCATCAAAGAGTGAAAAGACTTTTCTTAGAAACAGCTTTATTGAGAAATAATTTGTATACTATATAATTCACCCATTTTAACTGTACAGTTTAAAGATTCCTAGGAAATTTACAGAGTAGTACAACCATGACCACACTCTAATTTTAGAACATTTTCATTACACTAAAAAGATCCCTGGTGCCCATTCGCAATCATTCCCATTCCTACCCCAAGTCCCGAGAAGCTACCAGTCTACTTTCTGTCTCCAGATAGTTTCCTTTTTTGGATGTTTCTCATAAATGGAATGAAAAAATATGTAATCTTTTGTGACTGGCTTCTTTCACTTAGCATAATGTTTTAAGATTCATTCATGTTGCTGCAGGTATCAGTACTTCATACTTTTTATGGCTGAATACGATTCCATTGTGTGGATATACCACATTGTTTATCCATTAACAGTTTGACGGACATTTGGGTTGCTTACAGTTTGGTCCTATTATGAAGAATGGACATGAAGAATTTTTGAAGGGTGGCTAGATGAATGACTAGCACAAGTAGGCTTTTGAAGAAGGGACATGATTTTGAGCCAGATGATCTATGTTGTTTAGAGGAATAATGTGAGCGATTGAAAAAATAGACTATGAAGAGAAAAGGACAAGAATGACACAAGAAGTATTAGACTTACAGGGAAAGGAGATCTCTGACAGACCAATACAGACCCTAGTATTTCAAAGGTATTTTAGAGCCAAGCCGGCTAGGCTACAGAGCAGCAAAGGTCTACAGAGGAGCAAAGGGTAACACCTCACTCTCCTCCCCAGTCTTGTGGGCACAAACCCAGTTGGCATAGCCTTGAGGCTAATTTTTCCAGTTGAAGCAAGAAGACCCTTGGTTTTTGGCATTTAATAACTAACATTCAAACAAGGCACTTTAAAAAATCTACAATTTGAGAGGATTTCCAGGCACTATAAAACCTCTTCCCTCAATGGGAGTTGTTCTCCCTTCTTGAGTTGGAGTGTTATTAAGTCCGTAAAATGGAAAGTACATGTAGAGTAATCACACAGTTATTTTGTATTAGAGAAAAGTTATGAAGTATGGCATCGATAAAGATGTTAGGAAAAAAAAATTCACTAAAAACAATCATGAAATGGTAAAGAAAATTCCCATCCTCAACCCATCTGCATCAAATGAAGGTGCTGCTGACAGTAGATATTAAAAGACATGTTGAACACATAAAGTCCAGGTGGCCGCAATGCTTTCCTTTTATCCCTTCCTACATAGATAGGTGGAAGGGACTCGGTACAATAAAAAGAAGGAGCATGTAGAAAAACTTGAGCGATTTGAGACATTCCAAGGCAGAGCTGACCAGTAAAGGTGAAGCACCTGGAAGCCTTTATTCTCCACCAGGAAGGGAGGATACAGAGCAAGGGGGCTTTTAAGTGGGAGATGCTGCGTGTGCTTTCCCCATAAATTTGAGGGCAGTACACAGTATTCCAAGTTGTGTAGCTTCTCACATGCAAGCCAGGCCCAGAACCACTTGCATCCACAACTATTTCTTTTTCTTTTTCTTTTCTTTCCTTTTTTTTTTTGAGACAGAATCTTGGTTTGTCGCCTAGGCACTGAAGTGCAGTGATCTCAGCTCACCACAATCTCCCTCTCCCAGGTTCAAGCGATTCTCCTGCTTCAGGCTTCTGAGTAGCTGGGACTACAGGTGTGCACCACCTCACCCGGTGAATTTTTGTATTTTTAGTAGAGATGGGGTTTCAGCATGTTGGCCAGGCTGGTCTTGAACTCCTGACCTAAGGTGATCCACCAACCTCAGGACATCCGGCCACCTCAGCCTCCCAAAGTGTTGGGATTACAGGCTTGAGCCACTGTGCTTGGCCCACAGCCATTTCTTGAACATGAGTTCAACAATGTGGACCTTGTGTGTGTGCAAGGGAATATGCCTTATATTCATCCTCTATTCTATCACCTGACAAGAACCAAACAGAACTCAATGGTGTAAATTTGCATTCATGTGCAGGGTTCCTGCAATGATGATCCTGCATAATTGTTGTTGGAAATCATTTGTCTTCTATTGGATTCATGAAGGCTTAAACACATGGTCAGGGGATCACACTCACTAAGTGGCCTGATCTCGGCTCACTGCAAGCTCCGCCTCGTGGGTTCACGTCATTCTCCTGCCTCAGCCTCCTGAGTAGCTGGGACTACAGGCACCCGCCACCACGCCCGGCTAATTTTTTTTTGTATTTTAGTAAAGACGGGGTTTCACCATGTTAGCCGGGATGGTCTCTATCTCCCGACCTCGTGATCCGCCCGTCTCAGCCTCCCAAAATGCTGGGATTACAGGTGTGAGCCGCCGCGCCCAGCACTAATAGCTCTTTTATGTTTCTTCCACTTGTTGAGATAAAATCTTTTTTTTTTTTTTTTTTTTTTTGAGACAGGGCTTCACTCTGTCACCCAGGCTGGAATACAGTGGTGTGATCATGGCTTGCTGCAGCCTCAACCTCCTAGGTTCAAGTGATCCTCCCACCTCAGCCTCCAGAGTAGTTGGGACCACAGGTGCAAACCACCAACCACACTTGACTAATTCTTAAAATTTTTGTAGAGATGGGGTCTCACTATGTTGCCCAAACTGGTCTGGAACTCCTGGCTTCAAGTGATCCTCCCACCTTGGCCTCCCAAAATGCTGGGATTACAGAAGCGTGCCACCACACCTGGCCTCAGATTAAATATCTTGCATCTACTCCATACCAGAGAAAAATAGAGAATTGACATGTAGCCTGCATAGCTTTTTTGAATTCTTTTACAATAACTCTGTACCAGTACGTGTTGTCAACAAAATACGGCAAAATAAAGAGTTGCACGATAATTTTAAGGCATGACCAATGAAGATTGAAGCCAGCCTGTCAGGTTAATCCTGTTTTGTTTTCATCCTAGTCTTTCCCCTGAGGAGCTAGGTTTTTGGCTGGACTGACTGGATAATTGTTGCAGGAACCTCTTTCCATCTTCATATGTGAAAGCAGTGATGGGGTATGTGATTAAACCATGTTAAACAATATGATTAGGCCATGCCATTATTCTTTTGTAGTTGCAAAGGTAAGCTATACTTCTCAGGCTCTCATTCCCACAGCTAATGCTTTGTGTAAGTCGTCAGGGAACAGCTCACATGTGCCGATGACAGGTTCAGTTCACAGTGTGACTTGTCCAGCATGGGATGTCTGCTGTGTCTTCGAATGCTACGGATTATTTGCTTTGCTCGTTTTTGAGTTTTACATACATGGAATCATACCATGTGTACTCTTTTGTGTTTGTAAGATGCATCCTTAGTGCTGTGTGTAGCTGTCCTTGGTTCATTCTCATTGCCATGTAGTATTCCATTGTGTAAAGACACCACAATTTATTTACCCAGACTACCGCTGATGGGCAGTTGGGTGTCTCAATATTTATAGCAACTCTGTGAGGTTGGTGCTATTATTCCATCCATTTTGCTGACGGGGAGATTGAAGCTACAAGTGGCTTTAGAATTGATTACCTCAAGTCACACAGGTCATTTTGTGGTTGAGCCAGACCTTGAGCCAAGGTAGCCCAGGCCCTCTACCCTCACCCTTTTATGCCTCAATGTCTGACTGAACTATTTAGTGAAACACTTCTTTGATCTGTCTCTGTCTTTCTTTTCTCCCTCTAAAGGAAAAATCCAGGTCACCAGGCTACACAGGGACTCATCTCTACCCCGGGACTAACGCTTGGCTCCCAGATCCAGTTTTCTGAGCTTAGGGTAGGGCTGTCCCCAGTGACCCCATTCATTCACCTGCCATGTCTGAATCCATGGGAAATTCTTTGTTGACTCAAGCTGGGCCCCCCACTTCAAAAGCATATTTAAAAGCCGAATTAACCCCAGAGAGGAGAGCTGAGCTTGTCTCTGTGTTGGTATATTTTTGGCTTTAACTGTTCAGGCTTTACTCTTTTCATGCAGAGTGTGAGGAAACCTGAGGACTACATTTTTGTTTTGTTTTGCGTTTGCTGTATTAGGATTTTTATTTTCTGTATGGAGTCTTCTCTTTAATGTTTGTAGGAAAAGAACTGCCAACTCATATTTTATGTTTTTTAGAAAATTGTCAGGCTGAGTGCAGTGGCTCATGCCTGTAATCCTGGCACTTATGGAGGACAAGGCGGCTTGAGCCTGGGAGTTTGAGACCAGCCTGGGCAACATAGCAAGACCCTATCCTTACAAAAAAATAAAAAACCTTAGCTGGGCATGATGATGTATGCCCGTAGTCTCAGCTACTCGGGAAACTGGTGGTGAGAGGATCGCTTGAGCCTGGGAGGTCAAGGCTACAGTGAGCCACAATTGTACCACTGCACTCCAGCTTGGGTGACAGAGTGAGATCCTGTCTCAAAAAAATTTTTTTTTCACAATGCGTGTTTCTTCCTGTTGTTTCCACAGAAACATTCAGGTAGAGGCTACAGATTTACATGAGAAGGAAAGATCAGTTTTCTAGCCTTGTGTCAGGAACCCATGTGAGGCCAGTTCTTGGCTTCTCCTTGGCTGGAAATAGAAGGGTACAAATAGGGTCACCTGCTCCCAAATTCTGCTGTCAATTGGAGATGAGATGTTCTACTTCCGCATTTCGCCTGGACCATCTTAAAGCAGTGCAAAGTTTACTGGATCTTCCAATGTATTATTGGCCTTTGGTGTGATGACGGGAGAGTAGGAAGGAGGTCTCCAGCTCCTTCTCTGAGTTCAGATGTTCCCTAGCCCAAGAAGACTAATCATGCACCTTGTTTCCTGCTCTGGAAAATAAGAAGTGATTTTGGCGGCCTTTGAATCTGGATGGAAGGTGGTGTTTTGTTGTTGTTGTTTTTTGTTATTTTTTCAGCAACAAGTGTAGTTGTGTATGTATGTACAGAGATAGATTAAAACAACTTTTTTTCCTAGAAGCATTTTACAAAAGTTAAGTGTGCAGGCTATCCTGTCGAACTTTGTCCTTTTTTTTCTAGACACTCCTTTCCACTGTGGAATCTGTGAGTAGTGCCAGCCAGGAGGAGAGTGGCAACTTTCCAAAGAAAAAAAAAAAAAAGAGGACCTTTTACCCATTGGTTAATAGAGGGGGAGGGTGCAGCTATTTAGGAACGTCTGAATCCTGTCATTCTGGAGTCTGGAATCACCTCCTCTTCCCCCTCCAAGGTCTTCGTATAGCTCACCTCACACCCAGTCCACACACCCGCTCCTAGCATTCTGTATCCTATTCAGCCACCTCCTAGCCAGTGGACCACCTCATACCTAATGTCAAGGTTATGTGTGAATTCTGAATGTTCTTAGGTCTTGGTGGGAAAATTATCTAAACTTTGAAAAATTGCTATGTCTACAATTTCAGAACTGCTTGTCAACTCCTGAGATGACACTTACTGTTGTCCCGTGATTTAGTTGTTTTTACCAACTAGCAATTTGGAACCAAGGCTTTTAAACCATCCCTTCTGATTAACATCAGAGAAGACAGGCATTCCTTTGAAAAGAATTCCTAAAGAGAGAATTTTTATAAATGGAGTATAAAATAGCATGAGGAACAGTGAGAAACATCTTCAGAGTTCACATGGCCTAGGCATGGAATAAATGCAAGGTGAGGGTTTATTTTCTGAGAAATAAATGCTTAGTAGGATGCTAGATAAAACACAGGACATCCAGCTAAATTTGAACTTCAGATAAACAAGGAATATTTTTTTTGATGTAAGTATGTCTCAAATATTGCATGGGGCATCCTGTATTTTTATATGTTAAATCTGGTCATTTTAACTAGGTTTGCAATATATTTTCAGCACAATTTCAACAGTTCGTATTTGCTGAGTACTTTGGGCATGATGGTTAGAGTCAGAGGTGACTTTAGGAGCTGCAGGCCTTGTGTGTGTCTCTTTCACCACTATCCTCACAGCCCCGAGTACAGTCTTTGGCATATAGTTGATGCTCAATAAATATATTTTGAAAAAATTAATCAAAATGATAAAATAAGTATGGACTGTGATGAACTGATGATGCTTATAATGTAGGTGGGAATACAGGCTCATATATTTAAAAAGTTATTGTGACTAATACTATCTTATTTTGGATTTTGTTAATTGCTTAATAGACTAGCCCACTTGGTTGAAGGATTCAAATTCTAAATATATGAAAGGTTATTTCCATTTCAAAAAGTGATGCAGAAAGACAAATAACATGTTCTCTCACTCATGTGTATTCTAAAGAAGATGATTACACAGAAATAGTAGAATAGTGGTTACCAGAGGCTGGTGACAGTAGAAGGGAGGGGAGGATGAATACAGTTACATAAGAGGAATAAGTCCTGGTGTTCCATTGCACAGTGGAGTGTCTAGAGTAGCTGGAAGACAGGATGTTGAATGTTCTCAGCACGAAGAAATGATAAATGTTTGAGGTGATGGAATGCTTACCCTGATTTCATCATTACACAAGGTATACATGTATCAAAATGTCACCTTGTACTTCATATATATGTGCAATTATGTGTCAAAAATTTAAAAAACTCTTAAAAAGAAAAAAGAATCAAGAGAGAAGAACACAAAAATGATGATTAAATGGAAATTAAACAGTAGTTTTATTTGGATTTGATGTAATTTTTTAAATTAAAAACTGTGCTATTGGACAATGTCACCTATTTTCTTTCATATACACTTTTCTTCTAGTGTTCTAATCAATTAAGTCCTGTATATTTAATACTCATTTTCTGTCAGGGTTGAATTTGATCAAGGAGAAATGGATGTATACCAACTAGTCAGGTATAACTGCAATCTTACTATAAAGTAAAAATTATTGTAGGCCTTCTAAGGAATTTATAATTCATTAAAATATATATACTAACACTAAATAAAAAGCTACTTAATATGTAATATTCTAGTTAAAAATTAGGCATCTATGACTATATGCAATAGTGTGGAAAACAATTAGGCGTGGGACTTATTGTTAGAGTTTATTATTTTTCAAAAGATAATGATAAAACACACCTGTGAATTCAATATAATTATAAATTCATCACATCTCAGGATGGTAAAACCTTAAATATACCATTTGTAACTGAGATTATATATTCTCTTTCTTCTTCATAGGAAAACTCTGAAGAACTATGGAAATTTCTAAGAAACAAAAACCCGAACAGTCCTTTTTATTCATACTTCTTTGTAAAACCGACGAAAATAACTCTCTGTTTTTCTTAATTGCTTGAAGTGGTACTCATATTCAATTCCACTAGTTGTCTCTAGGCAGTGGTATAACCAGAATAATTGGAGTCCCACCTGAAAGAAAAGATGGATACATTTGACTACATTAAAAAAAAACTGTATGGAAACAAACATCATAAACAAGTCAGAAACAACATTATTCACAAAGTTAATGAATAAAGAACTGGGGATTGGGGCCCGGGCCAGGTGCGGTGGCTCACGCCTGTAATCTCAGCAATTTGGGAGGCTGAGGTGGGAGGACCACCTGAGGTTGGGAGTTCGAGACCAGCCTGACCAACACGGAGAAACCCCATCTCTACTAAAAATACAAAATTAGCCAGGCATGGTGGCACATACCTGTAATCCCAGCTACTCAGGAGATTGAGGCAGGAGAATTGCTTGAACCCGGGAGGCAGAGGTTGTGGTGAGCCAAGATTGCACCATTGCACCTCAACCTGGGCAACAAGAGCAAAACTCCGTCTCAAAAAAAAAAAAAAAAAAAAAAAGAACTGAGGGCCGGACGCGGTGGTGCAGGCCTGTAATTCCAGCACTTTGGGAGGCCGAGGCAGGTGGATCACCTGAAGTCGGGTTCGAGGCCAGCCTAACATGGTGAAACCCTGTCTCTACTAAATACAAAAAATTAGGCAGGCGTGGTGGTGCATGCCTATAATTCCAGCTACTTGGGAGGCTGAGGCAGGAGAATCGCTTGAATCCGGGAGGTGGAGGTTTGCAGTGAGCCAAGATCATGCCATTGCACTCCAACCTGGGCAAAAAGAGCGAAACCCTGTCTCAAAAATAAAATAAAATAAAATAAAGAACTGGGAAGATTACCTAATATCTTCAGGGCTCCTGTAAATAATGGAATAGAACAAGGGGTAAAGAGTATGAATGAGAGTCCAAAAAAGAAAAAGGAAGAAATACAAACAGTCCTAGACATAATAAAAGGTGTAAGGTATACAATATAGCTTTGTAATAGAAATTTAAACTAAAATCACATTGAAATACCATTGTTTATTCATCAGATTGGTAGAAATCCAAAAGTCTTGATATACTCTGTGGCAATGCTGTTGGGAACTGAAACTCCCATCTATTGCTGTTGGAGTATAGATTGGTGTAATCTTCTATGATGGACAATTTAGTTATATCTATCAATATGACAAATGTTCATACTGACTGTCCTAGTAATCCACTTCTAGGAATTAATCCCACAGATATATTTTCACATGCAAGAAATTAAGTATAAGGCTATTAATTATTGCAATGTTTGTAATAGGAAAAGACTGGAAACCATCCAAGTGTTCATCAAAAAAGAGCTAGTTAAATATATTATATATTCATACACCAGAACATTATGCAAGGGTGAAATGAATGAGAAAACTCTCTGTACTGATGTGGAAAGATTTGCCAAGACAGATCTGAAAAAGGTGTGTAATAGTGTGAAAAGGAGGATTAAGCAAATAAATGCCTATTTTAAAATTTATGCCATTTGCATAAAAAACTGACAGGGCATGTAAGGAACCAATAGAAATGGCCATCTATTTTTAGAGGTGAGGAGGAGGGAGGCTGGCGAGATGGGGGTGGAGGCAGAAGTAGCAGCATGACTTCTGCATACCTTCTCGTGTATGTATCTTTTCAGTGTTTGAGCCATGTGGATGTGACTTATGCAATAATTAAATAATTAAAAAGAAGAAGAGCAGGTGCCTAGGTCCAGGAGCCAGAGAGAACAGGGATATCTGGGGGAATTTCAGGGGTCAGTTTGACAGATGTGCAGAATGTGAAGGTGGAGCAGTAAGAGATGAGATGAAAAGACCATTTTAATTATCATTTAAAACAACTATTTTTCTTTTTCTAACATTTATTGAGAGTTTAACTGATAGCCAGGCCCTGTGCTTTTATGTACATTTCCTCATTTAATCCTCGTAACAGTTCAGTAAGGCAGCAGCTGTTATTACAATCATTTTATAAGTGAAGGAACAGAGAGGTTAAGTAATTTACTCAAGGGCACACAGCAGCTGGCCACTGGTGGAATCAGTGTGCACAACCCATCATGACCCTGTGCTCATGCTCTTAACTTTTGTACCATTCTGCTTGTTCAAGGGAACATACATCCAATTGAGAGAGGTGGGGTTGGGGGCAAGAATTTCTATCTTTCTACACAGTGAATTTTATTAATTCTGTAGAGCTCATCTTACAGTACTAACAAGTATGGCTGCCCCCAAATCTGTGACTCAGCCAAGATCATTTTTAAATATTTCCCATTCTTATGACCTGTCCACCACTTTGGCACCCATATTCTTCCAAGACTGTCTCAGCATCTGGCTTGCTACCTTTGACCATAACAAACATTTGAATAACAAACCAAGTTTATGAACTATCATGGGCATGACAAATTAGTTTAAGAAACATTCATTCAGTACATTTTGAACCCCTGTAGTATTATAGACACACAGATTCAAAGATAAACATGAGCAGAGCAGCCTCTCTGGTGTTCCCATCTGGTGAAGCAGGCTGACATGTCAGCAAAAATCCACATTTAACCTACGTTCTCTTATATTGGTTAGTATTACCTAGATTTGCCTAAGCATTAAAATCACTTGAGACACTTTAAAAAAAAAAAAAAAGGCAACAACATAAAAACCCTACAGTTTGTTGGGCCCTGCCGCCAACCACTTGAATGAGAATTTCTTGGGGATGGTCCTGGGAGTGTGTATTTTTAACAAGTGCCCATGAGATTCTTAAATTAGATAAGTTTGGGAAATGAGATATCAGTAGAAACAGGATACTGTGGGGTCAGAGAAGGAAGTTGCTCCGTCTGTCTGTAGGGGGGAAGATTAGCCAAAGCCTCACAGCAATGTTTAGGCCACACCTTAAAGAGTGAGAAAGCACCCAAGGAGAAAAGACTTTCCAAACAAGGAGAATTTTAAAAATTAGCCAGGTATGGTGGTGCGCACCTGTAGTCGCAGCTACTTAGAAGGCTGAGGTGGGAAGATCGCTTGAGTTCAGTGAGCCATGGACATGCCACTGCACTGCAGCCTGTGTGACAGAGTAAGCAAGACCCTGTCTCCAAAAAAAATAAAATTAAAGGGAATTTTACTCTACTGGCAGAGAAGAGAATGGCTTGATGGAAGAGAGACAGGGAGTCCAGTTCAAAGGCTGTCAGGAAGATTTCTGGGAGCAATTAGCTAACTAACAGTGATGGAATGGCGTTTAGCTAAAATTTACAAGACTTGATAGATTAATTTTTTTAATGAAGGAGACAAGCAATAGGATGGCTACTAGCTTAGAAAATGGAGAGAAATGTGGGTCATTGCTAGTGGTGAGGAATATGGGAAGAGGAGCAAAGGGGTGATGATAGGAACATGAATTCCAGCTTGATTCTGCTGAGTTTCAGTGGCTCTGGGGCGATCATACCTACTAGGCATTTGGATATCTGAAGATAGAGATTTGGGGGCCCACAGCATATGGATGGTAGACAAAGCCTTGGAAGCAGGTGCAAATCACTGAGGGGTGTAGGGAGGAAGAGTTGAAGAGTGCTGAAGGCAGAGCTATGGATCCCTGACGCTAAAGAGAGATGGAGGAAAAGAGGAATATGGCAAGGAGGCTATGGAAGAGCAATGAGAAGACAGAAAAGCTCTGAGAGAGAATGTTATCTTGGAAGCTGAAGAAAGAGGGAGTTTTCCAGAAAAGAGTGGTCAGTGGGAAGAAATGGAAGACAGATGCTGTTTTAGAGATTACTGGCTGCTTGTAGTTTCTGCTTCTAATGCCTTGGTTTGCCAAATCCAGTCTGGATTCTACATGAATCTCCAGTTAAATGGTCAACCATATAACTGACAGGTTGTCTGATTTTGTACAGCTTAAATTTCTAAGAGAATCTAACGGGTTCATCCTGTATGTTGGTTTCACTTGGGTGACCCTAGTGCAATAAGCCATTATAGGGAGGGTGGCAGGTGAGGCTGAGTCTGTAGCTGTGGCTGGGCAGATCCCTGAGTGTGCAGGGGAAAGAGGATAAACACTGAAGATCTTGCCAATAATCATCATAATAACCCCCAGTGTTGATTAGGCACTGTTTTAAACACCTTACATGTGGTAATTCATTTCATCTATTTGAATATAATGGTGAGCACGGAAGTCATATTATAGTGAATTGAGTCCTCTACTACTAATAATGACAATAAGTCTCTAGAAAGGCATTAATCTGACTCTTCCAAAAATGCCCATTACTTTGCTCTCCCTTAAAGGGGCAGAATCCTTCCCTGGGTCCACTCTTGATGATTGGATGGGAGACTGTGCCTTCTGATCAAGTTTCCTGAGTTCTTTTAATTGAATCATCAGAATATCACACATAAAATGAGGCCTTGAGCCAGGCTGGCATGGCCACACTAAAGTCCTGTGATCTGTTTATCTGAGAGCATGATGAGTTTGTTGGTCTTTCTTAGCCTTAGGAATCTGCCTTCCGGTGTTTAGACAGAGTAGCAGCTGAATGAATTTTGAATTTAATTGTGCCCAAGCAGAGAGTGAACAACCTTTGCATATGCCAGCTTTTTGATGTAGACTTTTCAGAATGGTGATTTCAGGTCATTTCCAACTGCAGGACTCTTTCAGTTCATAATAATACATATTTTAATTAGCTCTCTTTGGATTGTTTATATTTATGGAGGAAGAAACAGTGGAATAACCTACTTGAGAATGTGTTCAGAGCATGTGGCTCGTTTGACATATAAAAGCAGTGTATTAAATAAGTGTCCGGTTCGGTCGTTTATTTAGATTTAGTTGATAACTTGGATTTCAGCACTAACTGAAATGCATTGGTTCATATTAGATTAATTAATTATCATAGAATATGGAGAGCACACCAGAACTATAATTGCAATAGCACATAGTTATTTGATGCTGATTTCAAAGGATATTTTACAAATGCATTTGTGAATGGGAGTTCATTCTTTTAAACGTTTGGACTGCTTTGGCTTTTTCTGTGGTGGGGCCTATAAGAAGACACGTCACAGCGGGTCTCACTTAAAGAAGTCTTTAGCACAGAACATAAAAGTGACTGTAACTAAAGTTTGGAACACGGCATTTTATTGAGTACTGACACTAGAGGAGTTTAAGGATATTCACATCAGTTAACAAACCAACAAAACGTTTATTAAACTCCGGTTACTCATTCAACAAATATGTAATGAATACCTACTCTAAGTGCAAGTATTCCACGTCATCTCTTTTCATCCTTGCAAATATTAGCAAGAACTATAATCCCACAGTTTTATGAGATTTAGAGAGGTCAGTCTTAGCTTGTTCAAGGTTCTAGGGGAGGCAGAATTTGAACTGATTCTAAACTGTCCAATCTTAAAATCTATATTACTTCCTCTTAGCTGAATCTTACCAGGAAATCAAAGCTGTATAAGCTATGGCCTCTTCTGTGTGGGGTTGACAATGACATCTACAACATCAGACTTAAGTCTGTAAATCTAGAAAACATAAGGCACAAGTCTACACCACCCAGGCAAAGTGCCACAGGATCTCATAGCTACAGGAGTTTAGGGAAGAGGCATCAAGGAAGGCAGCCAGTGCCCCTGGGGTTTGTGCTGCTTGGAGAACAGGCGGTATGTGGATAGTTGAAGGCATAGGGAGATGGTTCCAGTGGGAAGAGCTGAATGAGAAAAGGTGCAAAGCCAGAATGATCAAGCTGTGTTCAGGAAATCATAAACAGACCTGCTGCTGAGAACAAAAGTTCTGTTATCTGAGAGTAGAAAATATGGCTGAAAGGTAAATGAAACCGGTTTAGCAGAGGGCCTTAAGTTCCAAGCTAAGAATTAGGACTTTGTTCTGTGGTTTATAGGAAGCCATTACAAGTTTTGGATATAAAAGTAACATGATTTAAGGGTGTTTTAGAAAATTAACCTGATTGTCAACTGGAAAAAGCGGTGATAGAGCTGGAAATCAGTAAAGGGGCTCTGGGCCAGGCAGGGAAATGATGTGATGGCTGCTTTACAACCTTGAGGAAATCCAGAAGGAGTAGGGCTCATGGGGGACTGTGTTTAGGAATAGGTCCAAAAAGTTAGGCCAGACCAAGGGGGATATTTACACACAGCAATGGAGGGCAGGGTAGCTAGAGGGAAAGCATAGTCACAAAGAGAGGCAAAGACCAGGGCTGGAGAATCAGTTTATAGCATCAGGAGGGTCTAAGGAGTGAAATGCAGCAATGTCTTAGTCCATGCAGGCTGCTCTAACAAAGTACCATACCCTGGTGGCTTATAAACAACAGAAAGTTATTTCTTGCCGTTCTGGAGGCTGGGAAGTCCAACAGCAAGGAACTGACAGATTCAGTGTCTGGTGAGGGCTGCCTTCTTGCTATAAGCTCACGTGGAGGAAAAAGGGCCAGGTGGCTCTGTGGGGCCTCTTCATAAGAGCACTAATTCCATTCATCAGGGCTCCTCCCTCATGATCTAATTACCTGCCAAAGGCCCAACATAATCCTATCACATAGGCATTATGTTTTCCGCAAGCGAGTATAAAGGGCAAAGGGAACAAAAAAATAATTAGACCACAGCAGCCTATACATAAAAAATGTGCAGGTTAAGGGGCAAAAGGCAAGGGGAGGACCCGCAACAAGTTCTGCTACAGAATGTGACACAAACTGAGGCACCTGGGTCAGGACCAAGGCTGAACATCATTTGGCAGCCAGCTTACCACCTACTGTAGGATAAGCCTGAAGGTTGAAGTGGAAGTCACAGCCATAAAGACATGAAGAGTGTAAGTCAGAATGCTGACAGTGGAAATTGCAAGAAAGTTCTTATGTGATAGAGATCATGAAGAAAGACTCAAAGGATGTGTTGATACATAATTAGATCAATGACACATAATTAGAGAGGAAGGAGAGCAGTAGGTCCTATAAACCCTCATCATCGTTTTAAGAGCAAGCCATGTTCCAAGGGTGAATTTGGAAACTAGTTATCTGGACTTTGGAAACATTTTATCATGAAGAGCCCTTTTCCATAAGGAGATGCTTTTTCAAAATATCAGTCTCACAGATCAGGAGTATTGCTACCCCCAGGATAGCCATGAAACCTAAACTTCCCCTGGCCTCACTGTCTTTCCACCTGCTATCTCCATCCAAATCTGGCTTCACATGATGGCTTTTGAGCCCAGGTGTGAAGATCTGTGAGCATCTGTGGGTATGGAAACCCCTCTCCTGAGGTCCTGGGAAATAGCTCCACACACATATACACTCTCAACTTCAGCTATGAAATTCTCCATCTTACGTCCTTTCTGGGGCTGGATGCAATTTCAGGATTGTTTGGTCCAAAAATATTTGCTCTTTTACCCTGCTATATTCTCTGTCTAATTGCTTCTCTTCCACTGTTGTGTTTCTGAAGCAAAAAACATAGGTCTTTTGAGTATTTGCCCTTCTGTGGAGTTTCAAATCTCCTTCTTTCTCCTCCTTTCTCTTTATTTACTGGGCTCTCTCTATATGGAAAATTAAAGGCTATGTATGTTATAATAGGAGGCTTGAGGACATAGAGAAGGCTGAATGAAAATTAATCTCACCTCCACTTTGGAGAGACAAAAGGGACTCAGAAGAGAGCACTTCTAGGTCTCATTGACTTTCTCTCAAATCAGAGTATCCGTTGTGATATTTTAAAATGTTGTCCGTAAATATCAAAGATATGCCCATACTTGTTATATGCGCACCCAGCTGTTACCAGTGTCTTGTCCGTTAATTTTTCTGTTTTTTTTTTCTGCTTTATTTCATGATATGCTTATGAAAGGATTTCTCATATAACTCCAAGCAACTTTAACCCTTAAATTAAAAGTAAAATAATAAAGTTACCTAATGTAAGAAATGTGATCAGGAAGGATAAAGAATCCAGCAATGCAGAAACTGAATGATTATGAAATGTTTAGGTTTTCATGATTTTGTTTGCTGCTAAATCTTACTAAAATGCACTTTTTTAAACAGTTAGACTTTTAATTTTTTTAGAAGTTTTGGATTTACAGAAAAGTTGAGAAGATGGTGCAAGGAATTCCCATGTACCCTAATATCTAGTTTACCCTATTAGTAACTTTCACGTTAGTGCGGTACATCTGTTACAATGAATGAACCAAATATACATTGTCATTAACTGAAGTCCATACTTTCTTTAGATTTCCTTAATTTTCACCTAATATTTTTCTGTTCAAGGATCCTATCCCACGTAACATTTAGTTTTGTCTCCTTAGGTTCCTCTTGGCAGTGACAGTTTCTCAGACTTTCCTTGGTTTTGATGACCTTGACAGTTTTGAGGAGTACAGGTCAGACACTTTGTAGAATGCCCCTCGTGGAGTTTGGGTGGTGTTTTCCTGGTGATTAGAATAGGCAAAAAACTAACATGGTTATGGTAAATATGAAGGTCAGGCAGGCTCAGGGCTCCAGTCAACCTAGTGTGTATCCCGGCTGATTGGCAGCTCTTAACAACTGTCTCTGTCAGGCTTCCACCCTGGCACCTGGGTTCACTCAATCCTGCATTGCACTCACTGTGGGGAGGTGAAGTTCCAACTCAGCCAGACGCAGAACCCTGACCTGGAGAGCACCAAGGAGGGTGCCAAGGAGAGGTGGCTCACCTGTGCTCTGGGAGCGAGGAGCTGCCGTCGGGGTGTGTCCAAGGTTAGTTACATAGATTGTACCAGCTGGAGACTGGAGCCAGAGGAAGAGCTGCTTCAAGCAATTTCACTAAGAGGCGGCAGTCCAAGGAAAATAAGGCAGATTCCAGAGCATATGAGCAGAACCAAGACGGAAAGCACAGA